>NW_026596051.1:18984632-18991927 GCF_907164565.1 Psammomys obesus | reverse complement strand
GTGTGTGTGTGTGTGTGTGTGTGTGTGTGTGTGTGTGTGTGTGTGTGGGTGCTGGGAACTCAGATCCTCTTCCAAGTTAGTATGTGTTCTTACCCTCTGCACCGCCATCTCTCCAGCCCCTCTGTGCAGTTTTAACAGTATGCATACAGTACAGAAAAACAGTATCTTGATATCTATGTATACTTTAAGACTGAAGTTACACTTAATTTGACAGGGGAAATCTTCCATTTCCAGGGCTACTTGCTGAAGCTTTTCTGTTTAGCAAGTTTATTTACTGTTCTGCCCCCTGATGGGAGAGTGCCGCCCTGCAGCATGCTGTCTCTGTATGGGTCTCCCACCTGCCCATTCAGCCTCTGAGCCAGCATTTCCACTGCCAAACAGCACCCAGGTCCCTGCCCTCCAGCCATAGAGCAACAGAATGGAAGGGACAGTTTCCTGCTGGGTTACTTCTCGATTCAGAAGTCTTGGAGCCTGGGTGTTCCTAGCCTGGAATCACTGTGTGATTAGGCTCAGGATGGGGGGGGGGCTTCCTTAGTCTCTTCTAGTCTCCTGGCTGGTTACCTAGTTAACTGATTCCCGGTTCCCCTGTTTTTGGTGGTGCCCTACCCAACACACAGTCCATGAACTCAATAGTGAGCCAGACCCATGACTAGCTCAGTTTGTTCTGGATGTTACAGGATGGGCCCAGGCCATGAGAGAGCAAGCTACCACATTGACTAGCACCCAAGGTCCCCTAGACACACAGGATTCTATCCAGGATGGTGTGATGCCCAAGCCGGGCAGCTGGCAGGCCAGCTAGTCAAGGAAAAATAACTCTTACCTTCAAGGTGATTCCAATAGTGCTCCTGTGGTCAGGATATTTTAGGAGGAGATGCATGCCTGTGACAGCGATGGCCATGGTTGTCCCTGCATAGGAAGTTAGCCTGAGAAGAAAGTCACACTCAGGGTATCTTGGAAGAGTGAGTCCAGGGCCCCTGGATCAAGCCAGTCCTGAGACTCTGTACTTCTAGGACCAGAGCCAATGGAAAAACCTTTTTTTGTGTGTGTGTGTGAGCCATGTGGACTTGAGCTTTGCTTGTTGCTAATACCCCTAACCCCCCACCCCCGAGCTCTCAGATGATGGGGGTTTTACACCACTGAAATGTAAAAATGCCTGTGAGCTTAAGCATCTTTAGCCTTGGCCTCCCTCCAAAGGCTTGAGGTTTGGATTGCTTCTGCCTAAGTGTGGAACATCCCAAGATTCCCACCTCTTGCCTGTCACCTCCACTGTCAGACATACCCAGGGAAGTCCTGAACCTCTGGATAACCTGACCCCTCTCTAGAGATAGAATATGAAAGGTCCTGTTCCAGGAGGTATTCAGACGGAGCGAACAAAAGGCAGTAAGTGCCAGGTCACATTCCTGGCACCTCACTACCAAGAAAGAAAAAGAGGACACATCCACAATAAGATAGACCCCAGACTCCAGTTTGGCACTCCCGCAGATATTTTTAAAATACCCACAGAGCCCCCACAACCTCCCCTTCATTGTGAATATACTTCATGCAGGTACACACAAGTCCAGGCAGGAGCAGGAAGAAGGGTCCTCAGACTAGGCCCTCTTTTGCAGCAAAGAAGATTTGACCTTTTGCTCCAGACCAGGGCAACCATTTTTCCTTCCATCTACCGCATCTCTGGGAAGTCTCAGCTATTACAAGGACAATATCAGGCTCAGGCCCCTGGGCAGGACACCTCTGGTGGGACAAGGATGGGAGTTTGGGGGCCTTTGGCCATGGGTTTAATGACAATGAAACTGAGCGAGATAGGACTGCCACAGGGTCTAGGGGCCTTCAGCCTGCCAGCCTGGGCATGGCCATCAGCGTGGACTCGTCAGAACCAAAATGTTCTTGAGCTATTGTAGGCATTGGGGTCTCAGGTGCTTAGGAGCAGGTAGCAGAGGCTGCAAGGCCTTTGTGGACCACCATGTTTCCGAACTTAAAAGGCTTAGGGATAAGCAGCTCCAATAGTCAGCAGGTAGCCCTCAGGTTCCCAGAAAGTCACCAAGGCAACTACCAACATGACCCATAGTCAGAGGTATCATCTGCAGCAAAGTATCAAAAACTTAGGTGGTTAGCTGTGTGGCCGATGAAGGAGCTTGCCTGGATGGCCACAGCCTGTTTTCTCATGTGCAACACATGTACTGAGCCAGAAGGCAGTGCTCAGGGTCCTGAACTCAGGGTCCTTGTCACCAGCCCTTCTAGTGATCTGCTCAGAGAATCTGTGCTCTTGACTCTATAGCTGGACTCTGGTTCAAATGGTGTGCGGTAAAGCTTCCACCAGAGGACAGAGGGGAGAGAGAGACAGTGGCAGAACAGGCAGGCTCAGATGGCACCTGAAGAGCCATAGGGGAAAGGCTGGGGCTGAGTGGGGAGAAGCCCAGGGTTTCCCTTCCTGGGCTCTGATCACACAGGACATCAGGACACGGCCGAGGAGCCTTTCGGTCAGCAGCAAGATGGATCTTGTGTTAATTACTTTTCTGTTGCTGGGATAAAACATCATCGCCAAAAGAAATTTATGAAAGGAACTGTTTGGTCTGGCTTATGGATCCAGAGGGATACAAGTCCATCATGGCAAAAAAACACCACAGCAGCTGTAGCAGGAGGCTGAACACTCATACCTCCAACCTCAAACACAAAGCAGAGAGAATGAATTGGACTGGATGTGAGGCCGTGCTGTGGGCTCTCAAAGCTTGCCATCCCCCCCCCCCCGCACCTCCCGGTGTCACACCTTCTTCTGAACCACCCTCCAATAATGGCAGACCACACATTCAAACATTCGAGCCTACGGGGGACACTGCTCATTCAAACCACCACAGGTCCGGATGGATGGGAGAGCGGTATTAATTACAGTGATGGAAGGGGTGTCCGAGGGCATTCTGGGGGATCTTCTTGGTGAGAAAGATGAAGAGAAGCAAGGTGGGGAGGACGATGTGAGACTCATGCTGCTGGAGTCTTTTGTTTTCCTTTTCCCCATTTGTTTGTTCGTTTTTTCTGTTTACGTATGTGAGTATGCACACAAGGTCAGCTGATGTGGAGAAGTTCTACCTCCACCATGTGGGCTCCAGGACCTGAACTCGGTTGCCAGGCTTAGCAGCACCGGCTTTACTTACTGAGCCATCTCACAGGCCCCTCCTGCAGCTAGATTCTTGCTCTCTCCTTCTAAACTCAACCCTGAGGGAAATGGAAAGAGGGGTGGGAACTGGGGATGCTGTGTCTCTGGCTGATAGCCTAGTCTCACTGTTCCCAGAGCAAACTACGGGCTTCCTTGAGAGCAGAGATTGGGCAGACACTAGAGGGCGATGCTGCAATTTCAGTCTTTTTCAAGGCCAAAGGCCCATCTGTTTTTTTTTTTTTTTTTTTGTCTTGCTTACGTATTTTTTATATTAATATTTTTTTTATTTTTAAATAATTTTATACATTTACTTGTATCCCAGCTGTAGCCCTCTCCCTTTTTCCCTCCCAATCCTCCCCTCCCTCATCTCCTCCCTGCCCCCTTCCTAGTCCACTGATAGGGGAGGTCCTCCTCTCCTGTCTGGCCCTAGTTTATCAGGTATCTTCAGGATGGTTGCAATGTCCTTATCTGTGGCCTAGCAAGGCTGCTCCTCCCTTGGGGGAGGGGAAGCTCATGAGTTCATGTCAGAAACCATTCCTGTCTCCCTTACTAGGGAACCCACTTGGATACTGAGCTACCAAGGGCTATGTCTGAGCAGGGGTTAGCCCATCTGGACCTCACCCTTCTCATCTTTAAAATGTAGCATGTTCCCCTACACCTGACAGTCCAGTTATGAGATATGCAAAAGCAGGCGCTGAGGAAATGGCCTGTAAGGTTTGAATGGCAGGCCACATTCAACCTCCAGTCTCTGAGCCATGATGAAGGAGAAGGAGCTAGAAGCTACTTTCAGACCAAAACAGCCTAGTCCACCATGCTCTGAAATTATACAGTAAAAACGGAATTTTCGCCAGGCGTGGTGGCACACGCCTGTGATCCCAGCACTCAGGAGGCAGAGGCAGGTAGATCGCTGTGAGTCTGAGGCCAGCCTGGTCTAATGTTCTAGACAGCAGAGTGTTAGGGTTTTGAGACAGTGGAAGAGTACCTTGGCAGATCAGAGCGAGGAAATGCTTGCTGCAAAGATCACGTCATGCAACAGACCTCACTCATGCAAGAGATTTGCTTGGGGGTGAGGAGGCTGCCTCTGGGTGGGGATAGGGGAAAAAAAGAGATAGGGGTGGACATTAGATGGGGGTGGGGCTTTATAAAGGGCACACAACTTGTGGAAAGTGGAAAGTTGCATTTGGCGCCTGGTGATGATGTAGCTCCTGGTGCTGAAGATGCGCAGGGGGTGCATCCAGTTCTGGAATGTGGGTAATTCCAGCACAATGCCTTGTGCCAAAGCTCTGATCTGCCTAACCACTTTGAAGAGAATGCCTGATTCTTCCCAAGAAACTGTTCTCTACAGCTTCCTACTTGGAACGTTCTGCTTCTCATCCATTAGTGACCGCTGTTCCCCAGGACAGAGGTGACCGAACGGCCCCTCAGAGGCCAAGGCCAGGAGGGGAGGCACAAGCTAGCTAACACAGTGACTCTGGACAGGCCTAAGGGAAGAGTGTCAGCATTCTACTGCAAATTACAATGAGCCCTGCCCCCTCTCCTATTTCTTGTCCCACCTAACCTGTGGCTTGGCTTCCTGGGTCACAGCATTCGGGAGTAGTTGTATGACCTAAGAAAGTCTCCTGATCCCCCACAGCCTGTGACCCCCTTCCATGGATGGATCGACCTTGCAGGGCAGTTGCACATGAGATAGGTAACAAGACAGAGTTGGGGAACTGCAGGGCCTTGACAGAAAACTCCTTAGAAGCAGGGCTGCAGCCTTCAGGTGGAGGGCTAGATGGGTGGCATCAGAGCAGCCTAGGACTCCTTGAAAGGCTAGAATGCAAAAAGCAGAAATTCAGCAGGCCACAGGCAAGGGACAGGAATACAGGCCTGATCCATTTCAGTCAGAGACACTCAGACTCAGAGAGGGCAGGAGCCCTGCATGAGGTCACACGGTACAAACTCACAGTGTCAGGAACACACGTAAGATGAGAACTGGTGTTGGAGGAGGAGGCCTGAAGCTAGGCCTCTGGCTGAGAACTCTGTTCTTGCTTCATCAAGCACCTGTCTCCATCCTTAGATCTTTGTCAAGGCCATCCTGTTTATATGTGAGTTCTGTACATATGTGTGAGTGTGCACAAGGGTGAGGAGGTCAGAGGAAAACTTGAAGGAGAGGAGCCAGTGATGGGTTATCTCCACTGATGGAATAAGCCAATTCAAGCCAGATTAAAAGTATATTAAAAAGGCAGGTTCATTTGGAGCATCAAGGGAGAGGAAAGAGGAGCATGAGCTGGGGCTCAGGGAAGGAAGAGAGAGGGCAGGAAGGGGGGAGGGGAGAGAAAGGGCAGGAAAGGGGCAGCAGAACCATGATGTCTGGATTTTATATTGAAGGGCCTCTGGGAGAAGAGCCCCACCCCTAGGTAGAGTGTAGGGTTTGGCAGCCATGCCCTGCAGCAGGAAGGGGCTTTAACAGCCAGTTCTCTGCTGAAGGGGTCTGAGCTTTTTCCCAGTCCCTCTCACCTTGGCACTTGTTTGTCTTCCAGGTTTCCACTGGAAAGAAGTGACAAACCAGGACAGAGCCATCTCTCCAGATTGGGACACTAGGCTAGGCAGCATGAATGCCCCTCAGAGAAGCAAGCTGTCTAGAGATAGGGAAGCAGAGGTGGTTAAGGGGGGGAGCTTGCACCCAACCCTAAAGGACATAAGTGGCTCTCTGGACCAGTAAGAATACAGGCAGGGGTGGGGTCCACCTCAGGTGGGTGACAACATCTGAATGGCTGTCCCCAGGAGCATGGACAAGTGGGAATCCTGACCAAAACTTTGGGGGCAAATGGTGGACAGAAAAAAGTGATCTTGGTTTGAATTTTTTTTATTGTTTGTTTGTTTGAGACACGGTATCTTTACATGAGCTTGGCTGTCCTGGAACTCACTATGTAGACCAGGCTGGCCTTGAACTCACAGAAATCCACCTGCCCCTGCCTCGAGAGTGCTGGGATTAAAGGCATGCGCCACCACACCCAGTTCTTGTCTTTATTTAAAATGCCAGAAGTCTAATATGTTCTATAAAGGCGAAGACAGCAGCTTTAGGATTTGTACGATGATTCAATGCTTTAAATGAAGTCACTGGTGGATCTTGTTTGTGTTCCATGCCCTGTTTCTTTCCTGTGAATCCTGAGCCCAGGCAAGTTAGCCTAAAGGAGGCAGATGTGATGTGAGGCTGCCGCAAGAAGCTCACAGCCAGAGTCCGGGAGCATAAGGAGCATGTTTCATGGTGTGCCCACTGTGCCGCCGTGCCCCTCAGCCCACAGTGGCCTGGGGACAAGACAGGCAGCACTACACAACGCTGTCACACTCTGGAAGGCAGGGGGGGGGGGCACCTGCTCCAGTGTCAAGGGTTCCACAGGGCAGAAGGGTACTTTAGGCCCAGTCTCTCCCACTGTGCAATGTGGGACCTAAACTCAGAAAGTCGCCCATCATCTGCCATGGAGCTGGGAGGGAAGGTGTGGGCTGCTGATGAGGTTGGGCCCTGTGTGGGAACCAGTCAACTGAGCCTCTAAGAACAAATGAGCCTCCTGGTCCTGCCTTCAGAGGATGAGATGTTGGAGCCATAGGAACTACTCTGCTGCAGTCCGCTCACAAGGGCCACCAGGTCCCATCACATAGCCTTGCTAGGGGGAGGGGAGGATCTCCAATTTAACACAGGTTCTGCCATTCCTGTCTTTGCAGGTGTCAGCCAGCAGCACCCTGGTCTAGGTGGTGATGGGTAGTTTTGAGAGACGACTCTAGCATTGCACTGCAGAGCGGGAGAGCTGATGTCTAGGGTTGGCAGAATCCCAGGTCCTGGAGCAGCTTTGGAACCCATGGGCATGTACACAGAGTGCAGCAGGGAGGAAGGTCTGGACAGAGGGACAGTGTCAGGGGCCCCTGGGAGCATGGTGTTTGAGGGCAAATCTCATGCAAATCCTAAATCAAAGCGAAGAGAATTGCCACACAGCTGGAAATAGAGTGGGTTCATTCGAACATTCACACAGGTAAGGAAGACTGTGTGATCAGCTCCAGCCTAGCTCTGAGCCTTGCTGGCGTCTGGTGCTTCCTGCCTCCCTGCTGAGCTGGCTCTGCCGCCCCCCACCCCCCACTAGTACAAACAACAGTAAATAGAGTGTCAGAA
>NW_026596051.1:18803883-18984622 GCF_907164565.1 Psammomys obesus | reverse complement strand
TCTTCCGTTCCAAACAGGAAGAAAGGGAAGCACAGAGTGGTTGAGAAACATTCTTGGGAGTCACCCAGCCAGCCAGAGGACAGCAGCCCCACTCTGGTGGCTAGGAGGCCCAGAGGGCAGGGATGCCCCAGGTGAAGGCCACCTGGCCATTCTCTAATAGCATTCTCAGGAATGCTATTTAGAGCAGGGATTCACAGACTCACCTGATAACAAGGGTCATTTAGCAAAGAATCCAAACTCGTCACCCTCACCGAGTGAGCACAGGGTCCCAGATCTAACTTTGGGGACAGCCATGTTTAGGAAAAGTTTCTCTGGACACCACCCGGGAGATCTGTGCACCTTTGCTGTTGCTTTGTTGGCTCTACAGGGGCGTAAAATAAGTGCTCAATCAGTGCTTGCTAAACTCCCTGGTCAGTCATCTTAGCCCCGGCTTTAATCACCAGGCACGAGAGTGGCTGAACTGTCTGCACCCTAGCACAGCCATTCCTTTGGTAGCTGTTCCCATCTCTCCGCCTCTACTCTCTGATGTGTGAGCCCCTCTCATAACCCCAAAGCCCAGGCAGAGCTCCTAAATGGTTTCTTGGAACCCAGCAAGGGAATGCTGACCAGGAGCTGACATTCTGATGGCTGATAAGAAGAAGGAAGGTCAGAAGGAGGCTGGCCCCTTCCAAGCAGGGCGGGTCCAGCCTGCTGATGACTCAGGTTGTCTGATTGGAGCTCAGTGGCCTGGGCAGGGCCTGTTCTGCTACCTCCTGGGGACTGAGACAGTCCTCCAGCACAAGTAAAGGAGGCCCGGAGGCCCGTTACTGCTCCCCCTCCCCCCCCCCCCCTTTTTTTTCTCTTTGGCAGCGGCTGCTCTCCTGACAAGGTAAGTTCTAGATATCTCTGCTGGGTGGGCCCTGGGAGAGACCTACAATCTGCTCACCTGTGGAGTTGCGCTCGGGCTGGTGAACACTTGAACAGGTCTGGTCTGGAGCAGCAGGGAGGACAGCAGCAGGTGGATGTGGTCAAGGAAAGGGACCCTGGTATTCTCCAGTCTGAAAAGTAGGTGAAACTGGGCCCTGTCAGGGCTGACAAGAGATATGACCACAGAGGGTGTGGTCTCCCCGAGACACTACCAGGACACAAGGATAGTCCTGCTGTGTGAGTCTGTTGGCCTTTGGATTCTAAGGCTGGCCTGGGCTGGTGAGTGTATGGACTTTGTACAGAAGCTGAGGAAGCCAGCTCAGGCCCTAGAGAATGGGGTAGGCCTCCTTAAAATGTGTTTGTTCGTGGGTACTGTAAGCCCAGGGATGCCCCCCTCTTTCCCCACCCCCAGGCCTGGGAAGACTGGAGCCTGTGTGGCCTATGTGCATTTTGTTCTAGCAGGGTGGCCCCAGCAGAAATTGTTCATGGTGAAGGGTGTGTCTCTCCAGCAACCCAGCAGAGTGGAGTCTCAAATTCCACAAATTTGAACAAGGTGCTAGTACAGAATCCTGCCTCAGTTTCCCTTGGTGCTTCAGGATAGTAGGAGAGCCCTAGGCTCTGCCCCAGGCTTCTGTAGTTAACAGCATGAGAAGGTGTGGCCCAAAGCCACGTGCAGGCTGGACTGTAAGAGGGCTGGGGTGTGACTCTGAGTAGAATCTTCAGCAGGACCCCATTCACTGTGCCCATCTCAGTTCTTCTGTCATTTGCCCTCCATATGCATCTAGCCTTGTCCTCTGGCCAGGACTCATAGACTTCAGTATTCAGAACTTGTCAGATGAAGGCAGGACAGAGAGTCCCCGAACAGCCCTCTGTCTCTTGTTGTTGGTGTCTCTTGTTAGGGTGGTGAAAGGTGGTGCTGGAGTATTGGTGCTTCTATTTCTGTGATAAACGCCAGGACCAAAACAGCTCCTGGAGGAAAGGCATCTTAAAACTTGTAGTCCATCATGCAGGGAAGCCCAGGCAGACACTGTCACAGAGGCCATGGAGAAATGCTGTTTTTTTTTTTTTTTTTTTTTCTTTTCTTTTTTGAGACAAGGTCTCGCTAGGTAGCTCTGGCTGTCCTAGAACTCACTCCGTAGACCAGGCTGGCCTTGAACTCACAGAGATCTGCTTGCCTCTACCTCCTGTGTGCTGGGATAAAAGGTCTGTGCTGTCACACCCATCCTGCTTTTTCTTTTTTCTTTTTTAAAATTGAATCTCACCATGTCCCCTTGCAGGCCTGGAATTCAGTATGTAGACCATGCTGGCCTCCAACTCACAGAGATCTACCTGACTCTGCCTCTCATGTTCTGGGATTAAAGGTATATGCCACCACGTCTAACCAGTTTGCTTTTTTAAATGTCCTAGGACCACCTGCCAAGACCTGGTACCACCCACATCAATAATTACTCAAGAAAATGCTCCACAGAGTTGCCTACAGGCCAATCTCATGGGGAAATTTTCTCAATTGAGGTTCCATCTTCCCAGATGACATTAGCTTATGTTAAACTGACAAAAAAGTGACCATCAACTCAGGATCTAATGCAGATGTTAGTTCAGTTGGAGGTCTCACCACAGTCAAATCCCCATTCTGTCCCAGGACCACCCCCACATATTTGTAACCCACTGGACTGGGGGACATGTCCTCTTGATTTGTATATCCACTGAGGCTCATTTTTTGTGCCGTGACGGTCAGCATCTCCTGAGAATGCCACGGTTCCACACCCACCTTCCCAATGGCATTAAACGGTTTCATTCCAAAGTCCCCTGAGCTCCCCTGTGACAGACAGCCCCTCTGCTGGCCCCACGCTCTGTATCCTAGGTTGGTCTTCTCTTTTCCCGTGCAGAGGAGTGGAGTGTGCTTGAGTGCCCACGTGGCCCGAGACTGCTTCCTGCCCCATGTGTCTCCAGGGCGTGCCTCCTGGGTAGACAGGGAAAGCCCTGGTTCTTTATCATTGCACTTGCTATGCAGTGTGGGAGGGCGTGTGACTTACTCTGACACCCAGGCTGTTTCCAAGGTGCTGGTGTTGTAAACAGCTGGATTGGCACCTGTCCCCACACCAAAGGCAGCAATCTGAAAACGAGTACCCAGGAATGGGGCTGCTGGCCAAAGGTGAATGCGATTGTGATTGCAAGTGTTGGTGACCTAGTGGCACTCTGAGCTTGGCTGCCTGCCAAGGATGTCAGTGTTGCTGATCTAACCTTGGAGGTAACAAAGAGAGTCTTGGGGTCAGTCGACATCATGTCATGTTTTAAGGTACTAGATAGGAATGGGGAAGTCAGTCCCCTTTTGTTGGCTCAATTGTCGGTGTCTGGTGAGGTCTGTTACCCACCTAGTTTCTTGTCCCCACTGTGGGCCGCAGAACCAAGTCCTTCCCTTGGAGTGAAAGAGAACTGGGGCTGGCATTGCAGATGCTTCTCATCAAGGTGTCTGCTTGCCTCCACCTCACTCCTGCTTGTCCACCTTGAGGCTCACATCGCCCAGCACTCTGACACCCACCCAGCCTCCAAGACTGTGCTCACGTGTCACTGGGTTGAGTCCTAGAAGCCCTTCCTCCCTGCTGAGCAGGGTGGCCGTACCCACTTGTCCACTTGTGTTTGTAGCATTGGACAATGAACTTCCAGGACTCTGCTTTTGGCCCTCCCTTTGCTAGCCATGAGTCTGTGTGGTAACGTGTCTCTGGTCCCCTCTGCACTGTCCTGGGGAGGTCCCGTGTCGTGCACTTAGGGAATAATTTTCAGATCTCTTGCTGTAGATGTGGGAGGGAGGGAGAGGAGGGGAGGAACATAAATTTGAGGAATGCACCGGGTGGCGGGGGCCTTTTCTCCCCCATTTACTTAGTGTCATAGTTACTTTTTGATTGCCATGAAGAGACACCATGATCAAGGTAAATCACAAATGAAAGCATTTAATTGTGGGCTTGCTTACACTGTCAGAGGGTTAAGTCAATGGCAGTCATGGCAGGGAACATGGGGGCAAACCCGCAGGCATGGCATCGAGTATAGCTGAGAGCTGACATCCTGATCCACAGGCAGGAGGCAGGGAGGGCGTGACACTGGGCCTGGTGTGGGCTTTTGAAACCTCAAAGCCACCCTCCTTGACCCTTTTCAAGGCCACACCTCCTAATCCTTCCTAAACAGTCCACCAAGAAGGGACCAAACATTGAAATATAAGCCTATGGCCTGGCAGCAGTGGCACATACCTTTAATCCCAGCACTTGGGAGGTAGGTGGAGTTCAAGGCCAGCCTGGTCTACAGAGTGCTTTTCCAAGACTGACAAGATAACATGGGCATGTCTCAGAAATTAAAAACAAAAAACAACCAAAACCAACTAGCAAACAACCCCCCTACCCAAATCATACGTATAAACCATTCTTATTCAAAACACCACACTTAGCTAGCCTGCCTTGTTTACAACAGGTTGGACTTAGGGCATTACCTTACACCTTGTGTATTAATCATGTTTTTTTTTTTAGAGGAATAGAACTAATAGAATGAATATAAAATGTTCAATGTTATATATATATGACTATATATTATATGTATGCATAGTCATATATGATTTATTATATGGTTTACTGTCTGTGATCCAGCTAGTCCAACAATTTCTGTCCACATGGCTGGATGTCTCAACATTTTCAGTATTAGCTGGAATCCCAAAGAATTCGGCTCCAATGCCAGTGAAGGAATGGGCTTGCCAGAGAGAGGGAGAGCAAGCTTCCTTCTTCCATGTCCTTAGTTAGGTAGCCAGCAGAAGATGTGGCCCAGATTAAAGGTGGGTCTTCCCATCTCAAAAGATCTGGATTAGAGGTGGGTCTTCCCACTTCAGATGACTTAATTAAGAAAAAAAACAATTCTCACATGTGACCCTAGCCACTTGGGTTTTAGCTGACAACCGAGAACAGGTATCACACCTTGGGTTACCATCCAGCGCTTCTTCATTTCCTGGCTCAAAGTGCTCTAGCCGAGTCCATTGGAACTTCTTTCAGTTAGTTCTTGTGTCTTATCACAGTGGGGACCTACTGAGCTACCAATCATCCTTCCTTCCTTCCTCCCTCCCTTTCCTTTCTTCTTTCCTTCCTTCCTTCCTTCCCTTCCCTTCCTTCTTTCTTTCCTCCCTTCCTTCCTTCCTCCCTCCCTCCCTTTCCTTTCTTCTTTCCTTCCTTCCTTCCTCCCTCCCTCTTTTCCTTCCTTCCTCCCTCCCTTTCCTTTCTTCTTTCCTTCTTTTCTTCCTTCCTCCCTCCCTCCCTTTCCTTTCTTCTTTCCTTCCCTCACTCCCTCCCTTCCTTCCTCCCTCCCTCCCTTCCTTCCTTCCTTTCTCTTTCTTTCTTTCTTTCCTTCTTTCTTTCTTTCTTTCTTTCTTTCTTTCTTTCTCTCTCTCTTTCTTTTTTCTTTCTTTATTTCTCTCTCTTTCTTTCTTTCCACCTTTCTATCTATCTGCCTATCTGTTTATCTACCTATCCATGGTTGATTATCAGTCCAGCAATTGTACCCTCTGACTTCCTGGCCCCAACAGCCACTCCACGCCCATCTGTATATTTCCCACCCTTCCAGAAAATGTATTTAGGCACATTTCATGAGCCACAGCTGTCTGGGCACTTTCCACCCATCTGCAATCAAGATTTAGTCACTTGATGCCCTGGCCCTCTGCCTGCCCTGTCCCAGCCTTGGGGATAGAGCCATTTTGTCTGTCTGGCCCCTGTAGTTATCATTGCCACTTGACTATGAGCTCCAGTGTGTGGTGTAGGCTATATCTATATCAGCTATATCTCCTATGCTCAGCACTGGTCTATCTCCTCCACTCTTGCCCCTGCTGAAATATGACAGTAGGGATAATGGCTTTCTTTGTAGTCCTCTCCTTTGTGCCTCAGACCTGGAGGCTGAGTTGGACGTAGCTACCCAGAAGACTCACCTAACTGTTGACCCCAGAACCTGTTCCTCCTCAGTCACCTCTGAGGAGACCTGTGTGCTGGGTGACTAGTGGGATATGGATGTCTATCATCAGAGGTAAAGGTCCCCCTGCCATGGCAGATGAGAGGAGGCCCCACAGTACATACCTGGCCTAGCACCAAAGCAGTGACCCCTCTGGCAACTGCTCCATTCCGTCACTTGGGAAATACCACAGCTGGACTCCTGGGTTGTGAAGGGTGCAGATGTGGCTGTCACTTTGGGGCTTGCTGCTCAGAACATGCAGGGAGGACTTGCTGGCAGATGCCACTCTGTCTCTCCAGCACCACACCCCATCCTGGTGCCACACAGGGGTTGGGAGAGAACATAGGAGCCAGGTCTGGCTCCAGGCTCCAGCTAAGTAATCCCCTCCCACCAAGCTGTCACCATAGCAGGACCAAAGGAGGACCAGGTGCATGCAATGTGCTTGGTTAGAGAGACCAGGAAGGAGACTATGGCATCCACAGCTGGCACTGGGCTCACGACTGAAGCAAAGGCAGCTTGGGGCATGTGGGGTAGGTACCCCGATAGGGTACACCGCATATGAGGTCTAGCCAGGAGTCTGGGAAGTGGCTGAGAGAGTAAGTGGGACTGTGCTCCATGACAGCCAGAGTTGTCTGTCACAGCTTGAGGCTGGCACTGAGGGGCATGGCTACAGAAATCCCCACCTTAGAGGGCAGCAATCTGGTCTGTGGGCCTCTGGTTCCAGGAAGAAGTCTTAGCTGATACAGCTTTGTTCCTCACAGAGGTACATGGGAATTGTGTGCGTGGCCTGGTTAATGTTTGCATAAGCCATGGTCAAGATCATCCCAGGGATGACTGGGCTCTAGGAAATGCCAAGAATTCCAGGCAAGGCCTGCACCATGGGTCAGGTGCACAGGGCAAGAGCCCACAGGACTTGGTGTCTGGTGTTCTGGCATTGAGTCTACTAATTGGGACAAGACTTTCCTAAGCATTCTGGGAAAGTGGCAGTTGTGAAGCACCCACGTGATCTTAGTCTAGAACTTTCTTTTTCTTTTTTTGCCTTTTGGTATTTGTTTGTTTGGTTGTTTGGTTGGGTTTTCAAGAAAGGGTTTCTCTGTGTGGCCTTGGCTGTGCTGGACTCGCTTTATAGACCAGGCTGGCCTTAAACTCACAGCAATCCACCTGCCTCTGCCTCCTTGAGTTCTGGGATTACAGGTGTGAGCTACCTTGCCCAGCTATGCTTTTTGGTTTTTCGAGCCAAGGTCTCACTGTGTAGCCCTGGCTGTCCTGGAACTCACTCTGTAGATCAGGCTGAACTCGAACTCAGAGATCCACCTGCCTCTGCTTTTCAAGTGCTGAGATTAAAAGTGTGTGTCATCACTGCCCAGCCAGTCTAGAACTTTTTCCTCTCACTCCTCTGCATTCAGGACCTGTAGGCCAGACTGTCTAAAGGCCTGACCCCTCCCAGCTCTGTGACCTTATGCTGTGAAACCTTTACTCTTCATAGTTGAACAATGGGCAGCTGGAGTTGTCTTGTGCTGCCAGGCTTCATGGGTGCATGGCTCTGACATGGCAACCTGGACACAGTGAGAGGAACTCTGGAGCCATCTCTTCTCTTCTATACTCGCCTCCTTTTTGGGGTGTGAGGACCCTCACCCTTCTTCTGACTGCCCAGGTTTGGGGCATCGCAGAGGCAGTCCTTTCCCGAGAACAGGTGTCTTTGATCTGGCAGAGGCAAGGAAACTGCTTCCTGTAAACCTCCCCCTGGGTGGCCTGGCCATCTGTCCATCTGGCCTGAGTGGCCTCCAGTTACCTGAGCGCCCAGTCTCCCCACTTTCTTTATTTTGCAAAGAGCAGCTCCTGCAGTCCAGGGCTGGAGGACATTTTTACTTAGGGTTGGCTCTAGTGGCCAGAGCCAACAATAATAAACAGATGAGCACCTGTTCGGCAGACAGGGTTCTGGACCTATCCATGTGTGCACACACAGAAGCTGTTCTCCAGAACCAGACCCTTGCTGCCCCATGGAGAGACAGGGTCTTAGGTGTGCAGAGGATGCCAGCCTGTTGTACAGGGTGGGTGGGGGTCTACCATTAGAGGCGTGGTTGGAGTCTACCATTCTATTGAGATATAGGACATTTTGCTGAGATATAAGCTGGTTTCAGGGCTAGGTAGCCTTGGCATGGTGAGGGTCAGGCTAAGGCGCATCCCCAAGGCTGTACCTGTATATAGGGCTGATCTCTAAGAATTCCCCTTAAAATGAAAATACATTAAAAGCATTCCATCCTGTGCAAGGAGCTGAGGGTGGCTTTCTCTACAAGCCTCAGTTTCCTCATATGCAATCGTGAAGGATGTCAGTTGCTGCCTTGTCCAACCACCTCCGTTTGGTGCCCATTACTCATGAGAGAGCCAATGGTTTACTGTCTTTCTCCTCTGTGTGACTGTCCCTCACCCCAAGCAGAGCAGAGAAAATTTGTATTCATACGTACTACTCAAGTCAACTGCTCCCAGCATCTCTTCAGCAGCCATTCCATGTCTTAGCAGGTACTTTCCCCTCATCGAGCCTTTGCATGCATCAGCCTTTGCACACTCATTCAGGCCAGTGTGACCCAAGCTGCATCTAGGCCTCAGCAGAGTAGTCCCCTGCTGGGTAAAGTGGTGGTAAAAGGTAGCCATGCCTACCCTTGGCTATTTCCATGATGCTCCATTATGATGGCAGAGTCACATCAGAACCAATAGTCAGCAAAGCTGACATTTCTTCTCTGAGCCTTAAAGTGTGCTTGTCCTCATGTTCTAGGATGATCATAAGGCTCTGCTGGGGGCCTCTGCTTTCCTGAGTTTAACATTTACAGTCTGTTGCAGATTAACTGCAAGGCAAGGTGCTAAGCTGCTCGTGTCAGTGAGTGAGTAGCTGCAAGACGCTCTGCCTTCTGGGGTACAACTGGGCTTAAGTGTTTTTGTTTGTTTGTTTGTTTGTTTCTAAGCTCATCCGTCCCCTTTGGAGACTCCTCAAAATCCATCTTTGCCTCCAGAATTTGGTCCAGGATCTTCCTCTTTCTCCCAGGAAGTCCTGCCTCTGTTGTCTTCCTTGCCTTCCCTCTGAGGCCTTCCCATTACTGTCCAAGTCAGTCATGGCATCCTGGTGTCAGTTGGTACAGTGAACTATCATGACTTTGGGGCTTCAAGCCACAGCTGGATCTTGGTGGTAGGGTGTGGACTCTGCCATAGGTAGGACCTGTAAGTCTTCAATGGCACACTTGTCCTCAAGGAGGCCTTTGAATGTGCCACACAGGGGATGCTATGCAGAGGGGGTGGAATCAGAGATTCAGAGTATGTTTGGGGAGATCAAGGGTCCTGAGTACCACCTCAGAGTCTACAGTCTACTGAAGGGGCCAGGCCTAGAACTTTTCTTTGTCCCTTAGCTTGCCAGGGATGGCTCTATCCCATGTCTTAGATGCATCCTGTTCTTGTATTTTATATCCACAGGACAGTCCACAATAGTAGCTGTGCCCATGGCTTCATTCAGTGTGTACCTCTGGCTTCATTGGCCTGCATCCTGAGCAGTCTGAATGAGGGGGAGGGAGCACCTGCCTCAGAAGGCTGGCTTCTGTCAGGGAGTCCTCCTTGAGAAAGGTAACATGCCTTCCATGTAGCTCCATGTAGCTTCCCTTCCTGGAGCAGGTGAGGAAATGAGAAGAGGTGAGGTGGGGTAAGAAACAACTGGCTACTTGGACATCCAATGCATCTCAGTAGCATCTTTGAACTTACGTGATGAAGAAGGATAAACCAGGGAAGTGGAGCCACTGTTTTTTGGCTTGGTGCTTAAAACATGAGCCTGAGGTGATCCGGAGAGCTCACCTCTCAGGGTAGGATCTGATTCTTGCGGTTCCAAGGAATAGGGCCTGTTGCCTCTGTCTGGACACAGACACCAAAGAGCGAGGAGATAAAGGAGCAAAGGACCCTGGTATCAGTGCTGGCCTGAGTTAAGGGTCCTGGGAAAAACACCTCTTCAAGTCTGTTTGGTATCAAACCTGATGGAGATAACAGTTTCATTGGGCTATCACAAAGCCCCGTGGCATGATCTACCTAAGTGATTAGCATCATGACAATGACAACTTGAACAAGCTACAGCCATGTCAAGGGATCAGAACTGTGAGAGGTGATTGCCTCCCAGCTCTACCTTTTGTAAAGGGAAAATTGAGGCTCAGAAAAGTGACAGGTCTTTCCAGAGGGATCTCAAGTGAGTCAAGCTGGGTTTTGGGTGGCCCTCTGGAATTCAGAGCTATGTAGCCCCACAACTTCAGGAGGATCCTGCTAAAGAGCCCTGGACCAGAAAGGTACTTGCCCCTGCTAGATGGCCCTGGAATGCCCTGCATACATTGGGGGAGGCTCTCAGAAAATCCCCCTGGCCTTGGGCCAAGAGAGCAGCTTCTGAGACAAACAGGATACTGGTTTGGGTGCAGTGGGGACAATAGCCGGGAGAGGAAATGCCTCCAGACCCATGTATGGGTGTGGGCTTGCAGGGGCCTCTATTGACACAGCTTCCAGAAAAATAGGGCTGATGGAAGGTTAGCATGCCAGGAGTTTGCACTCTTTGGAGGCGGGGGTTGGAGGGGGGGAGAGGCGGAGAGAGAGAAGGAGGGAGAGGGAGGAAGGGAGGGAGGGAAGAATGGAGAGAGGGAGGAAGGGAGGGAGGGAGGGAGGAAGCACAGTGCATCTATACCTCCTGAATTCTTATATCTATAGCACCTAGTGAGTGGAGGGGGGCACACCAGCCCCATATTTCAAATTGGACACTGCAAGGGCCTGAGAACAGGAGACAGGCCTGAATCTGGGCCATAGGGAAGTTCTCAGGTGAGGCTACAGCCTGTGGGAAGGAAAAGAGTGTGCCCCACAGGCCTAGCTCCAAAGATGTGGTACTTGCAAGCTAAGGAGACTGGCCCTTTTCTTCCAGAATGCCCTGTTGGAATCAGTGGCCGGGATAGTGGGAGCAGTAGAGTGAGAAGCAGAGCATGCGTGTTTCGTATGTATGCATGCAGACATGTGTGCTAGGTCTGCGTACTCATACATGTGTCTGAGGCCACCCACATGTCTGCATGACATGTGTATGCCCGTGTGTAGAAGGGAAAAGGGAACAGAGAGCCAAGCTGGGGTTAGCGGGACCTGAGGGCTGGCCACCCTTGGACTTCCCCAATCTCAGCACCAAGGGTGTCCCCAGCCTTCACCACAGAGCACGGGGCTGGCAGTGGGCAGGCAGGGACAGGGCCTGGCTCTGGTCCACAAGGAGCTAATGATCAACTGGCCAGTGGAGTCCTTGCGGCAGCACTTGGCTTGCCTTGGGTCTCCAGGCCCCTAGGCCCAGGGAGGAAGTGGGGCAGGAAGTAGGGGGCGGTGGCAGTAATGAGCAGTCAGGCGGCTGTGGGCGGACCCTGCCTGTCCAGGCCAGCTGGAGACAGCCTGTAGGCCAGTCAGCGGGAGCTGAGCTAGGAGTGGCCACCTGGCACCTGCGTCCCTGGGCCTGGGAGGAAGTTTTCTGAAGAGCGGGGTGCAGGTAAGGGAGATCTGGGCTGGACAGTATGGGCTTTGTGAGTCGGCTGTGATCTCAGTGGAGCCAGGCTTTGCCACAATTGTGTCTAAGAAGAGCGGTCCACCTTCCTCTTTCTTCCGGCTTGTTTGGGCTTAGGCTCCGGGAGAATCTGGCCAGAGAGCTTTTGGAGACCAGGGCTCCGCTAGGGATTGCTCAGGTGAGACCAACTACTAATGGTGGCTTGTGACCTGGCCTTCACACTGACACTTTGCTAATGTGTCCTTGAGGTCTGGGCAAGACTGTGGGAGTTGAGCAACAACATGGAATTCAAAAGCCAGTGGGTCCCAAATGATGAACTCTAGCCTTGACATTCCAGGCCATGACGAGCATGCCTGTGCTAGCACGGTGCTTCATGGCGCCCCTGTGGCAGTGACCCAGCCATTCTGAGGTCACTCTGGGTCTCTTTATGTTAACCAAATAAAGTGTGCTCAGGTTGAAGGAGGAGACTCCCACCACCTGACTTACAGTCCCTGCTGCAGCGACATGGGTGGAGCGGGAGTCATCCTCCAAGTTGAGGTTAAAGGTGAAGACTGAGGAGGACGCTGAACAGCACCACCTCTATGTGACTGTCAACATGTTGCTGATTTCATGAAACTTCTTGCATCAGGCAAGGTGAAGGTGTCTTCAGTGTGTGGAATCACAAATGCCATGATATAGGTGTGTGAAGTCCATTTGCCCCAAGAGAAACCTTCAGGGTATCACCATGTTCCATGGCCACCACAAAAAATGATGACAGAAATTGTTCTCTTAGGGTTTAAAGACCAGGAGTTGTATACAATGCAGCCTCCAGAGTTACCAAGGGAGAGTCCTCTTCCCGTCTCTGCTTGTGGCCAAATGGCCCCTGCCTTTGTGTTATACGCTCTCCTCTTCTACGTGTCTTGTTCTCTCTAGAGATCCCAGGCACCAGGGAGAGGGCTCACTCTAACCTGGTATGACCACCTAGTCCAATGGGACCATTCTAGCCCAACAGCCCACAAGACCACACCCTACTGTGGTTAACTTCATCTGAAACCACCTGTTTCCAATCAGGTCCCCAACTCTCAAGTTCCTGGTTAGTATGACTGTGGAGAATACTGCCACCTCCAGGCGGGGCGGCAGCAGTCCTGCACAGCATAGGCTCAGTTATGCCTTGCTGGGTCTCTGGCCAGGCAGGACCAACTGTAGGGGCTCCTCCCTCCAGCCTCTAGTATGTACAGGCTATCAGCCAGCATGCTGTCTGTCTGCTTGATCCTCCAAACATTCTGAGCGGGTGTTTTTATTCTCACTTTATGGGTGGGTAAACTGAGGCATAGAGCACCCCACACACACTGAGATTGGCCCTAGGTCTCTATGTTCCAGCAGTACACTAGGTGGGTGGTGGGAGTCAGAGCCTGGGGTGGCATACTTGGGGTTACCTGATGTGTCTGCCACCTGAGCGGAAGACAAAGGATGGAAGGAGACTCTGCCAGTTACTCTTGTTTGCTCAGACCCAGCAATTGCATCTTTGAGGGTTCTGGGGCTGGGCTGGCTGGGCTCTGAGCTGCTGCTGGAGCAGGCCTTGCAAGCCTGTGGAGGCCTGAGCAGGGAGGAGGTGGTTCCATGCAAGGGAGACAGTGCCCACTTCCTCCCTGGGGCTTGTAAGTCCCACTGCGATTGCAGCTTCTGGGCCCTCAATGAGCAGGTGGGAAGTTCCCTTAGCTGGAGCTTCATTTCCCCAGAAACACTTTAAGCCAGCTCCAGGTCTGTGCGAGACCCCTGCATGCCCTGACCCAGGGATGGTAGGGGTAGTGGCCATTGGTCAGCTTCTGTGGAGACGCTCGCCACCTGAAGGTCTAAGTGGCAGAGAGAGAGAGGAAGAAGGACACTGGGGACATTGTGATTGGGGGCCACAGGCTCTACAAGAGTCTCACTCATCAAGAGACTGGGTCAAGTGCTTGTTTGAGGGCCCCGATGTTACACCAAAGGAAATGAGACACCTACCCCTAGGACATGTACCTTCTGGTCCTCACAGACCTGGGCAAGACAATGGGCCTCTGCAGTGGTAGAGACCAAGGTGAAAATTTGGCAAAAACAAGGCAGGGATGAACGTAAGTCCAGGCTTGGGCTGTCCAGTCAGGCTGGGGTGGAGGTCAGGCTGACAGGGCCAAAGCCTGAAGGATGACCTGAAGGATCTCAGGCATGACCAGCTGGGACAGTGCCTTAGGACAGGGGCAGAGGAGGGCTGACTTGGTACGTACTTCTGTGCTTGTGTTGTTGAGAATAGGTTCCTAGTGCCTTCAGTTTTGTTTTTCTTTGACGTTGAGTGTTGAGGTGAATGGGTGTCTGCAGGGATCCAGGATCCCCTTGGTGCCTTTGGTAAGAGATACCTCCTTCCTAGCTGCTGCTCCCAGATCTTGACCTTCAAGCACAGTTGGAGAATGGGAAGGGTTTGACCATCAACCAATCTATTGGATTCCATGAAAGGCAGGTGGCTAAGTGGGTAGATCAGGGGCTCCCAGAGGCCACTTCCAAGGGTGGGACTGTGGCTTCCACAAACCGTTGTCTCCTGGGGGCCCACGTGTCTTCTCTATGAGTCTCCCTCCCTTTCCAGCTGAGCAGTCATGGTTCTGCCACCCCCAGGGCTTGGTGACCTGGTCTTTTCATCATATTGCCTACACCTGTCTCTGCCTGTTGGGTGCCTGATTTCCCATATGCTCTTGGAGCCTGACACAGGGTAGAGGGCAGCAGTGCTTGTTGCACCAAGAGAAGGCTTCAGAACTGCGGTCCTACCACGCCTGTTCTGCTGAAAGTAGATGCCATGAGTTAGCCCAGGGCCAGTCCTAATGGTTCCAGCAGCACCCATTGGGGTTCACACTGACCCCTCCCATTCCTGTTCATCCATCTAAGGTTCTATCACTCTGTCAGGGTCTACCTGTGGACAGCTCCTGGGGAAAGTCCTTTCCCTGAGATGACCAGCCTCCTGAAAGTAGTAGGGCATAGCAGGCCAGAGGCTTTCAGACTCACAGTCCACATCAGGCAGTATGACTGGAGTTCCATGTGCCTCACTGTCACTAGAAATGGACACCAATGGGAGTCTGTGCACGTGGGAATTCTATACCTTCAGCCTCAGTTTCCCCAGCTGTAAAGAGGTTGCATGAGCGTTGGTACCAGCAGCCTAATCTGAGGTCCCTGGCAGTAGATGCCGGTGAGCAGGTACGCTGCCTGTGTCACTCCGGAAACCCCCTGAAGGCAAGCCTGGCTGGCTGGCCCAGTTCCACACTCCTGGGCAGTTCTTGGGGGAGGGAGAGGAATCTGACCAGGTGGTCCTGATGCACCTGATGTGTATATTAAGGGCTCTGCTCTCCTAATTTTGGTGGAAGATGAGCCTGGCACCGCTGGCCTGTCTACCTCCAGCCTCTCTACTATACTCTGTACAAACGTCGAATGAAGCCCCTGGCATGGCGGGAAACCCTCTAGTCCTGCGTAACGGTTTTAATGGCACCTTCTGCTTTCTGCATCATAGGCCTGGGCCCCTGCCTGTCCTAGTCCCATGGCCTGCATCCTAGGTCTGGATAGAGCCCAGGTGCCTCACTTCCCTGTCTACCTGTGCTGGGAGCTCCTCACCACAGATCAGTAGAGGTGGGCCAATCAGATGGTGGTACTGGCTTGGTAGTAGTTTGTGGCACATGTGGACATTTGTCCTATTCTGCCAGTTGGGTTTCTGGGTCCGTATCTGGGCACTGCTCTCCTCAGTATGTGGTAAGAAAGGGTCAGACCGTGGACTCAGTTCAGAGTGTCTCCATGGCTTTTCTGTATACAACGATGGAAGCCCTCAACCTTCAGCAGACAATCTGGCCTGAAGCGAGTCGGGCTGATGGGCTGGAGTGTTCAGAACCACATTCAGCCAACCTCTGCCTTTTGTCCTCTCTGAGGGTGTCACAGTTACCAAAGCCAAAAGTCTAGTCTGTGCTCCACAGCTCTGCCTGTGGCCTGCAGTTGACTTGCCTGCATTTGGTGCTCTGTGTCCTCTGTGCTGATAGAACAACCCAGGAACTGTCCTTACACTGTCCCACTCTCACTTCTGAAACCAGGGAAGAGTGAGGCACAATGACAGGTCCTGGGGCCACCAGTAAAGCTGAGGTCATGAGGACTGGAACCACATAGCCTACAAAACCCCCTCCTCTGCTCACTTCTCTCTGCCTCCCTCTTTCTTCCATCCCCTCCCTCCCCTTCGCTCCCTCTTTCCCTCTCCTTCCTAGTCTGAGTTGATTCCCTCAGCCCTAGCTAGATGAGATGTGTGGTCATGCACCTGAAAACCAGGATCCTCGGGTGTCTGGTGGAGACCTGGGCTCCTTTCTGTCCCCACAGCATCCTGTGCAAGTGTTGAGTCATCTGCAGGGATGTCTGAGCAACTGTCTCAGGTCAGACTCTGAGCCATTTCTCAGGGACCTCCTGGAGAGCCAGTAAGGAGGCATCCCCTCCCATCCTGTCTCCAAGGACCTCTGATTGGGAGATCAGGTGACTTTGATTTGATGTCCATGGTGGTGCCAGCCTCTGGCGAAACCTAATTCAGCTGCTTGACTGAGTTGGGTAAGAAGTTGCCAAGTTGAGCTCTGTAAAGTTGCAAAGGGATTCACTTGGCGAAGGGTGTGGATTCTCTGAGCAGAAATAGCAGCCTGTACGCAAAGGCTCTAACAGTGAAAACATGGCCGACATGAAGGACTGAAGATGTGAGATAGTCTAAGGTATGGAAAGGACATGAGGAAGCCTGTGGATGTGGTCAGCAAACTGACCTATGGCAAACAAAGCTCACTGCTGGGTCTTGGAGGTGCTGGGCACCCTGTATTGTCAGTCTCCTCTCTTCTTCACTGGGCTCTGGCAGCAACATCATGTCTGTCACTAAGAGGCCTCTCAGCTGACCACTGTCCTCTCTCCGCAGAAGGCCAGCAACATGCCCAGCTCTTGGCCTTGAGACCACTGTGTGTCATGAGGAGCTCCAGGGAGGAGGAGGAGGTGACTTCTGAGGAGCTGTCCGCCATGGGGCAGGGCCCTGAGGAGCCTCCGGGAGGCTGTACCCATGGGGACCAGATCCCCAGTGTGTCCATGGGCTTGCCCACTGGCCAGGAGAGAGCGGGGCCTGAGGAGGCTGAGGCAACAGTCAGCGGTGGTAAGTATAGCAGCTGAAGCCCACTGTAGTCTCATACCCACCTGTCCATCCACTCCACATCCTTATAATCCTCTGGGTACCCTGGCTCTGTTCACCGGGCCCACTGGGTTAGCCACACTGTGGGCTCAGAAGTGAGGGCCATCCATCCTCTGACATACAGGACCAAACCCCCACCCCACCCCTAACAGATGATCAGCCCAGAAATAAGCCAAGCTTCTAGGCAGGGTGTAGTGCAGCTGGGCCCATTCCTCAGCTGATCGAGGGCCTCTCTAGGAGTCTCAGTGAGAGCAGAGTTGTCCTGCTCTGGAGCATCTGGAGAATGTTTTAGAGATACCCCCTGGATGGATGAACCTGCACAGTGCTATTCCACCTTGTCCTCATTGACCCTCTATTACTCAGGGTGGAGTGCCCTCCCCCAAGGCAAGGCCCAGGTGCTACAGTGATCAGGGGCCACACCAGGACTGGAGTCTTCCTGAGGCCTGGGTGGGGACACCTGGTATGTGACTACCCAGCAAGCAGCAGAGTGCTATGAAGTGAAAGCCAGATGGACTGCACCCCAAGAGGCCTGGTTCTCATCATGGTTGTCCACAGGCTACTTCTAGACTTGGGCCTCAGTTTCCCCCACTTGGGAAACCTGAGAGGCAACTTCATCAACCCCAAGGACTCCATGACTGTCGCCCTTGGATCCTGACAGAGAGACTAGAAGAGGAGGATGGGCCCTCCCCCTTCTCAAGCTTCTCCAAGTGACTCTGTCACTTGCTCAGCTGTCCTGTCTCTGGCCTCCAGGGATAGCCAAGTGCTCTAGGCTCAGTCCCTCCTGACTGACACAGAATGAATGACATAGTAGGAGAAGGGAGCCCTCACCTTCCAGGCAGGCCTGGCTCAGACCCTGAAATGTGGAGGCTGGGCCCCTGCAGATTTTAGACCTTCTGTTTCATCCTTCTGTCTCTGGGTGAAGAGGAGGAGCCTGGTGGTCTAGTACTGACTCACAAACAGGAAATGGTCCTCCCAGGAAGGGAGGGCTGGGTGCGGCCAGGGCCTGGAGAACCCAAGGTTCGATATGGCTGTCCTTCCAGATAGGCCTGGGCAGGAAAACAGAAGGGAACACTCAGATAAGCAGGGAAATCCTGACAGTCAGCCCCAGAGTTGGCCACCCAGGGAGACACTGCCAGTCTCAGAGCTGGGGGAGAGCTTGGGAAGCAGTTGGGAACCATGTGGCCAGATAGGCTAGAGGCTGGCTGTGAGTCCCAGAGACTGAATGTAAATTGTCAGGCTCAGTGGCAAGTGCGTTTAACAGGGGAGACAGCTCACCTGCACTTTTCTGTGGTTGGGAGATGGTAAAAAGCATTACTAACAGTGCTGCCACACACACTCAGGTGTATGTCTTTGTACAGATCACATTCTTCATTGTTTTTAAGATACTTAGAAATTGGAATTGCTGGGTTGGAAAATAACCCCTACCACCATCACATACATACATATACACACACACACATACATACAATAAATACATAAAACATACGTACAATAATACACACACGCACTCACATACACACCATGTAAAGTAACCTCTATCACCGCACACAATGTGGCACCAGAATGACTGTAGCCAGGCCCATCCAGCCTATGGACGTCTGCCTTTGGAGGCTCAAATGGCTGCCAGCAGCAAGGCTGCTCAGTAGATAGGACAGCCTCAGCTCTGAGTCTTACAGGCAAGGGGGTGGAAGTGTGAGGCATTAGCAGAAGTCACAAGAAACAGAGCAAATAAATGACTCTGGTCTCCTCCAGCGAATGTGAATACTTCCACATGCCATTTCTCTGGGTTCACTGGATCACGCTCTCAGTGTATATATAGACATGCTAATTTTCTCTCAATTGTTTGAGAGCAAATTTTAGACGCGCTACCCTTGCATCTGGAAAGACATCTGGTAAAGGGGACGGAGTCAGAGATCTGAGCTTGGAGGGCTGGCAGAGCCAGGGGTGGGCAGTGTCCTGAAACTAAAGGGAGTCTGTCTGGAGCCACATACGCTGACCGACTGCACCTTGATTCACTCCGATGCCTGTGTTGGTTTCCCGAACTGGGCTATTGGGTTTGGGTGTTGGGTGGGCTTTGCTGTTAGGTCAACAGCCTATTTCATTTGGGTTCTTTTGGGGGGAGACAACTGAGGTGGCTTATGGGAAAGGTGACCAGTGGGTTCCAACCCTTCTACCTGAGGGACCAAGTTGTTTGGGGAATTGCTTGTCTCTCTAATTGCAGTCACCTGGTGTGTTGCAGATGCTGCTCCGACCACTAGCCTGGCTGGGCAGGCTGCTGAATCCCCTTCCGGCCAGATGGCCGTGTATCCCACAGGTGAGCAGCAGGGCCCGAGTCTCGCAACAGACCAAATCTGCAGTCAGTGTCACTGGCTGTTACTGTAACAGCACAGAGGTATCCTTGGAGAGTGGGCTTCCTGCTGACCAAGGTTGGCTGGCCCCTTGCTTTAGATCTGGGGCAGCAAGTCACAGTGGGGGCACATGTCAGGAATCAGCTTGTGCCCTATGGCTGGGAATGGGAAGAGAGAAGAGACAGGTCCTGCCATCTGTCTCCCTCAATTCTCCAGTGACCTAGAAGCCTTCCACTCAGCCCCACCTACTTTTTATTTTTATTTTTTATTTTTTCATAATTTTGAAATAGGATCTCATTCTGTAAACCAGGCTGGCCTCAAGGAAATCCTCCTGCCGTGGCCTCCTGTGTGCTGGGATCATAGGCATGAGCCACCACACCCAGCTTAGGCCATACTTCTTGAAGGACCACCTCCCAAGACCACAAGCTAAGGACCAAGGCTTCAACACATGGGCCTTGGGGAGGGGCCTCCAAGTCACATGATGAGCAAGTGTAGAGAGTCCTGAGAGCCTACCAGCATCCACTAAGGAATTTCCCTTGGGGCTTAAGGCTTCCTGCATTAACTTTATCTGGAGCAAGTGAAATGCTGTTTCAGAATGCTGAGGAAAGCCTTCGGATTCTAAGTGTCTCCACACACTAGAAGCCTGGAAGGCCAGGGCCAGCCTGTGCTTGCCATTGTATCCTTACCCTAGCATCTATTGAGGACTGTTGGGGAGCACTGCAAACAGAATTGCGGTAAGGATGCTCCCCTTGTCTTTGGAGCCTCACTGTTGTCTCTAGCTGTAAGGAACGTGAGCTCCCCAGGTCTGTGATCAAACTTAACTTTCACTTTTGCTGTTTTGGGTGGCCAGTGCTGTCCACAGTCACTTGAGGTGCATGAACTATTCTTTTTTTAAATGTATTTTATTTATTTTTTAAAGATTTATTTATTTATTATATATACAATGTTCTACCTGCATGCCACAAGAGGGCACCAGATCTCATTATAGATGGTTGGAAGCCACTATGTGGTTGCTGGGAATTGAACTCAGGACCTCTGGAAGAGCAGCCAGTGCTCCTAACCTCTAAGCCATCTCTCCAACCTGTGCATGAACTATTATGGGATTACAAATGCCTGCCCTTGTAGGGAAGAGGGGGTTCAGAAGCGACCATAGCTCAGGATCCTTGTGAAATGTGAGATTCTAGAAGCGTCCACACTGCTCAGCCTCTGGAGCTCCTCAACCTTGGGTGAGAATGTTGACATCAGAACCCCTGGGCCGCTTGCAGGCAGGTGCTTTCGGATTGTCCCAAGGATGGGGGAGCCATCATCTCTCTCTCCTTCCTTCTCTCATTCTCTCCTCCACCATTGGTGTCCTCTATGAATAGCCCCTGAAAAGGCTGCTGCCAGTGATTGACAGTTTCACTTTGACCTTGAGGGCTAAGGATTCAATTCTCTTAGCATTTCCAAACACTGGCACAGGCAAATTGGCTGCTCAGAAGCCTGGATTCCGGGACAAGAGGTGTTAGAGGAGATGGTTGCAAGGGGATGGAAGCCAGACCCAAGTTAGGAGCTGGACAACGTGGCAGGCAGTCAGCGAGGACCTGATATGGAAGAGGACCTGGGGCAAGGCTGAGTTGCCTTGATGTCTTGAAGCATCAGAGAGGACCACGTAGGACCAACAGATTTTATTTTTCTAGGGCTAGAGACACAGATCATGTGGACAACTGGTCTTCAAATTTACGGGAACGTTTAAAAACACTAGCACCTCAGCCACACTGGGCAGCTCTCAAGAGCCCTGCAGCCCCAAATGGCTGGTGGCCTCTGCATGTGATGTGCAGACAAAGGGGTTATCCACCATAAAGAAAGACCCACCAGACTGTGCTACCCTACAGTGCTGGGAGCCAGGTCAGGTCATAGCATGCGAGGTTCTGGCTGTGTGGAGATCAGAACTAGCTAGCTGCTGCTTAGCTGCTGCTCAGCTGCCGCTCCCTGGCCAATGCATCTTAAGGGTGGGCAAGGGAAAGGGTGTGGGGACTGGTGGTACATCGATAAGATGTAGGGGTGGGGTCCTTCTGAAGGTCAGTATGGAGGCTTCAGAGTGTCTGGCATGCCCGTGGTGGTTGTTTGACTTGAACCCACATCTAAATCTGGGTTGTGGGGGGTGGAAGGCTGAAGGGTAACAGTTACGGAGGGGTCCTTGCTGAATAGGTGCTCTCTGCTGGTCCATGAGTGGGATGGAACCTGAATCCCCTTCCTGTGCAGGGAAGGCACAGCTAGGGAAACTGAGGCTGGAGAGGTAAACAGTATCCATCCTCTGTTGAATAACACAAAGAGTTGAGGAAATAGCTATCCATGCCTTTGTGGGCATCATGAACTTTGTTGGATTATATGCTTCTCTGTTGAGGGCTGGAAGCTGTTGGGGAACATTTTCCCCATCAGAGCTTGACAAGCTGCCTGACCCTACTCCTGCTCCTCCAGACCTGACCCTGCAACTGTTGGCCGTGAGGAGGAAGAGTGGATTGCGGAGCCCCAGCCTACAGCAGGCCCTGAGGAACCGTCTCCGCCTGCTGGAGAATGACAGCCGGGAAGTAGCCCGTGTGCTTGGAGTGAGTCAGCTCTCAGGGGCCTGGGGAGCAAGTGGGGACACCTCCCTTCACAGCAAGGACAGAAGAGGAAGGTGGTAAAGCTGGAAGAGTCACTCAGAGGACAGTGAGGGACAGGGCAGGGCCCAGTTCCCGTCTGCCACCTTTCAAGGTGCCAGAGGCCTGTGTGTCAGCATCACAGACTTGGGGCAGAATGTACTGGCCTCGGTGTTTGCCTGGCCTGTGTGAAGCCACTTCTTTAGCTACACACTGGAAACGCTTAGAATATTGTCTCCAGTGAGCCGCTGTATCAGATAACCTAAACCAAGCCCCTAGTGTAGGCTTTGGCCCTCAAGCTGCTGGCTCCAGCTTGAGGATCCTATCCGGATCATAGTCTTCTCGCTCATTTCCTCCCACTCTCACCCTCCCTCCCTCTTACCACACCTTCCCCTGTCCTAATCCTCAGAAAGGGGGAGCCCTCCTCCCCTACCACCTGACCCAAGCCTAACCAGTCTCACCCGGACTGCCTGTACCCTCTTCCTCTGTGGTCTGGCCAGGCCGCCCCACCATGAGGAAGTGATCAAAGAGCAGGCAACAGAGTCCATGTCAGAGTCAACCCCTGCTTTCCTTACTAGGACACCCACGTGGAGACTGAGATGCCAATCGACTACATCTGATCAGGCGGCCTAGGTCTTCTCCATGCATGGTCCTTGGCTGATGCATCAGTCTCTGCCAGCCCCACCCACTGGGCCCAGATTTGTTGGCTCTATTGGTCTTCTTGTAGAGCTCCTGTCCCCTCTGGGACATGCTATCCCCCCACTCTTCCATGAGACTCTCTGTTCTCTGTCCAAAGTTTGTCTGTGAGTCTCAGCATCTGCCTTCATCCCTTGCTGGATGGGGTCTTTCAGAGGACATTTATGGTAGGCTCTCATTCTGTTTCCTCTCTTCAACCCAGGCAGTGGGCTTTAAATAAGAAGTAGCCTTGTTTTTTTTTTTTCCTGTCAGGCAGATAAGAATAATGAGTTTTTGAAATGTAAGGGGATGAGTCCTGTGCTTGCCACCCTCAACCAGGGCCATTCTGCAAGTTCCCTCCACACACCTGTTCTCTAATGGTTGGATGCACTGAGGCCACGGGGACTACTGTCACTTACTGTCTCTTCCTCTTCAGGAGCTATCAGCCAGGCTGCTGTCCATCCACAGTGACCAGGACCGGATCGTGGTGACATTTAAGACTTTTGAAGAAATATGGAAGTTTTCAACCTATCATGCTCTTGGTAAGACAGCCCCCTTCCCACAGTGGGTTGTGGCACCCCCTTGGGAGGAAACTGGTATTACATCAACCTAGACTCCAGAAAAAAACAAAAAACAAAAAACAAAAAAACAGGGATGGCCAGGGGGGTGCTGCAGGATATGGCACTGAGCTTTGTGGCCTCTCTCTGCATTTCTCAGAGGCTGGACTCTTGCACCTGATTACACCCTGGTATGCCTGCTGTCTTGACCTTGGCCTGCTTCCAGGCCTGTCTAACCTGTAGTCTGTTAGAATGTGGGCCAACACAGACTCTTAAGTTTACTTAAAACATGGGATCTTAGCCAGGAGGTGGTAGCACATCTTTTAATCCCAGCACTCAGGAAGCAGAGGCAGGTGAGTCTTTGAGTTCAAGACCAGCCTGGTGTTCAGAGCAAGTTCCAATACTGCCAGGGCTACACAGAGAAACCTTGTCTTAAAAAAAACAAACCAAACCAAAAACCATGAGATCTTAAGAAAACAGTTGTGCAGCTGTTTTTTCAGTGTGGTCTGTAAGACTTTGTAGATGACAATGACATGTTCACACCTGTGGCCATGCTGTCTCTGTAGAGGCCACTAAGACACCATTTCTCAGCACTCCAGGCAGGCAGGGGAGCCACCAGAAGTTGGTTCATTGCTCAGTCAGCTTGTCCTTTGTCCACCTTCTAAGCACCAGGAAGGGACTGTACCACCCAGGAGACAGCAGAAGCAGCCCTTTTAGTTTCTATTCTCAGTACCCACCCACACTTGCTGTAAATGAGGGGTTCTCTCAGCATTTGACCTAAGTTTTGTTTTGTTTTCCTTTAAGACAGGGTTTCTCTGTGTAGCTTTGGCTGTCCTGGACTTGCTTTGTAGACTAGGCTGGCCTCAAACTCACAGTGATCCACCTGCCTCTGCCTCCCTCAGTGCTGGGATTAAAGGTGTACACCACCATGCCTGGCTCATTTGCCCTACCTTTATAAAGGGAGTAAGGCTATGCCTTTCAGCTAAGCAGTACTTGATAAAGGGACAGTCCCTATGCAGGCGGTGACACCCAGTGTCCCACGGGCCTGCGCAGCATTGATGGAAATGGGCATGGAGGGTACTGGCTGTGACACTGGGGCATGGGCATCACAGTGTGCCTGCAAGGCTCTGCACCCTTAACATCTCTGAATCCCAAAGCACAACAGGGCCAGATGATGTAGTGTGTGGGCATTTGTCACTCTCCCAACCAGGACACTGAGATGGGTCCCCACTGGGGGTGGAGGTGCTGGGAGATTCTCAGAATCCTCTCCAGGTCTGCTGGTTGAGTTCTTGGGATCCCCGCCCCTCCTGGTGCCTGTCAGTGACAAGCCTGATCTTGCAGGCTTCACACACCACTGCCTGGAGAACCTGCTGGTGGACCAGACCTTCTGGCTGCTCTCACCCAGTGAGGAGGAAGAGACAGCCATTCTCATGTATGTAAACAAGGATGCATTGAAGCAGACACACAAGAGCCTCCTCGCCCAGGAAGGTGGGCAGTAACGGTGACCCTGGGCTGGGGACACTGTGGGGGACAGCTCTAGACACAGCAGGGTCTTGGGTGGGAGGCATGATATAGCATAAGATGCCCTACACATTGTCACAGGTTAAAAAATATCTATGCATCAGTAGGGGACTGTGCCATCCTAAAGACATTAGCCCCAAAAGGTGAGGTGTGAGGAAGATGGCGAGAAAGGGTTTGTCTAGGGCCTTTTAATCCTGATTCAAGATTGTTGGCCTCATAGAGGGAGAGCCTTGAGTCCCCAGGAAGGAACCTCAGGGCTACTTTACCTCCCTGGCCATGGGTGGACACCCAGATGAGGCCGGGTTCCTTGGTAACCATTCAAGCACAAAGGAGCAAAGGAACCCATGTCTATACCTGAATATGGCAGGTGGGAAAGTGAGTCTTAGTCTACCTCACAGCATCAGTTGAGGTGAGGCTAAGACCTCCTTTGGGCCTTCAGTGATGAAGGCCCAGGGAAGAAGAGGGTGGAGTGGGCTAATGCAGAGGCCCTGTTCTCCTCACTGTGGGTCTTGGGGCTGGGCCTGGCAGCTTTCCTGTTTGACAGAGCAATGACTGCCCCGCCGGTCACCCTGATGATCATCTCTGTCCTTTCAAAGGGTCCTTCTTTGTTCTGTGTCCCGACCACCGTGTGAGAATGATGATGGGACCCCAAGGTGCAGGGAAGGGCCCACAGGCCCTCAGGCAGGCTTCAGGGCTCCCTCTTGGAGTGGCAATCCTGGAAACAGACTCCTCACCCCTGACGCCCAGCACATCCTCCAAGGTGGAAGCAGCAGGGACCAAACCAGAGCTCTTGACTCCATTTCATCAGTAGGTACCAAGCTGGAATCTCCATCCATCCTGAGGCCCTGGGTGGTGTGGGGTCCATAGACATTACTCCATCTGTAGGATTTGGGTGTACAGAGAGACCCATGAGACAGGCAGATGGCAGACCACTCCAGGCCCTCCTGCTGCTCCCTATAGTGTGGCTGCAAGTGTGCTCAGGCATCTGCCTGCTTGGAGGAACAATGGCATCTCCTAGGCAATACTGGCCAGAAGGATAAGGGAGAGTTGAATGTAGCACATGCTGCTTGTCATGCTCACTCCGGAGAGCATTTGAGGGTCACATTCAAGGCACAGACACAGAAATCTGCAAGAATAAAGACTAAAGGAAGGTAAAGCCAGAGGTTCCAAGGACAGGAACATGGAAGCCCCTGTTCACTTCAGTGCATGAAGGTTAAGCTTGACAGGAGTTTCCTGGCCAGCAAAGCTAAGGAGAAGCCCCCATTTCCTGAGTTACCATGCCCTTGAAGGGACAGCTGTGACAGGAGGTCTCTCCTTGGGGATAGGGAGGAGTTTCTCCTTAGAACACTCAGAGTGTGCCCTTCTGTGTCAGCCTCAGTCAAGGTTTCTGGAGAAGCTGAGGCCCAAAGCAAACCACACAGCAGATGAAAATTCAGGAAAGCCAGAATTGAAATCCAGGCCCTTGCCTGGGCTGCAGGCCTTCACACTCTGTTGGCCTCAGTTGCTCCAAGAGAGTGTCAGGGCAAGTGTTTTGCGGGGTTGGGTGAAGTGGGATTTTTAGGGCCCATGGTAGCAAGGGTGGCAGTAGCTCTTAGGGTGAGGCACCCAGCTAGGGGCAGCACCACAAACACCAACCTTAGGGCTGCACACCTGGGCGGGTATGTTGAAGGGGGTGTGTGATTTGTGAGTGTCCACAGGAGCTGTTGCTCTTGCGCGGTCTACAGGACACACGTGTTCCCCAACCGAGACTCCACAGCACAGATCTCTTTCCTTTCTCCAGGTGGACTCTCAGGGTCCCATGGGATCCCGTTGATGAATCCATGGGTGGACCAGGGGCACCTGATGCCCAGCTGATGGGTAAGTGTCAGATTTGCCTTCCTGGGGGAGAAGCAGCTGAAGAAGGTGTCAGGGACTAGTATTCTGGAAGTTTCTGCATTTGTCCTGAACGTTCCCTAAGCCAGGAGAAGAGGCCAGAAACCCTTCTATATACTTTGGATTGTCTAAAGCTCAGAGTGGTTCAGGGCCCAACTAAATTGCCTACCACCTGAGGAAATGAGCTGGGACTTTTCTCACAGCCCAGGAATGTGACATCACAGAAAACCTCATTGAGACTGGTTCATTGGGAGCTCCGAGGGTTGGCTGGCTGACTGGCTGAACTCGGGTAGAATCTGTGGAACAGGATAGAGGATGGCTAGGCCCTCTGACCCTGTCCTGGGACTTCCCTGTGAGTTGCTGTTCCTACAGGCTACCCTTCAGCTCAGATAAAGGGGGAGGGGAGAGGCAGATTTCTCTGCCCCTTGTGGAACAAGCTAGTGTTTGGATGGCCCCTGTATCTGTTACATGCACACACAGAATCCTGTGAGTGATGGGAGAGCCAAAGGTCTCAGCTGCATGAGGCAGAGATCTGTGCCTGGAGGCTGGTGACCCAGGGCAGTTCAGCAGTGTCTGAGCCTCACTGGCCCATCTGGTATGAGGATCCAAACGCCCCTTCTGCTTTCATTTCACCACACCTCTGCCATGCAGTCAGGGACACCAGCATGTGCCTGATGGTTGCTCTGGCTGCCCACAGGGCCTCAGCTCTGACCACATGGCCTTCTTCCTGCAGGGCTTGGCCTGGCCTCTGCAGAAGCTGACTTCCAGGGTTCAGGACCCGAAGAGATGTCCTTCCGAGTTGGTGATGTCATCGAGATCATTGGTGCCCAGGTGCCTGGCCTGCCCTGGTGTGTGGGCCGGCATGTGGCCTCTGGCCAGGTGGGCTTTGTGAGGACTGGCCTCGTCAGCATGCAGGGCTCGGCATCTGAGTGAGTGGCAGAGGCCCCTTTCCTGAACCCCACAATGCTCCTGCGGGGACCTTGCCACCCTCCGTTAGCCTCCCTCCCCTCTTCCACTGGACTTAATTTGGCCCTTCCAGGGTGCCACCAGAGGGCACTGTGTGACTAGCCAGTGTGCCCATCCACAGTTCAGTTCTGCAGGCTTTGGTGAAAAGTGCCACAGGCTGGGTATTACTTCCATGGTGGGAGCCTGAGGCCGGAAGTACAGCAGCTAAGCTGCTGTGGCTCTCAGGGGTGCATCTTCTTACTGAGCCTCGCTCCCACTGGCCAGCTCCTCTCTGGCTTCTGGCCGAATCATTCAAGTTCCTGGTAGTTCCTCCCTCATCTCTGTTTCCTCTTGTGAGACACTTGCTGCCATACTGTGCATCCAGCCAGCTCCTCTCTGCCCCAGCTTAGCTAGTAACAGCCACAGAGACCCAATTTCCAGAACCAGTGGCTTCCCAGGTTCCAGGGGGACAGACATCTTGAAGGTTCTCCATGTCTTCCCTTCAATATATAAAGGCCTGCGAAGCTTCTGGACCTGCCTTCATGGCCTCAGATCTCACTTGCCTTCAGGTCCCCTGAGGCCAGCTGCAAGACAGCTCACCTGTCTTGGCTCTGAACAGTGTGGGTGACCCTTCACTGTCACCTGGTTCTCTGGTGAAATCCCTTCCATAACCACTAACCCCACCCCAGCCCTGTTCTGTCTCTGAGAGAGCCCTGTCTGCACCTGCTCCAGGTAAGGGACCCTTCACGGGAGCGCTCTGGTCATCTCCGAGCTAACTCTCTACAGCCTTGGGCAATGGTGGGTGGGCCGAGTTTAGGGAGTGGCCAGAGAGTCTAGCTGAGCCTACCCTTGGCCAGCTCCTGGTTTCTCTGGACTTGGCCTGGTTAAGACCTCAGCCAAGGAGCCTGGAGACACAGCTGTATGACAAAAACCCTGTCCTCTACTACTGTCTCCTCTATAGCTATGTCTCCCTCAAACTGGCCGTGTTTCAGTGGCCTTGCTGGGGGCTGGATGCCATAGGCAACTCTCAGATGCAATCTCTAAAGCTGCTGCCATCAGTACGAGTCCTCTCCCTTCTGTCTCCTGACTCAAAGCATCCCACCTGACAGAGCAGGTGGACACTGGCTGGACCTGCGTGCTGCTCGTACTTAGAGTAGCATTCCCTGGTACCCCATCAAAACGTCAGCATGCACACAGGATGGCGGCACAGTCTGTCCACACCCCTTGTGGGAGAGCTCCACAGACTCTCCACCCACCTCCAGTGACAGAATTCTGGGTTCTCCCTTCCTGTATTGTGCAACGTCACATCACATGATAACCTCATTAACTCAGCCGTCATCTGGCTTCTTGAAACAGTGTGGCTCGTGGCTTGTGTCTTGAGGTCTCTCATTACAGAGTTGGCACACCTCTACAAGGAATGCTTCCTCTGTTCCTGGGCCTTTTGGCAGATGTGGGATTCTTGTGGCTTTGACAGTTCCGAACTTAACAAAATTCAGGGCTGGGTTCTGGTCCTTTCTCCCCTATCTCCCCAGAGTGTTGGGGGTGGCGGCATCGTGTTTCACAGCAAAGGACTGTACCCACTTCTCTATTACTCCAATATTTTCTGGTATCTCTCCTGCCCTGAACTAGAGCTTGGAAACAGCCCAGCGGTTCTTTTCTCTATTGATGCTATCTCAGACTTGCAGAGAAGGTGGAAGATGACAACATCCCATCCCTCATCTGCTGATGGCTGAAGCCAGTTTCTCACTTTCTCTTTTCTCTCTCTTACTTTCACCTATTTTCAGACCCTTTGGGGATAAGTTATACAAGTCAAGATCTTCTACCCCCTTGCAGTAGAGGCTCATGAAGCCAGGATTTCAAGTAGGACCCCAGGGCAGGTGTCAAAAATCAAGACATTCACATTACCACCATGCTGTTCACAGCTAAAGATAACTCCAGAGTGTGTTTCACCTCACTGCTCCACCCTAAGCGCCTTCAGTCTGCCTTTTCCTCTCTTCTCTTTCTGATGCTGTCTTGTCAGAGGCTGAGAGCTGTGCTGTGGTTTCTTCCTTGACTGGTGTAAGATGCATTTAAAGTTTTACATTGCCCTGCTGACTTGCTCTCATAAGTAAAACTGCCTCCTCCTCCTCCCTTGCTCTCCTTCCCTGTTTCCTCTGCCTGACTTTATGGCTACATGAGCTGTGTCCTTGTGTTGGGTACTCTGGGAAGAATGGTTGTTTCACAGGGGACAGTTCAGTGAGACTTGAGAATCTGCCTGGCATTCACCTTCCCAGGACCTTTATAATCTAAATATCTAAAAAAATATATTTTATGTGTATGAATGTTTGGTCTGTGTGCCAAATGGGTGTTCGATGCCTGTGGAGGGCAGAAGAGAGCATCAGATTCCCTAGACCTGGAGTAGATGGTTGTGTCTGGGAACCAAACTCAGATCTACAAGAGTAACACGTACTCTTGTATGTATTTGTCTTCACTGAGGTTGAGCGGGGCCAGCCATCAAATGAGGGAGAAGAACCGGGTCTTACTGTGTAATTTTGTCAGAAAAAAAAAAAAAAAAAAAAAAGACAAAACCACAAGGTCAGCTGTAGAGATAATTGTTTGCTGATCATGATTCCTGAATCTGGACATCTGGAGCCTACAAAAGAGAACACAATTCCCATGAGGCAGTGTCCTCTGTGAGATAGGAGCAAGGCAAGGCAATGGACAGAGCCACTTGGCTCACACAAGAGGAAGGAGAGAAACTTGGCTGACCAGTGGCTCTCTTCCAGAGTTCTGGAATGACAGTAAACTCAGTTAACCTAACACATGTCTTGGCCAGACTCCATTTTGCCCACCCATCCCGGATGTCCTGGGATTTGAAAGAGTTGGTTCTTCTAAATAAGGTGTTCTTGTTTGTTTTTTGTCTTCACAGCCTGGAAAGTGCGATTTTCCTCAGTGAAGACGAAAGGTCATTCTTTAGTAGTGAGGGTCGCTTCTCCGATGAGGATGCCCGGCGGCTCCTGAGCAGGACATCTGGCACAGATGTGTGTACCACATGCAGTCTGGGTAGGTGTGGGGAGGGAGTGGCATCTCTGGTCGCTCTGTGAGCTGTGAGGGTAACAAGATTGTGCTAGCTGAGTCATATTAACGTAGAGTCTTCCCAGCACTCTCAGCAGATTCCTGGAAGATCAGGAACTAGGCTACAGGGCATGGGCCAAATGCTTTGCAACTGGGTGGAGCCCAGTGGTCCAGTCAAGGCCGCATGTGACTGGCACACTCTGCCCTCCCTGCCAGTGTGGGTTGATGGACTTAGTCTCAAGATACTTCTGGTCAGACATTTCTGGTTCTTTCCAGGCTCCCCAGGGAACCTCTCTTCCCCACTCTTTTCAACTATGCATCCTCCTTCAGGGTTGGGTACAGACAACCAGGCTCAGAATCCAAAGACATCAAGATTGGTGATACCAGAAGGCAGCCCCGAGTCTCTGGCTGCTGAGGGAGCCTATCTGCACTGTCAGGAAGCACTAGATACAGACACTCTGGGCCCTCAGCTTCCAAGGACAGGGAAACCTGAGGTCCTCATTGTGATACAGCCAGAACCCTTTCCAGTTCATGGGGCTGGCCCCTCTGCCTATGCTGGTCAGAGTCACTTTTCCCAGCTCCAGGTAGAATTGACTCCATGGCTGTTGGTTAGCCTGGGCCACTTGGCCTCTAGAATCCTAGGACCAGAATGACCAAAGGCAATGCAGTTCCTCTCCCCACAACATGCCTCAAAGCTCTGCCTACTCTCATAAGCTCCCATTCTTTACTTGTCTTCCATCTTCTTCATCTTTTCCTCATTTGGTTGCTATGGCAATCCAGCAGGCAGTTAGTGCCAACCCAAGGAGGTGGGAAGGAGGCTTGAGTGGTACCTTAGGTGAAGGAGCAACCAGCAGAAGGGACTCAGCCCAGTTTGTTCTGCTGCTTGCTGTCCGTGCCGCTGCTTGCCACAGAGCTGACACAGATGAGAGTCTCCCTTAGTATGGAGGGCACCAGAGGTAGACATCCTAGCCTGGAGACACCTGAGAACACGGATTCTCTGGCTCTGGTTGTTGTAGGTGCTGGTGACTAGAGAGCTTGCATTCACCTGGCCACATGAGGCAGGGCCCAGGTGGAGGAGTGACTGCTTCTCTTTTTCCTTTCCTAGACTGGTTAGAAGAAGCTGAGGGTGAGCAGCTGGAGCAACCAGGTAGGTACTGCCCTGTGGCGTAGGTCCTCTGCTCATGGCTGAGTCTCAGGTAACAACTGTGAACACAGGACAGGCAGCAGCACTGGGGGCCAGGGACATTGACCAGCAATACCATGCCTCTGCAGGGTGTGTGTGTGTGTGGGGGGGGTAATCTGGAGCTTCCCTATTGCACTTGTGGAACAGGGGAACCTTGGGAACCTAGATCTCTTCCAGCAGATGCATAGCCTTGGCAGGGCCTTCCTTCCTCTGCTCCAGCCCACACTCCTGTGGGCTACCTTTCGAGAACAAATGTAGCTATCCAGATTTCCCATAGTGGGCCTGGCCACACTGCAAGGAGAGTGAAGCAGTTGGATTTAGGAGCTGGAAAGAGAGTGCCTTTCTCCAACTTAATCTTACAGATTCCTCCCTCTTGGGGCCTGTCTGAGAATGCCCTTTTCACCACTCTTCCTGGGAAGCTATCTCATTCCCCAGAGGGTCTAAATAGGGGATCTGTCGGTGAACTTTTATCTATTTTATTTGGGTTCTTATATTTCTACCTCCCTTCCAACCCCTCAAACACTAGGTAGGAAAGAAAGGTTAGAGGGGAAAGGGAATGTAGACCTCTTTAGAATTAGTTCCTTGGGGCAAGTCCAATCTTTCTAGTCGGGATATCCAACAGTCCAGCAAACCAGCAAAGTATCAATAGCGAAAGCAGCAGCAGGATGAACCAAGCAGCAACAAGGAGGGCAGCAGCTGCCTCCTTCTTTCAAGCACCCCTGTCCCTCTAGAGCCTGCAAGAGGCAAACAGTCTGCTGCTGTGGACAGTCTAAAGCAGCCCCATATCCTACATCTGGGATTAAGACAAAAACATGTCTCCATGACATAACTGAGCTTTTAAAGACACCAAAAGTTCCACTGCACTCCTCCCCCTTTTAGTCTAAAAGGATGGCCGTTCCTCTAATATGGATGAGACTTGTTGCTTTCTTAAAAGGAGATTATCAACGAACCAAACACTTTTTGAATCAGTAGTTTCTTTTCTAACCTGATGACTCTCAGCTGCTCCTGTCTGGAACAGCTCGTCCTTTTTGCTGCTGAGCCTCAAGCTAGGACTCCAAAACTGCCTCCTAACAGCAAGAGGTTACCTCGAATGTCCCACTTGGATCAGCATTCACTAGTCCAATGATGTCTTTTACCACAGCATTTACAAACCCTCGGAAGCTTAGACAGTTTTGCCGAGAATCCTGTGTTGCCAGACATGGCTCTTTGGCTTCTTTGGTGGAAAGTACCATATTTCTTAGAGTTAATGCAGCAGTCATTTTAAACTTTGAGGCTTTTTAGCAGCCTGGTCACAATTTTTTTAGATGACCAAAATGACTGCAATTGAAGCACTGAGCATTTTGATATCTAAGGCTTTCGGTGGCTACTGGGAAAACTTAAGGTGGTAATCTCTTAACCCAAGGCTCCCCTCTGGCAGCTCAGTTTGCTCAAGTTCAACCTTTTCTTTTGAAGTGGGCTGTTCCTCTTTAATCCTTTTGCCCTGTACAGCCTTCTGCTCCATTAGGCTCCCAAGCCCACTCAGGAGCTATGGGAACTGGACACCAAAATAGTGTGGAGCAGAGCGGAGGTGACAGTTGTGGAAAACTCCAGCCCTCAGTTACCAGGTCTGAATCCTTTTTCTTCTCCTTTTTCCAGCCACTCTATTCCCTTTTTAAGCACTTCTATCTCTACCTGCAAACTCTCTAATTGCATAGTGAACTCTGCAATCCTTTCAAAAAATGGGAGAATTTAGTGACACTTTTAGTGTTCTTATTTCACCCATTTTTTTGTTTGTTTCTTTGATCCCTTCATATCCAGTTGCAACTTTTCCAATTATTCAACCATTCTCCCAACCTTTTTTGAAATGGAATACAGGAAGAAGACTAACTAGAAACACAAAATCTCCTCTTGGAGCAAAGCAGGAGTAAACCTTTTGCTCATATCCGGAAACAGCATACCCATTCCTTTGTACCCCACTGTCTCTTCTATAGCATTAGAAATCAGATTTTTCCATTATTCCAAGCCCTACATCTGGGTGCCACTTGTTGGTATTTTTTTTAATCTATTTTATTTTATTGGGGTTTTCTATATATTTCTCCTTTCTCCACCCCAATCCTTTCCAGCACCCCAACCCCAGATAGTAGAGAATAAAAGTTAGTGGGCAAAGAGAGTGTAGTTCTCTTTAGTTACTTCCTGCTGGTTAGGGTCTTTGGGTTCCTTGGGGCAGGTCCAATCTTCATTTCAGGCTATCTTTAACTTCTCATCAAACTGCATCAACAGCAACCAGGAGCAGCAGAGAGGGGAGCAGCCTCTTTTTTTCTCAGAGCCCCCTCTCCCCAGGCTCTGGCATTTATACCTTCTCAGAGTCCTCAGAATTAAACCATCTTCAGCTGGCAAAGATCACGCTCCTCTCAGAGCCTGGGAGAGGCTAATAGTCTGCTGCTGTGTACAATCTAAAGCAGATCCCTATTCTGCACCTGGGATTAAAACAAAAACATGTTTACATAAGACATCTGAGTTTTAAAAGACACCAAAACTTCCATTGCAGGGATCTAGAAATGTGAGCCCCTGAGGGCCCTGGGATATTCATATTCCCCAGGAATGGACCTGTCTAAGTTTAACTGGAATTAAAGGAAGAGGACCAGGAAGAGTCTGGCATTACTGGGATGGGCCCCAGGCCTCCTTCCCTGGGCTCAGTGAGCACAGGCAACTCAGGACAGAGCAGCTTTCTCCTGGGTGGCCAATCCTCTGCCCAGGTCCTGACAAAGTCCCTAGGGCTCCTTCATCTGTCCAGGAAGGAAGATAGTGGAAGGCCTCTGTGGCTGGGCATTTCTTAACCAATCCAATAGGCTCAGGTCTGCTGTAAGGCTTTACAGAATAGTAAACAGAATCTTTTTTATTTATTTTTTTTTCTGACAGTCTCAGGCTGGCCTGACGTGCTATGTAGCAAAAGAGAATCTTGAACACTTACTTGATCTTCCTCCTGCTAAGACCAAAAGTGTGTGCTACCTCCCCGGCTTCAGATTGTCTGAAGTATATTTTTTTAAAAGAATTATTTACTTTTATTTTATGTGTATAAGTGTTTGTCTGCATCTGTGTAGGTGCAAGACGTTTGCCTGGTGTCTATGGAGGCCAGAAAAGGGCCTTGGATCCCCACTGGAACTGGAATTAAAGATGGTTGTGGGCTGCCATGTGTTCAGGGAAACAAACATGTGTCCTCTGGCACAGCAGAATTTAACTTTCAAACCTGAAAGCAAAGAGGCTGTTTAACCCCAGTGAAGGAGCCCCAGGGTCTTCCTTCGTTCATTTCCTTCCAAATAATTCCAGGTCAGGCCTGTGTTTTCCCAGTAGAAAATGTGTGTCTGCTTGCCATGCCCCATGGAGGACGGTGGCTTTGGATCTGTGAGCAGCTGAGGCCAAGGTCCTGCTAGCAGGTGGTGGGAGACTGTGCTCAGTAGCCAATCCACACTACTTGCCTGAGCTCATTCCCCAAGGAGACTCTCACTTTCCCAGGATATGGCTGAAGCCAAGGGCGACGGCAGCCATGTTCTCGATGCCATTAGTTTTGTTTGCCTTCCTTCACTGTGTGTGTGTGTGTCTGTATGTTGTGGAGTACTGAACCCAGGCCATGTGCATGCTAGGTATCCTATCTGTCACTGAGCTATGTGCCCCATACCCTGCTTAACTGTGTTCATTTTATGAGGCGGCCTTTGGGCCCCTGCTAATTAGTTGTGCAAAGCTGCCGTCGGTGATTTCATGGCTTCTAGAGTCTGAGGGGCCTGCAGAGTCACACACCTGTGGTCTGACGCTGCAGGCCAGATGGTTAGGTGGCTCTCTGAGATTTCTAATGAGAAGCCATCTGCAAACCACCCCTGTGCTCCAACACTCGGGGGTCTCTGAAAACTCTGGGGGCTGCTGGGTAGGAATCAGGGCTGACCCTGAATCAGCCTCCAGTGCTCTGGAATCAGAAAGCATCATCCAGAAAGAGGGTGCATCTGGGGGAACAGTAGGTAGGGGACAGTGATAGGGGATACCACAGAGGTCAGGGTGGGAGTCAGGCCCACAGGTAACCAACCTGGCCTCCTGTGATTTCTAGGAATATCTCGGCCTCACCTGAACCCAGAACCACATGAGACTCTGCACATGGTGAAGGACATTCTAGAACGGTGCAAGGCCTGCCCCGACCACCCCGAAGACCCGGTATCCTGGAGACTTGGGGGAGTGTCCAGCAGAGTGAGTTCACCAGAGGAGCCCCCCTTTTGCCTGGATCCTGAAGATGACTGGACAGACCCTGAGCCTCTGGACTCACTGCTGCAGGTCCTGAATGCCCCTGGTTATGAGACCCACTTCCGGGGCCTGTATGACGTCTCACTCCCTTGGCTGAGCACTGCACTCTGTGGCTTTGATGATGAAGAGGAACTGGCCGGACGCTTGGCACAGGCCCGAGGAGTTGCCAAGAAAGTCAATTTGAGCATGGCCCTGGCCAGGCTCTGCCTCCTGCTGGGGCGGCTGTGTGCCAGAAAACTCAAGCTATCCCAGGCCCGGGTATACTTTGAAGAAGCACTGGGGGCTCTGGATGGAAGTTTTGGGGATCTCTCCCTGGTGGCGGCGGTGTATGCCAGCCTTGCTACTGTGTATCTGAAGCAGAAAAATGGGGAGAAGTGTGTGCAGGTTGCACCCAAAGCTGCAGCGCTGCTTCTGGGGACGCCCGGCCACGCGTGCAGTGCAGACGCTGAGCTCCTGAAGTATGCGCTGCGCAGGGCCATCTGTGGCCTCAGCCCACAGGCTGAGGCCCGGGCCTGCTTTCTGCTGGCCAGGCACTACACTCACCTCAAGCAGCCTGAGGAGGCACTGCCCTACCTGGAGAGACTGCTTCGCCTTAACAGGGATGTGGGGAGCCCACAGGCCTCGTGGCCGGAAGACTGTTACCTGCTCCTGGCAGACATCTACGGCCGGAAGTGCCTGCCCCACCTGGCGCTGAGCTGCCTCAGGGTGTCCTCACGATGGACTGGGTGCACGCTGGCTGGCTCCCTGAGGAGTGTGGACCTGGTACTCCAGAATGCTCCCGGGCCAAACAACCAAAGGAGGGCAGGCCACAGCCTTCCCTCCCAGATTGCTTACTACCTCAGGAAGGCATTGGCCTCTCTGGCTCCGGGCATGGGTCAGGCACTGTGTGGACCCCTCTTTGCCAGTCTGGCTCAACTGTACTGTCATCACCAGCAGCACAGCCAGGCCATCACCTTCATGTCTCAGGCTGCAGAAGCTGACACGGCAACTGGGGTCCACCCTGTCGTGGACCGATTGGTAGCGCTTGCCTGGCTGCACATGCTTTGTGGGAAAAGCTTGGTGGCCATGGACATCCTGAAGTTAATCTCAGACTCGGCCATGGCCAACAAGGTCCAGGAATGCGTGATGACCAACATGGCAGCCATGGCCCTGAAGAGGATGGGCAGGACCCGGCAGGCTGCCGAAGGCTACTTCCGAGCCCTGCACATGGCTTACAGCCTGGGCCACCTGCAGAGCCAGGCAGTAGTCCTGGCTAACTTTGGGGCCCTGTGCCTGCAAGCTGGTGCACGCAGCTTGGCCCAGCACTACCTACGAGAGGCTGTGGGGCTCTTCTCCCAGCTGCCCAGCGGTGTGTGTGGCCGGGACTTCACCCAGGTGCTCCTGTGGCTGGGCCAACTGTGTACCCGCCGGGCCCTCCCCCAGCAGGCCAAGTGCTACTACGAGTGGGCCTTTCTGGTGTCTGTGGAGACGGACCACGTGGAGAGTAAGTACCACCACCGTGGCCCTTCTTCACCTCCTGGGGTTTGCGTGGGTAATGCTGGCTTCTGAGAAAGCGTATCATTCCTTACTCAGAGCACCTTGGGGTGGGAGGCGGGGGACAGGGGCTGTTGGTCCACCTTGTAGAAACCTGGAGATGTTTGCCACCACCACCTTCGAGGCAGACAAACCTCTTCATCTCTTCCTGTGCTGGGCCAGACATAATGACAAACGGGGAGTGTGCAGAGAGTGCCTTACTCTAGGTCAATGGTTCTCAACCTATGGGTCACGACCCCTTTGGGAAGGGAGAACGACCTTTCTCACAGGCCTGCCTAAGGTCTTAGGGGTCGCCTAAGACCATCAGAAAACATATATTTACATTATGATTCACAACAGAGGCAAATTAGAGTTACGAAGGAACAATAAAAATAATCTTATGTTTGGGGGGTCACCGCTACACGAGGAACTGTTATTAAAGGGTCACAGCATCAGGGAGGTTGAGAACCACTGCTCTAGGTACTCCATTCCTCCCCTCACTCCCCCCACACACACTGGGATGGAGGACATCCTAGACATGACATTGAGATTTGGGGCCTGACTGAGCTAACACAAGTTTGGGACCCTGTGGAGCTGGGCCTCCAGTTTTGTCTTCTGCAGCCCTGAACACTTCACAGGGCTTCTAAATAGAACTCACCAGAGCCTCAGAGCAGATCAAATTCACCCACAGGGACCTTGTAAAAGTATAATCCAGGTCTGGCCCACAGGTGGGACCATGTTGTCCTTGCTGGGGCCTAGAGCTGAACAGGAAACAGGTGGCCAAGTCAGAACAGCCCTGGAGAGGGTTATCAGCATGTTCAGAGGCAGCTGTAGCCTGGGGAATGCTTCTTTGCTAGAGAACTGAGGAGAGGTTAGCCAGGTAGGGAGTGTTGAACCCATGTACCTTGCAGTATTGGGGGTATGACTCAGCTGTGGCGCTAAGGGTAATCAGGAACCCCAGCCTATGGTTTTCCCCTTTTCCCAAGAGGAATGGAGAGCCATCAAGTCTATAGAGCACTCACTGTGGCTATGGAGAGTAGGTGGGTCTGGCTGGAGTCTGTTCTCCAGCAGAGACCTAGCACACACTTGAGGTCTCATGATTGAGGACATGATTATGAGGAGGGAGCCAAGGAAATCTCCAAGGATTGTGTGTAGGGTCCAGCAGGTAAGGCTTTGGCAGGACAGATTCTTACATAAAAGGGACCAGGAAGCCTCAGGTTACACCCTTGACCTGGAGCCAGACTTCCACAGCCTCAGGAACCTGGCCACACAGCCACCAGCCCATCCCTGCTGATGTAAGACCTCAGTATCAGCAGAGGGCCAAGCCATATATGCCCCTCCTCCCCCGGGGAGGCCAAGGGATGACCCTAGGGCCATAGACCAGGTCACTATTGAGTCAGTGTTGGTGCACTGTGTTTCTGATGGCAGTCTGATGCATTGATGGGTAACTCTTCATGGCGGGTCTGCTATTTCTGGAGTCTGCCAGCAGCACACCCCTTCTGGTTTTAGAAATCTGCAACCCCTTTTCCTTGGCCAGGCTGGTGAAAGTTTATAATTCTGTCGATGTTTTCTGAGTACCAGACTTCGGCTTTGGGGGTTTCCTCCACTGTCATTCTATCGCCTCCTCCCCGGCATCGCTTTCCATCTTAGTTCATTAAGACGGAAGTTGAGGTTTGGGATTTTTTTCCCCCTCCTTTCCTGTCATCTGCCTCTGTGATTTCCAGGTTGTCCTGACAATTGGGGATGCCTCATGGCTCCCAGCCCTGACTTTGGGACAGCCCAGTGAGCCATGGTTTGGAGCCTGGCCTCCTAGATAGCTCACAGGCTTATAGGTACCTGAGCTAGGCAGAAGCCATTGTTCTACATGGCAGGCTCCAGGCAGGATGCTGACTGTGGACTGTCTGTGAATCCAAATATATTGAGCTGCCATTTTCCCAGGTTGAGCACTATCTGTGGGATTCCCTGATATGTCGATTAATGGAAACCTTATGGTGTGCTATTCTGCAGACTACGTAGCCTAGCTCTGGGCTCAGTATCCCCATCTTTGAAGACATGACTCATGGAAGTGAAGAAGAGGTAGTCATACAGTGGGGCCTTGAACCCCCACCACACATTGGCACTCAAAGATGATGGAGCCAGGAAGGTGACATCCTCCCTCTGTCCCTACCCAGGTCAGTTACAGGCTGTGAAAAAGCTGTGCCACTTCTACAGCAAGGTCATGCCCAACGAGGTGCGATGTGTCATCTACCATGAGTTCCAGCTGGCACTGGCGCACAGGACCGCTGACAAGGTGCTGGAGGGGCAGCTCCTGGAGGCCATCAGCCAGCTCTACCTGTCGCTGGGCACAGAGCGGTAAGAACAGCAGTGTAGGGGCCACAGAAACCCTGGGGAGCCCCCCTCCAGGACATGGGGTCATTCATTCGTTGTTTATGACATATGAGTCCCAGCATGAGGGGACTAACCCTGCTATCCTCACACTCTCAGTTACACAAGGACCATCACTACAGGCATTTTGAAGCCACCCATGCCACGGTTGCTGCTGTGAGCTGACCCCTACGTGCCCTTGCTCTTTAGTTGTCAGACTGCGGCCGGGGCAAGTTGGGTGTCATTCACCCACCAGATGTACGATGGTGGTGGCCACATGCTCTCCAGGCCTCTCACCACAGAGGGCAGAGTCAGCTTTCCTGGAGCTGGCTCTCAGGCCGTATTTGAGACCTGAAGTTCTGCACTGCAGTTCTGGCTAGCCTGCAAGTTGGTAAACTCCTCAATGTGACACCTCCCCTAAGGTAGGGACACTGGAGCAGGGAAGTGCCTCTGAGGAAACAGGAGAGGCTCCTTTTCCAGCACAGAAGTCACAGCAGAGAAGTCAGCCCGTGGCCTAGAGCAAGGCTTCTTGGATATGTTGCTGTCCATCTCCCTGGAAGCTTGTTGGAGATGCTCAGCCCTGCCCAGGCCTCAGGTCAGAGACTTAGGAGCAGGGACAGCAGCTGCTGAGAGCAGTCCTCTGTGACACGTCAAAATATTCAAGTTTGAGAAGCCCTGACCTACAATCTGAATTCTGCCCTGTGCCTGTTTCCCTACTGTCTAGAAAAGGCAAAGGCTGTGTCTCAGGGTTTCTGTTGCTGTGATAAAACATCATAACCAACAGCAACTTGAGGAGGAAAGGGCTTATTTAAGTTTACACTTTCATATCCTAGCCTGTAACTAAGAAAAGTCAGGGTTGCAACTCAAAACACAGCAGGAACCTGGAGACAAGAGCTGGAGCAGAGGCCACAGAGTGCTGTTAACTGGCTTGCTCAACCTGCTTTCTTACAGGGCCCAGAACCACCAGCCCAGAAATAGCTCCACTAACAATAAGCTGGGCCCTCACACATCAATCAAGAAAACACATTGCAGGCCAGTCTGCTGGGAATATTTTCTCAAATGAGATTCCCTCTTCCCACGTGACTCTAGCTTGTGCCAGGTTGACATAAAAGTAGCCATTACTGGCTGGATCCAGTGTGTTGGGGTTGACAGACATAGAGGGTTCCTCACACACAGCTTCTGTCTTCCCTCTGAAGAGCCCCCTTTGTCTTTCCATGCTGGGGTGTGGGGGGAGAGGGGAGCAGGCAGGATGATTCCTTCAGGTCCTGCCCTTCCAGAGCATTCTGTCGGCAGATCCTGTTCCGACGCCTGTGTCTGACCCCAGGGCCTACAAGTCTGCTCTGGACTACACCAAACGGAGCCTGGGGATTTTCATCGACCTGCAGCAGAAGGAGAAGGAGGCACGCGCCTGGCTGCAGGCAGGGAAGATCTACTATATCCTGCGCCAGAATGAGCTGGTGGACTTGTACATCCAGGTGCGCTCAGGGCTGGCAGGGTGCGCTGGCTCACCCGTACTCACCACCCGACCCACCTAATTACCCACTCACCTGCTCACCTACCCACCTAACCAGCCACAGACCCACCTAACTACCCACTCACCAGCTCACCTACCCACCTAACCAGCCACAGACCCGCTTAACTACCCACTCACCTGCCCTGCTCCTACCTGTTCATCTACCTTCCGCTCACCCAGCTACCCACTTAGCTACCCACTCACCCACACCCACCCACCCATCTAACTACCCATTTACCTGTCCTCTCACCTGTTCACCAACCCACTCATCTACCTGTCTGCTCACTCACCCATCTACCCACCCATCCATCCTTTCGACCACCCTCCTACTCATCCATTCATTGCATCTCCCTGTTCACCCACACATTCATTTGCCCATCCAGCCAGCCACATCTCCATCCCCTCATCCACCTATACTTGCTCATCCTCTCACCCATCCATCACTGTGGAGGACCACTGTTGAATGCCTCCTGTATCCCAGGGACCTCTTTCCCACTCTGGTTTCCTCAACTTCCCTCAATGCCCAGCCTCTCTGAGCTCCCTGGGCAGAGGGTGGGTTCTGTGTGGTACATAGCAAGTGCTCAGTGTATGTGTGAATGCTGTGTCTACTCAGTTTATACACAGAAGAACTTGCTTCAGCAGCTCGTGGTATATTGACTTCAGAACATGCTTATAATAGAAGTTGTGATGCTTCCCAAACACAGTGTGATCTGGACAGATGATCTGGACAGGAACAGCACTGTGAGCTGCAGATCTAGGATCAAAGAGTCCGGGCTTAGAGAGCACAGGGAAGGTCCCTGAGCCTGAGATCAAGCAGCTTTGAGTCAGGATGGGGAGCTGGCGCCACCTGCTGGAAGAGAATATCAAGGTCCGATTTAGACGCTAGAGAGTGAATAAGCTTTATTCTCGCATCACTGAGCAGATGTTTGTTGGGCATCTACTATGTACCAGACATTGCAAGACATCCCTGGACACAGCAGAGAAGCCACAGTCTCAGGCCCTGTCCTGTGGCACTGATAGGAGAGAAGGTGAGCATGGATGGGTCAGGAAGAAATAAGATGTGGTGAAAGCCACAGGTGGTATAGGGGCAGGGAGCTGTGATTTGAACAAGCTGGGCTGACCAGAGACCAGTCTGAGCTCTTCCCTGCTCTCCTGGGCAGCCCACACCTGATGGGCTCTGGGCCTGCAGCTGGACTGACACTTCTCAGCTCTCGGGTCCCGAAAGCTGCCCTCCTCAGAGCCACGAGCCCACAGGGGCAGAAGGGAGGTTCATGTCTCCAGGTGTGAGGGCACACATCTCAGAGGCATGGCCCCTCCAAGGGGTGCTGTCGCCAGAGAACTTCTGGTCCTTACAGGTGGCACAGAACGCAGCCCTGTATACTGGGGACCCCAAGCTGGGGCTGGAGCTGTTTGAGGCAGCTGGGGACATCTTCTTCAATGGGACCTGGGAGCGAGAGAAAGCTGTGTCCTTCTACCGGGTGAGTGGCCACCTAGGGCAGGTAACGTGTCCCTCAGTGGGCACAGGTGCGGCTGGCAGAGGCTTTCCACCTGGAGGTAGAGAGCTTCTTTCTTGGAGTGTAGCTGGCTTTCCTGGAGTGACCCTTGACCCCTCTGGGAGGCACCAGCATATGCTTCACACTTGCACGCTGATACCTGGACAGGAATCCTGTCACCGTACAGTTGAGGAAGCTGAGCTCAGGGAGACACGGGCTTCTCCTCTGGCCTCGCTCACAGTATACAGCTGCATTTAGAATGATTGAATGCTCCACCCAAGCCCTGGCACCTGGGGCAGAGGGACACGCTGGTCTGAGGCTGAAGGTATAGTTGACTAGGCAAGGGTCACCCAGGATCTCTGTCTCTGGTGTCAGGACAGAACCATCCACTGTCCTATGAGAAGACTGTGCACACATGTGGGCCCATGCGGTATTTTGCGAGTTGGGCACTGCAGAAGCCTAACATCTCTATGTGGACAGGACCGGGCACTGCCCCTGGCTGTGACTGTAGGAAACCAAGAGGCAGAGCTGCGCCTGTGCAACAAGCTGGTGGCCCTTCTGTCCACGCTGGAGACACCCCAGGAGGGCCTAGAGTTCGCCCATGAGGCCCTAGCACTCAGCATCACTCTGGGTGAGTTCCCAGCCTGGTGCCCAGCTCTGCACCCCATCCTACTCGGCCTCCAGCCCCAGGTCTGCAGAGCAGACATTACTCGGCTTCTCCCATCTCCTGCGAAGGCTGGCTGAGGCCCACAGCAGCTCTGCTGTGCAGGCAGTGGCTAGCCATGGCCAAGCACAGGGTGGGCAGGGACTCAAGAAGAGCAAAGCTTGGAGGCTTCCTCTGCCTCTTTCTCTTGCTGGACCAAACGCTGGCTGGCTTGCCCTGCTTTCCACTCGGGTGAACTTGTGTGTGCTGATCTCTCTCATGCCCCTTTGCCGCCTCTCCTGTCCTCACCCACTGTCTGCGCTCCGTTTCCTACTTCCGGGCTACTTTCTGTCCAGCATTGAACACTGACTGGAAGTGTATGTGTTCCTCCTGGGAGGGAGCTCCAAGTGGGCTGGCTGGGCCCTCGGGCCTGCAGGCGGTGTGGAGCTGAACTCAAAGTGCTGGGGACAGGCTCCTTGGACTGGCGCTTAAGCCCACCCGTGCAGGTCGCCTGTTTGCAGGGGAAAGCCCAGGGCTCTGATGAGCATGGCTCCCTAAGGTGAAGGACTGCGCTGAGCATACAAGGCGGCAGCCACAGCCAGTCCTCGAGCCCCGTGCCTGGGAATGCATAGATCATGGACCTAACCAAAGGCACCCCAGGCAGCTCCATGCAGGCATGAAGTGGGCATGCAAGCCTGCAGCTTTGCTAGATCTGCAAGTAGAAGCAAGGGGAACCGCTGTCATTAGCTCCCTCTACAGTGAGAAAATGAGTCGGGGAACAGGAAATGACTAGCTAGAGCTTCCGGGGCAAAGGCTGTGACTACACACAGCTGCATTTACAAGCTCTCTCCTAATTGTCTTGTGCCCTGCCTGCCCCACTGGGCAGTGTTTTCACACCTGTTTCACCCCCCACCCCCACCCACACCCTCAGGTGACCGCCTGAACGAGCGAGTGGCCTACCACCGGCTAGCTACCCTGCACCACCGGCTGGGCCAAGGAGAACTGGCCGAGCACTTCTTCCTCAAGGCTCTGTCACTCTGCAGCTCACCCCTGGAGTTCGATGAAGAGACCCTGTACTATGTGAAGGTGTACCTGGTGCTGGGTGACATCATCTTCTATGAACTGAAGGTAGGCAAGAAGGGTCTCATCCTGGGGTCGAGGCACTGCTCTGCCTGAGTGTGGGGTCTGTACATGCAGACATTGCCTCCCAGGAGTGGAGGCAACGGGAGCCTCACGTTCTCCCAGAACAAGGCCTGGCTGTGAGAAGCCAGCGAGCTCAGCAGACAGGGCTAACCTCTTGTGCTGGTCAGGCTTGGCCCTCTCATGCAACAAATAGAGGGCACAGGGCACAGTATACCAGCAGTGGGAAAGTAGTTAGGGACCTTCCCGGATGTGGTGATCCCCCAAAGGAACATAAAGGGACAGGGACATCTATGACCATTGACCCCTGAGACTCACATCATGGTGCCTCCTCTAGGAAGCCCACCCAGGATGTCAGCCTTCCTCCACAATTCCGTGCTGTAACTCTTTGGCATTGTCTTTCCTACTCAGCTGGAGATGATACCCTCCTGCCTCACAGTGAGGGAAACTGAGGTTCAGGAAGGGGTACGCTGATGCCAGGCTGCCTGAGTCCTTGTTGGTCACAGCTGTAGGCACACATGTGAATCCGAGCTACCACACACATACATATTCGCACACACTTTGGCTGTCCTTCCCACCTAGCTGAGTGCTGTCTCCTTCAGAACTTCTATCCTGAGGTACCAGGTACCCCTCATACTTCCTCATGTCACAGAGTCAGCCAGGGAGGGGTGGTCTTGAACCCAGAGTGAGGAATGCCACCCGGATTTCTGGATCACACTTGAGGTGGACTTGGAGCTGCTCTGAGCCAGCCCCCAAGCTGGTGTGCCCTTAGCTGGGACACCTTTTAAAAAATGGTATCCAGCTGGGTGGTGGTGGTGCTTGCCTTTAATCCCAGCACTAGGAAGGCAGAGGCAGGCAGATCTCTGAGCTCTCAGCCAGCCTGGTCTACAGAGTGAGTTCCAGATCAACCAGGGCTATACAAAGAAACCCTGTCTCCAAAAACTAAAAAAGAGCAAAACCCAACAACAGCAATAAAAGGTGTCCAAAACCAAGGACTAGGAAGCTCCAGCCCTGTTGGGAAGAGGCTGTGACTGTGATAGGGCAAGATGGGATGTTCTCATAGGATCCTGAGGTGTCCCTGTGGGTCAGCCATTACGGGGGTGTGCATGAGAGCGAGCCTGGGAGAGTGTAGCCCTTGGTCGCTCAAGGTATTTCCACTTCTCACTCTGCCCATTATGTGAGGGTGAATCAGAGTGACCCTGTGTTGTGTAGCCCTTGGGGGATGTTCCATGTGTCCCCCACCCCACTCAGTGACTCAACTGAACCCGTTCAAACGACATCTACCCACAGGACCCCTTTGATGCAGCCGGCTATTACCAGCTGGCCCTGGCAGCGGCCGTAGACCTGGGCCACAAGAAGGCTCAGCTGAAAATTTACACACGCCTGGCCACCATCTACCACCACTTCCTCATGGACCGAGAGATGTCCCTCTTCTTCTACCAGAAAGCAAGGACCTTTGCCTCAGAACTGAACCTCCGCAGGACCAACCTGGTGCCCCAGCGCTTCTGTGGCAGGGCACCCTGGCTGGCCTCTGGCCACCCATCTTGACAGCCTGAGAAGGGGCGTGTGCAAGGGGACACTTCCTCTTCTTGGGGTGCAGGCAGTTTTTTTTCTGGGGGTGGGGGGGATCACTGAAGGACCAAACAGTAGTAAATATTTTTCAGCAACTGTGGTATCTTCTAGGTGTGTGATAGGCCTGCCTGTGGTTGCAGGCTCCACCTCTCCCAGCTCCCTGACCCATCCATTTTCTGGACCCACTTCAGCCTAGCCCTACCTTGTCTTCAGTGAGGACTGAAGCCAGCAGGTGTAGGCAGAATCTCCTGCTGGCTTTCATGGTGTGGCCTTGGCAAATCACTTACCTCCATCCTCCATCCCTTTGTCTATCAAAAGGTGGCCTGGGCCTAAGGCAGCCTCTTTGCTATCACTGCTCTCTTGTGTATATGACACAAGCCTGTATCCTCACAGTACCTGCCTGAGAGGAACCCCTGTGTATCCCAGAACTCTATATTCTCCCTAATTCCCTCTTCAAAACAGACATTTCAGGCAGGAACTAGGGTGTCCTCTCCACACAACCTTGCTGAACACCAAGGAGCCTTGTCTACCTTTCAAAGCCCTCCTGAAGCAGATGATCTTCCCCGTCTGCCCACCAGGGGGCAGCAGAGAACTTCCCAGCACCAGTTCCTCCCCCACCCAAGTCCTTGGCCAGCTGCTGACAGTCCCATTCTTGGGGTGGGTTGGGCCACAGCAGGAAGGGAGGTAGCCTAACTGAAGATGAAGGGTAGTGGTGACCTACTCTGGGATCAGTCAGAGTTGTCATGGCAACTAAGGACACATGGCTGAGGTCATCACCTGCCCGCTGTCCAGCAAGGAGTTGTCCACTGGGGCATCCTCAGCTGCCAGCTATCTCGGGGTGCAGGGCCTTTGTGGGTAGATCACTCTGAGCCCAGGATGGTCAGCCCTGAAGCAAAATGGCTGCCTTGGGGCTGAGGTGAGACTTGGGTTGCAGGCTGCTTGGGAGCTTTAGGGTGCTTCCTGGACTGGCCCTGCCACAGCGCTGTGTCCTATTAGGATGTTCATGAGTCCAGGACACCCCAATAGCCATACCATGCTGTACCAAGGCTGAGTAACAGTGTCTACTGTCTTGCACCCTCAGACCCTCTGTCCCATTATCTGTAACCAAAGAAGCCCAACCTTGAGCTTGTGCGATTGACAAGACGAAGTGACATGGACACAAAACAGCCTGCAGACTCCCTGCCCAGGCAGGAGTGGATAGTGGAGGCTGAAGATCTCCTTGGTGTTCTCCTGTGGGCTCTTGAAGACCTCAGCAGCCAGCAGGCCCATTGCCCGGGCTTTAGAAGGAGCCCCCGTGTCAGCTGCCTTCACACATGAGTTTGAGGCTATGGGCCCCACCCCAGCACACACTTGGGAGCAGTTACTCTCTGCTCCAGCTTTGTCCAAGGGTAGGTAGATGCAGGTGTTGAGGGTGCTGAGCGTGTGGGGGATCACTAGGACCCTCTGTGTGACCTGAGTCAGAGCTTCAAGCGGTTGCAAATGACATCCACTCTGCCCTTCCCTGCCCCCTGTGACCTTTCTGCAAAGCCAGTGCTTTGGGCCAGACTTGGGTTGACAGCCTCTGTGTCCTAAAGAGGCAGGAATTCTAGGCTTATACCTCTAAAGAGCAGGGGCATTGGCTCCTGGAGGTCAAGGATGCTGCTATGACCCAGTCAGTAGGCTGAGAACATCTCTGTGGGGACCTATCAGCCTGAAGCCTCCGGGAAGTGAACTTGCAGGTATGTCTGAGGACAGAGACAGGCTTGCTCTAGGAGGAGGGAAGTGGCTGTTGACTCCTTACCAACATGTTTCCCTGCTTGCAGAACCTCCGTAGTTCCCCTCACCTTCCCATCATGCCTGCCTCAGTGGGGGGGGGGGGGGGAGGGCTGAGAAAGAACCATTGTGCAATGTACTCACTCTAAATGGCCATTTCTAGACTAGAGGCCCCACCAAGCAGTCATCATTCAGTGATGCCTGTGGACACACCCATTCCCAGCATGGCCTGTATGGGGGCCAAGCGAGGCTGGACTAGCCCTGACCTCAGCGGTTCACACAGGAGGGGGTGATTCTCTCCCCGTAAGGGATGGGGGTGGGGCCTCTGTGGGGACAAATCAAAAGAAGCACCAGGGAGGAGTCAGTTACATGTTGGCTTTCATGAAAGTCTTACCAGTGCCAGCAGAGGGCATTAGAAAATCCCACATAAGTCAAGGAGGGTGGGTGGGTGGGTGCTCACCCTCACCTACCACCAATGGCATCAGAACACATGCCTTTGGGGTACAGCCACATCCAATCCACAAAGCTTCTGAGCAAATCAGCCTCTCCCAGGTCCTGGTCCATCTCAGATATGATCATGGGAACCATGGGAGGGTGTGAACCCTCGATGACTCTTCTCCTGTCACTTGTATTTTACTGCAAAAAGTTTCAACGAAGAATCCATCACACAGGGCCAACGTTCTGCCCACCACGCTCTCCGTGAGCTCATGCTCATGAGCTCAGGCTCGTGGGCTTATGAGATCCCACTTGCTCCACATGACTCCATGTCAGCAGCTGCTTCACAAGCTTGTTTAGTCCCTTCCTGAACACCCTATGAGCAGCAATCACAGGAGGTTGTCCGCACCCCACTCTCCTGGATCTTTGACTCTGAGGCCTTGGGTGGGTCCCATGATGGCCAGTGCAGAGGAGCTCAGTCTTGGCAGAGGCGGTTTGTGAGGGGGTCAGGAGGTTGAGTTGAAAGTTCCCACCTTGTGGAGACCAGGCAGGAAATGATTCTGAGCCTCTGGGGAGGCTCTTCGGAGGAGCCTGTCCTCTTCCCAGGAGTCCCAGAGGCTGCTTTCCGGGGCCATGTGTCTAGTGTACATTAATACGATCTATATTTCCCGAGAAGCTCCTAAGCCACCTTCATTGGATTTCTGCCAGAGCAGAACTCACAGGCTGCTTGGATCAACTATGATTGACAATTGACCATCTTCAAATTCCTGCCCCAAACTTCTGAGGTTGGCAGCTAGAGGTGTTGCACTGTGGGATTGAGGGGTGTCCCAGAGATGGTGGGAAACAGACCCTGGGAGCTGAGGCTAGGAGAGAGGTGGCTGGAAAGGGCGGAGCATCCTCCAGCACCTGTGCCGTGGCCATGGCAACCCTGGGTGCTGAGGCCGCAGGGCTGCACGGTATACACTAGCTCTGGGCATGATCAGTCTGTGAGGGTGGGGGCTGTCTCCCTGCTCCTCACTCCAATCAGGACACAGGAAGGCAGCCAAGGCCACTTGGATAATCCAGGCCGCCACCCACCTAGGAGTCTGCCTTTCTCCAAAAAGACAGATTTGGTGAGGATGGCATTTGCAGGGTAGTAGTTGGTAACTTGGCATCTCCAGGGCACTCTGGCTCTCTTGCTGGGGATTCCAAGGAAAGAGGTAGAAGGAGGTTGTTAAATCAGGAACCGGGAAGTGGGGCAGGGTAGAGACAGAGGAGCTGGGGTGGAAGCTTATCTACAAGTTGAGGGGTGCCTCTCATGATAGAAGATGTGAAGGGGTGGGCTCCGTGTCACAGTGGGGCATGGGGCATGGCTCGGAGGGGTTGCTCCCCTTGCAGAGCTCACAGGTCCTGTAAGTCCCAGGCACAAGCAATGTCTGGAAACAGATTTCTCCTTGACAGATGCTCTAAGGCATTCTCCTCTCTTCACCCCTGCACCTTGAGCTGCTGTGTGCCCACAATCCCACATGACCATGATCTATCGAGTCACGGGGTGACACTGTCCCCTGTGTAACCCCAGGGTCTTGTTTGACATTTCTGTGGAGGGGCTCCTCTGGCCCTGTGTACTGTTGCAGACTCTTGTGAGCGACTGCATGGGACTGCATGCCTCAGCTTCCTTCACTGTGACCTCAGAAAGACCTGGGAACCACACTTCAGCGGGTGGTTTTGAGGACCTGTCCAAGCAAGGTCTCTTGCAACCAGCATATCCCAGCTCACACACTAAGATGCCAGCTCCCTGCCAAATGGAATAAGGCCAATTCGGATGAGGGCATGGTCAGGGTACACACTGAGACCCAAATTGATCAGACAAGAGAACCCAAAGGTTTTCTTCCAGGTCCCTTCCCTGTGTGCCACAGGCTCAGATGATGGGTCCAGAGGGGAGGGAGGGAGTAAATTCTGTCAGAGAAGTTGTGGAGCAAACTCCTATGCCTCCTCCCAGAGCTCTAATGTCCCACCTTCTACAAAACCTCCTCTGCCTCGCACACACCAAGAACTCCCCACTTCTCAGACAGTGCAAACACATAGCTTTTTAGCTGTGCAGTCAGCCTCATCAGCCTCTTCTACAGAGGACACTGGGGCTGTGCAAGGGCGAGGAATCCCTGCAGTCACACAGCTGTGGCTCCCCAGCCTCTGACTATAAAGTCCCCACACCAGAGAGGACCAGCCCACCTTTCTTCACCAGCGGCAAGTCATGGCGGAGCCCTGGGGAGTTACCAGCTGCTCCTCACAGACCCCCTAAGCCTGATTCCCAGGCTTCATGCACCCTTCCCTGCCCATGAATGTCTTCTTACTCACTGGCTCACCCCAATGGTCGACCTGAGCTGCTCAGGTTGCTGTGTATGTAAGGTTGCTGCTGGGAACAGGGTATGTGGTGGGGTGGGGCAGTTCTCTTTCTCTCTGGTCCTTCCTTCAATTGCCAGGCCTTCTGCTGACCCTATCCACCTAGGCTGCCTTCTTTTCTCTGTTTAAATACTCAGAATAGCCTACTATGTGAGAAATCCAGCTTGCCGGTTGTGGCTGCTATGACCTTGTTCTGTGGCCTGCACGGTCGTCAGACAACAGGCTCTCACTTCTGTCTGTCTGTAGGGCCAGGGCAAGGTTCATTGGGCAAGGTTTTTTTCACCTATCACCTGCTAGACCTGCTCCAGCCCCAAATACCCCTCCTGGTTGGTACCTTTGCTTTAAGGGCTCAGGATTTCAACAATGATTTGGAGCTCTGCCCCTTCAGCCCCATACTCAGGGTCCTCCCTATTGAATCATGATGCCTGGATCAATTCGTTCTAAACAGTCATGGCATCCACCTAAACACCTTCCATTCTCTCTCCCTGACACAGGCAGGAGGAGATCCCCAGCCTCCCTAAGGCTTCCCATACAGTCACAAGCCCTTCAGGCCAGCGGGCCAGCACACCCTTGGCTAGCTCTAGAGTGAACAGACACAGCAGGTCTCCTTCCTCTCTGACCCTTTGGTTACTGTCCGTGAAAACACAGAAGCATGTTCCAAAAGGATGCGACGCCCTCCGGGGGCTCCAGACAGGCCAGACCTAAGGTCATCGTGTGTCACTCTGCAGCAGTTCAGGGAACAGTTCCCACCCTGATCACACAACCCGGTTTTCAGGCCTGAGTGTCTGGTCTAGGGTCACGCAGAGCAACTGAAGTGCTGGTGTGGAAGATATAACGCCTCCCACAAAAACAGACAATAGGGCACGGGGCGCAGAGAGCACAGTGGAACACAGGGATCCTACCTGGATCCTGATCCATGGAAGCTAAAGCTGCACTAGACTTTTAGATGTTTCCTACCTCCCTGGTCACCCTAGCTCCTTGGTCCTGTTCACATACCCTCAGGACTCAAGATGTGATTGAGGGAGCAGGGGTGAAGGGATCGAGGAAGAAGCAGGCACGGGATTCCAGACAGAAACAGTACCTCCTGACTGACCATGAGCCTCAGGGCGTGCCTGCAGAGTGGGTTGCAAAGCAGGATTGATAGAGCCGGCTGCCAGATGGGAGGTTTGGAGTATGAGCAGACTCAGGCCAGGAGTCACCGAGGGAGAATAAAAGTCACGCTGATGGAGTGGCAGGAGTTCCTTTGGCTTTCTGTAGTCTACCCCTGCTTATGGCCTGAGTGTGTGTTTATCCAGCACCATAAACAGGAGTAGAGGGATGAAATGACAAATGTCCTTTCAAGAAAGCAGTCAACATGGCCATGATGCATCAAGAATAGACTGTGAGAAAAGAGGGACATAAAGACTTTAAGTTTATGGACTGGTGACACCCCTCCCCATTTGCTCTATTCAGGGAGATTCCTCCCTGCTGGGCTCTTATTGAGCTCAGCCTGGGAGAGCCCTGGGCCAGGCAGGACAAACACCAGGCAAGCTTTCCTTCCCTCAGGGTTCTAGCTCTGGCCGTGGACCTCTTCCTCAAGCTCCTCTGCCCTGAGCCCTTTAGTCCAGGGGCACACAGAATCCTGCTCAGGTGTCCTTCTATCCCCCAGATGGCAGCCACCCAGACTTCATTGCCTGTCTTCCCTGCCTGGGGTGGCTTCCATCTTCAAATCAGCACCCACTACTTTGACTTTTTAATCTTGAAATAATTATAGATTTGCAAAATTATGACAGCAGGGTGCTGGCCTTGTCCTAGTGTCTGTGACTCCATCTCATCCCATTTCAGTAGATTCCTGTGGCAGCCACAGCAGCGAGGCATGCCTGGCTGCCACGGGCCTTCAGCCATCCATCCCCGGCAGCCTTAGGACTGTTGCCACCAATTCCAGCAGTGGAAGAGGATGACATGCATGCTTCCCTCACCGAATCCTTGCATCCATCCCAGGTTTGTGGGGGCCAGCGCCACTCCTCTTCCTGTTGACGACAGCCACTGTCTGTGGCTTGCTGGGGACAGACCATGGCTGCTTCAGCATTACTTTGGTACAGCTGGTGAGTCTTCAGTGGTTACACATGAATGTGCTGCGGGCCCTCCTGTCCCAGAGGTCGTGTGGGCAAGTCTCTGGAGTGAAAGGCTGGGATTCAGCAAGTAGGTCACAAGGTGAAAGCTAGCTTTTAAGAAGCCCGTGAACCATTCCCTACTATGGTTGCACCATTGCTCTGAAAGGATTTTGGTTTGAGATTGTGTTGTGCATGCATGTTTGCATGTGTGTAGGAGTGTGTGTGTGTGTGTGTGTGTGTGTGTGTGTGTGTGTGTGTAGGTCAGAGGCTGTCAGTGTCTTCTTTTGTTACTCACTTTACTTACTCAGTCAGAGCCCCTTACTTGGAGCTGGAGCTGGTCTCTGCAGCCAGCTTGCTCCAGGCACCCCGTTGCCACATCAGGAGCATGGGGATTGCAGGTAGCCAGCATGCCTCCCTGACTGTTTTATGTGGGTGCTGGGGACCCACACTCTGGTCCCCGCACTTGCATGGCAAGCATGTAACCCATGGATCCAGCTCCCAGACGCTCCCGTGAGGATTTTGGCAAGAGCCAAAATGAGAAGAAAGACAGAGCTGGTCCTTGCTCTTAAATGTATTTTGTTATTGTTCCTCATGTCTCTAGCTCTGAATCTTATAATATCTATGAAATAAATATACATTTTGCACTACATATTTTGCAATGAGAAAGAAGCAATTCTCTAAAAAATATTCGATAAGATGAGAGCATTCTTAGGGAATCAAGCTAAAGACATTGTAGTCTGTCAATCCACGCACCCTCACACACACCATCCTGCAGGACCCCAACCCCTGATGCTCTGCAGGACACCTCCCTTGACCTCTTGGGATAAACTGTCCCATTCCCTATTCCCATGCTGGGTGCAGAACCTCATTCCCTCTTTTTTTTTTTTTTTAAACTTTTATTAGTTACACTTTATTCACTTTGTATCCCCCCATAAACCCCTCTCTCCTCCCCTCCTAATCCCATCTTCCCTCCCCATTCTTCACGCATGCCCTTCCCCAAGTCCATTGATAGGGGAGGTCCCCCTCTCCTTCCTTCTGATCTTAGTCTATCAGACAATGCAGGAGTGGCTGCATTGTCATCTTCTGTGGCCTTGTAAGGCTGCTCCTCACTCAGGGGGAGGTGATCAAAGAGCAGACCAATCAGTTTATGTCAGAGGCAATCCCTCTTCCCATTACTATGGAACCCAGTTGGACACTGAACTGCGATGGGCTACTTTTGCAAGGAGCTGACACTGGCCAAGAGAGTAGCTCTGTCTCGAGGTAGGATGACATCATCACAAAGGTATTTCCTGAACAGCTAAGGAGCCAGTGTCCCTGAGATGAAAGGGACAGAGTTGGGAAGCCCTAGCTTGGCCTCAACTTGTGGGAGGCTGGCCTCATGTCCCACCGCATAGCTGAGGTGAAAGCAGCTTGAATGGTGGCATTATTTTTTGATGCTCACAGTTAAGGGCGGGGGGGTGACATGGCTGTGACTTGAACGGGGTGTGTGAGCTGAGGGGCAGAACACTTTACATAGTTGACAGCTCTGAATGCAGAACAGAAAACATGTCCCTATCTGTGGTGGTCTGAATAGGAATCCCAATAGACTCATGTATTTGAATGCTTGGCTCACACACTGTTAGGAGGTGTGGCCTTGCTGGAGTAGGTGTAGCCTTGTTGGAGGAAATGTGTCACCATGGAGGTGGGCTTTGAGGTCTCATATATGCTCAGGCTAGACCCAGTGTGACAATCTCCTTTTGTTGCCTATGGATCAAGATGTAGAACTCTCAGCTCCTCTTCCAGCACCATGTCTGCCTGCATGCTGCCATGTTTCCCCGCTGTGACAATAATGGATTCATCCTCTGAGACTGCAATCCAACCCCAATTAAATGTTTTTCTTTGTAAGAGTTGCTGTGGTCATGATGTTTCTTCATAGCAGTAAAACCCTAACTAGGACACTATCTATCCTGGGTGTATACAGTGGTGCTCAATAAATGTTTCCCCAGGGAGCTCGTGCCATTTGACTCTGTGTTACCAGGATCCTACCCCAAGACAGGGAGATGATTCTGGGGATCATGGCAGAAGGGGCCAGAGCCAGGTGGGTGACATCTCTGAAGCCAGAGTGGACAGTAATGGAACCAGTGCTCAGATCCCTGAGGCCCTGACCTCAGAGTTGCTCCATGCCCCTGTGATTTGGTTCAGGTCAGGTCAGATCATCTCAGCATCTTGGTTTCCCAGTCTGCACAGCGGTGGGGTTGGTTTCTAGGCAGTACACAAGCTGCTCAGAGTTGTGTGATCAACAAGAAAACAGGTTTCCTCCCACGCTCTTAATGGCGTGAGGTCCTCCCTCCCCTATCTCTCTGAACAGGTGTGTGTGGTGTGGGGGAGTTTGCCTTCTGGACCGCTCAGGTATCTCTGTAACCTCTCCCACCGTACCCACAGCTGACTATTCTGTACCTTCATGGACACAGCCAGTGTGTGTGGTGATCTGCCCCCTGACTGCTAGGAAAAGGGACTACAGTAGAGAGAGCCCAAGAGCCACAGTGGAGCTGCTGGCCAAGCTGTCCCTCCTATGGTTCTGTGAGGTGATCACCAGTGGGTTGCTGAAGGTCTGACCTGGATCGCAGTCCAGGGATCTGCCCACCACAGTCAATTCAGTTCAGCTATTGTGCAAGCAAGTCCACTGATGGTTGAGGTCCCTGCTGCCCTTCCCTCCCACCATGTCCCAGCCAGAGGAGCCCCTGCTGGCCCAATGTCCAGAAGGCCAAGAGTCCTGATAGCCACTGTTGGGTTCCTCCCAATTCGATGGGGTCACATTTGTGCCACACAAGAAGCCCTCTTCCTTAGCCCTCTGTCCTCAACCTTACTAAACACCCCCCCCCCAGCAATCAGAGAATCCCGGAAGAAGGTCAATATTCACCACAGTTCCCAGATGCCACAGTGAGGGGAGCTGGCACATTCTGTGCTCACACTCTGGATGCCCTGCCTTCACCCCTCTCAGGAACAGCCACCCTACCTGCCACACAAGGGGCTCAGCCTTCACCGTTCTGTGTGGCTCAGCCTTCACCATTCTGTGTGGCCCAGCCAAGCCACAGGACAGCATGTCCTGAGTTCTGAGAATCACCGGGGGTGAGGACATGCCACTGGGTTGCAAATATAGGTGGCAAATATAGGCAAGTAGAGACAAAGGTTCTTTGACAGTGGGACTCTATTGGCTACACCTGTACAGGTCACACATGACAGGTCAGGGAAGCCCAGGGCCATGTGGGTCCAGAGGCAATGCCTGTCCCAGCTTAGGGAGCCACTGCAAATACCAAATCATGAAGGTAGAAAAGGGTCCCAACTAAAGACAGTGAAGAGGGTATCATGCAAGAGCAAAGGACAACAGAGATCCTTGGAGGACCCTCACGGAGCCAAGAAGTAGAGCTAGGCACTGGGGAGCCATAGCAGACTCAGGGGGAGTCTGAAGCTCCCTCCTAGCTCAGAAGGACCTGAGCTAAGATTCCCAGAAGGCTTCAGAGCCTGTCCACAGCATGAGCCAGTCAGTGGGGACCTCAGTGGGGCTTGTGGGAAGGAGCTGCCTCTGAAGTGAAGTCACAAACTGCCTGTGCTGTGTCTGCACATACCCGTGGGGGCCTGCGGTGACCCCAGCCAGAGCCCTGCAGGCAAGGGGCCCTCTCTGACAGGGCAGCCACAGCAGCTGTGTGGCTGGAGCTTCCTGCCCACTGAACAGGAAAATTACAGGCCGAGGCTGACAGGGGCCTCACACTCCTGCCGTTGCCAGGGCAGTCCGCTGGCGGGAGCAGTTGCCCCTCCGTGGAACAGCCTGTGGGGTTTGTCATTGACCACATCATTCTGGGACACATGAGGTCAATGGGGCAGTGGGTCTGAAACTCCAAGTGCCACCAAGGTGTCCCTGGGGATGCCTGTGGGAGAGGCACTGCTATGACTACTCTGTGTTCCTATCCTTGCTCTCCCACAGAGCAAGGTGGACTTGGTCCTCTGAGCACACATCAGCTCACTCTCCAGCCCCAGCCGCCACACAAGTTGAACATCAAGCTGGAACCCCTTGCCAGCACTGCCTCTCCTCACCTGTCCTAACTTCCCATTCACCTCACCTCAACCTCCCATTCACCCTCTGCCAGACGGTATGCCCCTGTCACCCCTTTCCAGGAGTAGACACTCAGCCCTGCTACATGCTGGGTGTAGGACTGTCTACCTTACCCCCACAAATCTTTGGCTGGTCCTGGGAAGAGAATCCTGCAGCCATTTGGAACAGCCCAGCCCAGTCCTTGGCTCTTGGTCAGGAGTTGGAGTCCTCGGAGCCTGCTTGGCCCTCCACTGACCTCAGTGGGGGCAGGAGGCTCCACTTCTTTGATCCTCAGTTCTCTTTGTTCAGGCTCTATGTGTCTGGCCTACAGGATGAAGCATACAGGGCAGGGGAGAGGGTGGTCCAAGCCTGTTCTGCCTCCACCAGAGAGGAGTTCCTGCTGACACACGCAGTGCACAGTGCTGTGGGTAGAAGCCTCAGTTTCAAGCTGAGCCCAGTAGGGACCGGGTTCCAGACTGAGCCTGTCTGACCTTTCACATCAGCTCCGGGCTCCACAGAACCACGCCTGGGTTAGATTTTTTGACCACTGTCACTGAGAATGTGAGAGGCCATGCTGCTCTTGGCTTGCATGCTGGAAGGCAACAGGGCAGAGGAAGAGTCTGCTGCTCTCTGGAGACAAGCTGAAAATAGCACGTGTAAGGGAGGGAAGAGGGGAAGGAGGGGAGGAGGGAGATGACTTAACCCACGTTCTGACACAATAACCAAACATCTGATAATAACTCAGGTTTAAAGAAGAGAGGCTTGCTTGGGTCACAGTTCTGGAGGCTGGAACCTCAACACTGGCAATGGCGTTTGCTGGTGTCTGCCAGAGCCTTGTGCTATGCTATGTTGTGACGTGGCACTGAGCATGACAAAGCATGAGACAAAGCATCTGCTGGCTCAGGACTCTCCTCCTCCACTCGGAAGGCCGCTAATGCTGTCCAAGGGCCCCACCCTCACGAGGGCATCTATTCCCAATGTCCTTTCAAAGGCCCAGCCTCCTCATCCCACCAATCTGACTTAAGGGATGACATTTCTAACATGTGAGGTTTAGACGGGCAATATGGGGCACTGCAAAAAGAGCAAGCAAAAGTAGCAATGTGCTGACCATGGACGCTCAGCACAGGGGCATCTTTCTTTGGGGACTTGGTTCATCTTTTGTCAAACTCTATAATTATCCCAGAATGAAAATCCTGGACCACAACGGCATCACTGGGAAAGAAGGTACAATGGGGGTGGGGTGGGGGTGTTTGCAAGCAGCCTTTGGATGTGGCAGAGAAGGTAAGATGGGCTGTGGAGAGAAAAGCCACATAGCATGGCCAGCACCAGCTCTCCCTTCCCAGAAGAGGCAGTGGGGTGAAGGCTGGAGCTTCTGCAGCTGCATAGAGCAGGTGAGGTGTGGGAGGGGTCAGGGCTGAAGTACACCAAGGAATCAGAGGACAGAGGTGTGTGTGTGTGTGTGTGTGTATGTGTGTGTGTGTGTGTGTGTGTGTGTGTGTGTGTGTGTTCAGAGTGGAGGGAGAGGGAGATCCGTGGGGATGGCCAAGCAGCTCTTTTGGCTTCTCTTTCCTCCCTGAGGGTATCTGTAGACAGGTGAAGCACTGTCCACCACTGGCAGGTATGAGAGCAACTGCAGTGTCCATCAACAGGCAGGTAAAGCAAATGTGTTGTGTGCGCACAATGGAATACTATTCCACCTCAAAGAAGGAAATCCCATTGTAGGTTACAACACAGAGGAACCTAGATAACTGAGCACTAGAGTGCAAACTGGGCACAGGAGGGCAAGGATGGTGTGATGTCACTCATAGAGGATCTAAGCAAGCTTATGTCACCGCAACAAAGAACAGAGGTGGTGGCAGGGCTCAGGGATGGGGAGGCATGGAACAGAGCACTGCTGGGTTAAGGACCCATAGACAGGCAGAGGTATGGAGTCCTGAGACCTTCCACCGGCAGGGAATTGTAGTCAACAGCAATGTAGGTTTCAAATGAACAACCGTGGTTTCAAACATCTTGTCAGGGCACAACAGGGAGTGAGACAATGATGATGTTAACACACTGTTCACACAGAGGGAAGCATCGCCTGCATGCTACAGGGAAGAGTGGTGATTTGTTGTTCAAAGATAGCAGAAAGCCAGAAACGATAGCTCACACCAATAACCTCAACACTGGAGAGGCTAATAACACAAGGACTGCCAAATTTGAGGCCAGCCTGGGACTCAAAAAAGAAATGTTTTGAAACAAATATCTTCCCTGCACAGTTGTTGGCTGCTGGTAGATCTGGGAATGAGGAGTTGTGTTCAGTTGTGTACCCTGTGGTAAGTGCACCAACAGACAGCTCTTCATGGTCACACAGATGACCCTTGTTAAACTCAGTGGGTCACAAAACACAAAGACATGAATGTGGAAGAGGGACCTGTAGGAGGAGAGAAGTTGACAGCAGTGGGAGAAGGAGAAGATGGGCTGAAAGTAACCCGAACGCATCCCGTAAAAGTGGGAAATTGCCACAGAGCAAGTTTAGCTCGTGGGAAATTAACAAGACCAACACTGGAAATAATGTTTTTAAACTAAAGGGCACTTAGACCAGGAAGAAAGTAATGCGGCCAGGCCCCAGCCGAGCAGTGTCAGAGAGTGGAGGTTTAGAGGGCTAGAGAAGCAAAGACGTTGCTACAGAGTCACTGAAGAAAGGGAGGTCAGTCTGTTGGGCTGGTGGTCATTGGCAGTTGGCAGTTCCTCCTTGACTTCACATGGCCGTGATTTGGGACAGCAGGGAGAGAGCAGCTGCTCAGAGTTCTCCAGAGAGAAAGAGAGAGGAGGATGAAGGAAGAGGACTTGCAAGAACTTGCTGGCAGCCTACACACCAAGTCTGCACCATCCAAGGAAGGATGAGCACAGGTTCTTTGGGAACCCAAAGCTGAATGGTGAAGGGCCAGGCCTGGGGCATCTCAGAAGTGAACCTATCATAACTTCTGTAGAGGGTCAGGGAGAAGGTTCCAAGACCACCCAGTGGGCAAGAATAGTGTTGACCCAAAGGTGCTGGGAAAACTGGACATCTGCATACAATCAGATGAAGACCCTTTATCTCACACCACATACCCTTGCTTAAAACCATGGTGAACCCAAAAGAAAGTGATAAAGCCAAACAGTTCCTAAAAAATATCAAAGGAACATATTGTGATCATGGTAGATAGAATGACATGGTTCAGCCCCCAAGAATCAACAGATAGATAAAAGCCCTCCCAAGTTCTAGAATTAAACATCTGTGTCACCACACTCACCAACGAATCTGAAGAGACATCTCTCCCAGACAGAAACACAAGTGGCCAAAGGCATAGAAGACATGTGGTGTTGTCTGCTCCATGGAACACATGAATCAAAACCGCAAGGAGACCCCACGTCCTAGCTACTAGAATGGTAACAAAAGTGTTTTGTTGTCTTTTTAAGTGGAAAATACCAAGAGTGGCTGAGTGTTTGGGGTACATGGAGTCTCATGGTTTTGGGTGGAAAGTAGTGCAGATGTGGAAAAGCCTGGTGGTTCCTTAAATGGCCAAGTATGACATTGCTACATGGCTTAGTCATCCTACCCCGATGTACACTCTCAAGAGAACTGAGAACGTAAGACTTCCTACAGGAATGTTCATGGCAGCATCTTTTTTTTTCATGGTGAGTGAAAAGCGAGGGAAAATGTCATCAGTTGGTGGAAGAATGTACAAACATATGTGGCCTAGCCACGCTGTGGAATATTACTCAGCCACACAAAGGAACGGAGAAGTGCTGACCCATGCTGCAGTGCTGATGAAACTAGAGCCATTATGCTCACGGAGAGGAGGCAGACAGAAGTCCACAGGTCATACCATCCTATTCATGGGGGAAAGTCAGAGCAGCTAATTCACAGAGATAAGACCAGGGACTGGGAAGGGGAGGTGGCCTGTGGCAGATTGCGGATCTAGGTCCTGTCATAATGAAAATATTCTAAAATTAATTGTAATGGTAGTCGTTTATTTCCATGAAGATGCCCAAAATGTCCAGCCACACACTTTAAGAAGGGAGTTGTATATGCAAGTAGGTAGATGTGTACTAAGGGTTAAATGCTTAGCCAGGGATGGGATGAGAGAAATGAAGGAAAGGATGGGTGGGGAGGGATGGTGAGAAGAGTGAGGAAGAGGGGATGATGGGGAAGGTTAACCAAAACTAAGAAAATATGAGAAACCCTTTGAAAACCTTTAGAAGCACATTAAAAAATATTTTTAAAGAAATCTGAACAGCGGTACCTTGCATAGGTGGTCAATGGTGCTCCTAAGAAGACACGGATTATTCGATAAAAATCTCAGTGAGTGATGTAGAAATACCTCCCTATGTTACTCATTGAGGCCCCAGGGGCTCCCAAAACAGCACAGGCTACTGCCCTTGCTCTTGGCTTCCCACCATAACTGAACGGTAAGAACTTTTGCTGGAGACACCATACACTTTCAGTGATGCTACACTAATAAAGAAATCAATGTGGAACTGACTAGAAAGCTTCCTTTCTGCTGGTTAACTTTCAGAATGCTACAAGGTACTGTGCAGGTTTCTGGGGGAGAAGAGACATTGATGGTCTTACCCTGAAACCAACTCTGCATGCTGTAATGCCAACCTGCCAGATAAGATGTGTTCATAGGTGCAGTAGTGGTATGACTGTTATGGGAGTTACCAGCCTGTTCCACAAGAGGGAAATCATTGTTAATACTGTAAGCTTGGTCAAAAGTCCATGGCTAAGGCATTCATAGACCCCACATTGTTTTGTTTTTAACATTGTAAAACTGCCTTCTAAAGATTTGTATGTATAGGTTAGCATGGCTCTCAACCTAATCACAGAAGTTTGTTTTTGCAGTGGGCAGCAGCTCATATAGAGACTCATAATGACAAACCAGCCTGACTCCATCTTAGGCTTGAAAGCCATCTTACAGTAAAGACAAACTCTGCCCATTCCTGTTTATGATTAAACAGGTGGGCTATACCCCACCTGTAACCTTAACTACAAACAGTTCTCAATCATCTCTTTGCTTCAAAAAGTTGTAATGACCACTTGCAGCCCTACCTTTGTTTCAAAAGGTTGTTATGACTACTTTGTTATGATTGCCTTGCTGTGCTCTGCTTCAGTAAGCCAGACTGTTCTGCCTGGCAAATTCTCAATTTGGAAACCCCTACCTACCGTTGAGCTATAAAAACCTTTATCTTCCTCATGTCCAATGCTCTCGAACTCCACCTTTAGGGGGAGGCAGCCCATGCACATGAGCAAAGAAGCTTTCTTTAACTGTTTGCTTTAATTAATTTGGCCATGGTTGTTTGGGTGGTCTTTCTCTGCTCATCTTTTGGATTAACAAGAATTGGTCAAAGATTATCACATCCATCCTTCACAGAGCTCCCAGGAACTGCTAGCTGCTGCTCCTGCTCTTCTTAGCAACTCCTGTGAGGGAGTTCCCAAAGGAGGGGCTGTAGACGAAGTCTTATATCATCACCCAGGCAGGGTCCACCCTGTGAGTCACCCACTAACATGAGCCTTATCACATGCCAGGTGTGGCCAGGGATGATCTTTGAGGTCCCCAAAGCCATGTTAGCTGTGACCTCATCTGACAGGACGTCTGGACTGCAGCAAGGGTCAGGCATAAGGGTCTGGAGCCCCAGTCTGGCTCTGTTTTTCTGCTATGGCCAAGTAGGAGGGAAAGTCTGGGGTGCCCAGGCGGGAGGAAGACCCTGACTCAGCCTGGCTGCAACTAGATTCTTCCATGGTGAAGAAAGACAGCGTATGGGGGAAGGAAAAACAAAAGCTGACTGGGCTGAATGGATCAAGCCAGCCAATCACCACAGCTGGAGAGAGAGGGTCTCAGGAAGAGCCAGTCCAGAACCCACTCACACTGGTGGATGGCAAAGGCTGTCAAGTGCCTTGTGCCTCCCTCTGTTCTGAGAGTAGGTAGGGCTATTCCTTCCCTGGTGGATCATGCAGGAGATGGCAGGCCCTAGGAAATCAGAGGCCTGGGGTCACTCATGCTCCAGAGAAAGATCCAAGGTGTCCCTGTGGCTGAGTAAGAAGCTGTAAAGGGCTAAGGCAGCAGGGGGAGCCACTGTCCTGCCTTTGCAGAAGATTCCCTGGAAGCTTCCGGAACAAAGACAGGGCATGGAACTGCCTCCCTCCTAGAAGAGAAGCTACAGCTGTGTTATCCTTTAACTCCAAGCCTGTTTCCTTTCTGTACAAGTGACTGAAAGCACTGCAAAAGTCAGGTCAGGTGCCCCTTGGAGATAATGTGTTCTAGAAGAAAAAGTTGGGCTTGAGACCTCAGAAAAAAATGGATGTGAGTGCAGCCTGTAACCTGCCGTCTTTTCTCAGTCTCACTTTGAGGGCCCCATACCCCACCTCTTGGGCAGGAGGACACAGGAACCAAATAACACATGTGGGACAGTCTGCCATGACCGTCTATACATGCAGAATGTCATGCAAACCCGTGTTTCCATTTCCCCACCTGTATAAGAAAAGTTTGGAGTGAGGCCTGGCCTACCCCTTTGTGAAGACAGCAACACCCCTGCCCCCCCCCCACACACACACACCACACACACACACACACCACACACACCACTACCACCATCACCACCACCACCGGGGGAGTGCTCACACCTGGACCCCCACTTCCTCTCTCCCCAAACAGTTCTGTATGATGAGGCCATTCTGCTGCCTGGCCACTGGGCATTGCACAGGCCTGAGAACACAAGAGTTCCCAGGAACCGGACTGCCCCTCAGCGTTGTTGCCTCTCTCGCCCTCCATCAACAGCCATCCATTGGACCTGTGGCGTCATCACCTACGGAAGAAGAGCGTCACCAGACCACAGCATACCCTCCAGTGTTTACGTGTTCCTGGTGCTGCTGGGAAACTCCAGCACGTGACAGGTTCCTGCCAGGACTCTCAGCTTTGCTTTCTGTCCCTCCTGTGTTACAGACCAGCTTCTCCAGCCCCCGGAGCTGTGTGTGCAATCTGGGATCACCTCCTGGGGAGCCTCTGTTGGGTCCTCTGACTCCTGAAGCTTCAGCTGCCAGCAACTTGGACCCCCTGTCTGTCACCAGTGCACCCTGCTGCCTGGTCTAGGCCTGATGTAGCATGAGGAGGCACCGTGAGGTATGGGGGAAAGCTGAGGCAGGTGCTTCCTGCTCCTGCTCTGCCTGATATCCTGGCACTTCCAACAACCCTGAGGTAGGAGGTGAACCCAGACTAGACCCCTGATCGAAGGCAGATGTCCCCAGGGAGAGTGATTTGGAGCAGAAAGGGTCTAGGCTTGGAGCCTTGCCGAGGCCCCTGCTCAGTAGGGTAGAGGAGGAATAGATACCTCTATGGAGGAGAGCTGAGGACAGAATTTGGACTTGTTCGTGTCTCTGGTGTTGTGGTCCCCAGCTAGGACTGGGATATTCCGAGGAAGCTCCCCTTCCCTAGGCCTTCACCAGGAGCCTGTAGACCTGTCACCCAGAGTGCACCCCCACCAGGCAGGCGGGGAGCAGGAGGCGACGGGTGGGTCCCCACCAGCGGGGGCGGGGTCCCGTGGGGCCGGGGCGGGGCAGGCGGCGGACAGGGCCGCCCCTTTCAGCGAGGGCGGGCAGCCTTGGCCTTTAAACGCCAGCGGACCGGAGGCAAAGGGGAGGCCCGGGTCACTCCCTATACCATGCCCTTGCTCTCCGGGCCAGAGTGCGCCTGAGCCGCCCGGGCCTCGGTGTCCCCACGGATCTCGCGCCGCCGTCTCACCGCGATGCAGGCGCACGCGCTGTTCCCCGCCACGCTGAGCGCGCTGGCCACGCTGGCTGTGTTGGCGCTGGCCCGGGAGTCCCCGGCGGCGCCGTGCCCTGCGCGCTGCGACGTGTCCCGTTGTCCGAGCCCGCGCTGCCCCGGAGGCTATGTGCCTGACCTTTGCAACTGTTGCCTGGTGTGCGCTGCCAGCGAGGGCGAGCCCTGCGGCCGCCCCCTGGATTCGCCGTGCGGGGACAGCCTGGAGTGCGTGCGCGGCGTGTGCCGCTGCCGTTGGACCCACGCCGTGTGTGGCACGGACGGGCACACCTATGCCGACGTGTGCGCGCTGCAGGCCGCCAGCCGCCGTGCGCTGCAGATCTCCGGGACGCCGGTGCGCCAGCTGCAGAAGGGCGCCTGCCCCTCGGGTAAGCTCCCCCGGTCATCCAAAGCCTTGCTCCGGGGAAACTGAGGCCCAAAGGGAATCTTCCCGCTGGGCAGCCTTTTAGGAACAGTTCAGGCTACCCTCTGGCCTCCTAGGTGGAGATTTGAGACCCTCCCCCCCCCTCCCACGAGGTAAATGCTGTCCCCAAAGCCACAGAACAAGTTAGAATTGAAACCTAGTGTAGCAACCTGGTAGTGTCAGGTGGACTGTGGGGCTCCGACCCAGCCACACTCCTGTAGAGTCCTCCGGTAGTTTAGAAGGGAACGAGTGGCGAGCAGTCCTGTTTGGCCTCTGTCTTCAGTTTCAGCTCTTGGGGTTTTCTTCTGTCAGGGTGTGCTGGGTGCCGATTCTGTGTACCCGTTTTGGGCCCTGCTGTCTGCGATTGCGGGGGTTCAGAGTGGCCAGGCACCTGGGCTGCTCTGCTGCTATCTTGATTGTATTTGATACACCCTTCCCTCCTCTCCCATGTGACAGATACTATTAGCATCAGGCTCGGGGGCAGGGATGGGCAGGGATGGCGGTGGGTTTTGTTCTTCCCAATTGAGCCATTTATGTGTGAGCAATTTCTGTGCCTGCCTGTCTCTTAACTCGTAGCATTGCATCGGCAGGAAGCAGACCACGTTAGTACTCTTGAGACTTCTAGACCCTAGAGGGAACAGAGTCGGGGGAGAGAGAAGGAAGTCAGCCTGAGGATCACGCAGGTATCCACCGTCAAGGATCCGGAGAAGTGGCTGAGAGTGTTGGCAAGACCTCGGGCTTTATAGACCTGCTGTCCTTAGTTGAGTTGCTTTATTGGATTCTGGGTGTCCAGAACATCCATGAATGTTCTGATGACAGGCCTGCGAGAGACGCTTGCAAGGAATACTTAGTCCCATCACAATGCATGCTGGGTTCCAGTCTTACTTCCTGTCCTGAGTGTATCATTGCTGCTGTGGGGTGAGGCCCCCAAGAGAGATGTTGAATTTGAGACAGTAAATAGAGCTCCCTGGCAAAGATGGGGAAGGGTAGAGAGGCCTGGGCAGAGCAGAGACCGAGATCTAGGCTAGAGCACTTGGCCACTACAAAAGCTCAAGGTGCCAAGGTGGTTGGCGGGCACAGAATACAGAGAGGAAGGACGCATTACCAGAGATGTTAACAAGCCAGGCTCTGCCACCCTTCCTCATAGGGCCAATTAAAGTAATGTGGCCACACTGGGAAAAGGAGCAAAGAAATCCAGTGACAGCTTCCCACGTCCATCTAAGGGTACCAACATGACGCTTAGGTTTAAATAGAGGGACAGAAGTATGTATGACCAAGGAGCTCTTGCCCATCCTTGATCCCTCGCTGTCTCAGCTCCAGCCTCTCCTGCGAGCTGGCCTGATGCATCCTTCTCACTAGCTACAGCTTTTCTTCTCCTTCTCCCAGCATGAGATTCCTGAGGAAATTCCAGTGTCTCGGGGTCCATTGTCTCAGTAGTCTGATAGCCAGATGGAGGGGCACAAGCGGTCTTCTTAAGTCTCCATTCCTGTCAGATGGTTACAGCTAGCCAGGGCCAGTGACCTTGAAGCTGACACCTCTCCATTGCCCACTTTGACCTGGATGGTCCAGGGACATCATTCACATAGGCTGCTATCTCCCGACGCACAGAGGCTTCACACACTAGTGTGAGTGCCACATATGGATAGAGACTGGTCCAGTTCCCTGTTGCTAAGTACTTCGAAGAGATAGTAGCAGCCCAGCTGTCTCTGCTCCTGCCAGCTCAGCTGACAACACTGCCCCAGGACACTGAGGTCTCGGCCTCCATCACCACGTACCTGTCGTCACCTCCTGTCCACTGTGAGTGTGGTCACTAATAAGCCTGACCGCAAACCACAAGGCCCAGATGCTCTGAACTCATGTATGTGCTGGCGCCAGGGAGAGCTGATGAGCCCCGCTTGTGGGTGATGTCTGAGAAGGAGGCTTCTGTGGTAGTGGGGGCTTAGGACAGATTGGGTAGCAGAGGGAGACCAAGCCAGCACTGGTTTTTGCTGTCTTCCACCTCCCTTATCCTCCTGCCTCACTTTCCCTAGCAGCCAGGTGACCTTGCTCAGTCTGTCCTGCATGTTACCAACAACACCCTCTCCAAGATTGCCCCCCTATACCCCCTATACTTAGCTGGACTTTCAGGCCCCGTTTCTGCTACCTGACACACACACACACACACACACACACACACACACACACACGCCTGTCCTCCCAGCTTCTTGCTCACTTTGGACCTCATGGTGTGTAGGGGGGTGAAAGGGGGATGCAGCACCTGCTTGCACACAGTAGGTGATGTTAAATAAATGTCTGGGCCCATGGGTCCCTGGAGCTCTCATGGTTCCTGTTAGCTGGCTCCATCAGGAGTGATGGAAGCTATCAAATCCCACCTGCATGGTAGAAAAGCCTTCTCAGGAGAAGGGTCCCTTTGTCAGGATGACCTGTGCTTGTCGTCAAGGGGTCTGCTTGTAGGTGGCTGCCTGCTGGCTCCCTGGAGTCCACGTACCACAGCCCCTCTGTGGCAGTAGACACACACCTGTTACTAGAGCTCAGAACTGGGAGCCCTGGGGCAGTTTCCACATGGATTTAATAGGCAGCTTTTAGTGTGCAAGGCCCAGCCAGCCTCTCCCAGTTTGTTTATTTAAGAGCTTTGGTTGGCTTTTGTGTTCACTCCTCTTAGCAGCTTCTAGTGGGTTGGAATTCAGCATTTGAGACTAACCAGGCAAGAAGATATGGCCTCTGTCTGCCCCTCTGCCTGCTGGGACAGCAGAACTGGACAGCAGCATGACTGTGGGTAAGGACTGGCAGGGTTCCAGCGGCTTTACGTATTTGTTTGATAGTGGGTAGGATCGTGTGTCATGGCCTGGTACAAGGAGGAGCTTCATGACGTGTGAGTTCAGAAGCTCTGTCTCAGTCAGGTCCCTTTCTTCATCCACCTCCAGGGCATGCAGAGGTGGCCATGGTGCTGTGTGAGGCTAACGCTCCCTAGACAGAATGGCACTCATCACGGTGGTTGACCTGCTGACCCTGTGCCTTACACCATCAAGTCTGTGTGTGCCCCCTAGCCTGTGGGAGCTCTGGAGGCAGTGAGGCAGGCAGCCTTCCTGGCCTTCACTGTCAGCTCCAGGACTATGCAGCTATCACAGCAGGCTGGGCTGGACAGTCTGGGCTTTGAGGGAGGAGGCCGTCAGAGCTCCTAGGGTCAGGTGTCTCAGACTCTTCCCACCATGTCTGAAGCCTTGAGTTCATCACAGGGAATAATGTTGAGGTGCCTTATAAAGATGCTGAAGTGTGCCTCCCTAGCGCTCTCAAAGTAAAGGGGAGCTTGCCCTTGGTCCCCCCGACTCCCTATTGCTGGTCTGATATGCCATGGTCCTTGAGCCCCATGAGGAGCTTGCCCACCCTAGAAGACACTGGTGAGGAGGTGAATAAGTTATGAGAAACACAACGTGGTCACAAGCCCCTGCTCTCGGGGCTGCAGAAGCATCATATGCCCCAACTACATGCATGACAGACACCTGTCATTGCCTGGACACCGCAAGCTCTGCCTGTATATCCATGGCACCAGCATGGCCTGCAGGCCGTGGACACGTCCAGCTGAAGCTCCAGAATATCCAGACCCTGTACTCAGAGGCCTCACCTCCTCTGTCCCAGCTCTAGAGCTAGACTCTTGTACCGAGGGTCACTTGCCTTTGTACATACAGCCCCTTTGCCATATGCGCCAATCCTCCATTCCTCAAGACCAAGGCACCAACCCTAAGGTCACACTTGTCCCCTCACAGGGAGCCTCTCTAGGACAGTGGTTCTCAATATTCCTAATGCTGCGACCCTTAATACAGTTCTTCAAGTTGTGGTGACCCCAACTATAAAATCATTTTCATTGCTGCTTCATAACTGCATGATATGCAGGATATCTGATATGCGACCCCAATGGGGTCACCACCCACATGCTGAGAATCACTGCCTTAGAGTATTTCGGTGCTTGGGTACCCAAGCTGCGCTGGCCCTGGAAGTGAACAGAGAGCAGAGCACACGGCTCCTACAGCTTCAGCCATGCCTCAGCTTTCCTGGGCCTGGGTGGCTGATCAGTTCAGTTTTTCCTTCTTCTAAAAGCTTGCCTGTCCCTAAGTGACCCACAACCCCCTGGTCACAAACATCAGCTGAAGATCCGTCTGTGGTTCCCGGGGGGGGGGGGGGCCTCGCTGCCGTCTGTGGCCCTCAGACACAGGTCCTGCCCAGGGAATGGAAGACAGGGGAGGGCAGCTGCCAAACCTGGAGCACAGATGCCACACACCACCTCTCCTTCACAGCCACAGCCCTGGGCACCAGCCCAGGTGCAGGGCACACAGCACACCAGGCAGAGGGCACTGTTTTATAGGTGGCTGTTTTATAGGTTGGGAAACAAGGCTTAGAAAGCTCAGGTGGCCTGCCCAAGACACGCAGCCAGACCCCTAAACCTAGGCACATTCCCCCCAGCTCTGTGCTGCTCCTCGGGAGGGTATAACAGCTGGTTAGCTTCCAGGAGAGCCCAGCCCTGACCTGCCTTTGGCGTAGGGCCAGCCTGGCGCCTCCGGCTGTGAAATTCCAGGCTCTGCTGGCTGAGCCAAGTCCTGGAGGAGGTGCTGCCCGCTCGCTACCGTACTGCGAGGCCATTCTTACCACTTCACAGAGATTCCCAGCTCTGCTTATGGAATGCCCTTCCACCTGTGACTGAGTGGAAAGGGGCAGTAAAAACGGGCACTTGTGGGGCGCTCAATGCCGCCTTCGGTCTCCCGGCCTCATCTGAGCAGGAAACATATGCCATGTCGAGATTTATTTGCTGAACCCCATTAGGCCTCACCCCACACCAACCTGGCACAAACCTGGCTGGCGGCCCAGGGAGAGATGCCACCGCTGTCCTCCATAAGAAAATGGAGGCATAGTGGATTCAGGAGATTTGGGGGGTCTTTCTATGAAGTGGCAGAGCTGGGGGCACCACTGAAGAGCCAGACATGGGGATCAGAACCAGGTTCCTTTTTATGTTAAGTGCGCTGGCTGGGCTAATGCACATGCTTGTACATGCTGTGTATTGTACACCTCTGTCGGGTATGGGTATGGCTCCCTGTTTGGCTGGATGTGCAATACACAGCCTCTGTAACGGTTTTAGGGCTCCCCTGTGGTGTGCCATTCCCTTTCCCATCCTGTGCCTTTGTGTCCCCATCTCTTCCGTGGCAGCTGTGGCTGTCTGGAGCTAGCTTGAGGATCACCGACTCTCACTTAGGCAGGACTGCTGGTGGTGGAGCCCGGAGGCCAGCTCCCCCCTCCATCCCCAGGGTTACTTCTTACAACCCGCCTTTCTTCTTGAGGCCCCAGACACCTGGCCCTGATGGCGGTGCTCTGTGTCAGGCTGCCGGACAGAACTTCCGGGCCTTCAGATTCGGTTTATTTTTTGAAAAACAGCAAAAACAAAACAAAAAGTAGCGCCAACAGCTGAGTGTGCTGAGACTACGGCCTTCAAAACTTGGCCCGGCCTGGCATGGGGGTGGGGCTGTTAAGAAACCCCAAATAAACAGAGCTGTTTCCTGGCCCAGCCAGGCCAGTTTATGTGGGAAGCCTGTGGTGGGGGCTTGGGGCCCTTTATGTGACTCATGGTGACTCATCTGAGAGTAGGGGCTGGATTAAAGAGCCATGTCTGGCAGACTGCAGGGTTCCCTGACCTGGGGTAGGGCTAGGCCTGCCATGCCAGGAGAGCATTCATACTCAACCTCAGTTTTCTGGGCTGTAAAATGGGCCATGGCTGCTGCTCTGGGGCCTGGGTTCCAAGCTGGTGGCTGGGCTGAGGAAGTTCTAGCTGGTGGCTGCATCCTCCTCTTTTCTCTTGTCAGGAAGCTCATGGGGCTGCTTGTGCTAGTCGCCGCTGGGCTGTGGGGTAAGCCAAACATGTCTCCTGTGTGGGGTGCGAGTGCTGGGGAATGGGCCCATGTATAGTACCTTACTGTTTGTTCTGTGGTCCTGAGCATGGACAGCCAGCTGGAAGCAGGGCGTGTTATCCCGGGCTCTTGTTCCAGGCCTTGGCATCTCCCCAGTTACCCACCATGCATAGTTCTAACTGACAAGGCCCTGAAGATCAGTTCCTCACTCTGGAATGACAAATGGCCTGAGATGGGAGGAGCATCATGGTGGGATTACCGACTGGCTTAAGGCCGAAGGTCAGAGCCCAAGCAGCCTGGGGGCACAGGGACTTATCTATCATGCCTTGGCTCCTGCCTCAGTTCTACCACTACCCATTGTGAGCCTGGCAGAACAGGGCAGAACCTGGGGAGGGTCCTGTGGGTCCTGGAAGTGCCAAGCCCCGGGATAGACTCCTCAGTAGAGAAGACAAGGTTCTTCATGTTCTCCATGCTGTCTGTGAGGAGGACAGTGTTCCCTCGTCCTTGGTCACAGACACGCTGGGCCCAGTGCTCAATCCACATAGACAACCTCTCTGATCACTTCTGGCCAGTCAGGGGCAGCAGATGGCTTTGGCTGTACCGGAGCCCTCTGCACACCCTATCTCACCCTGGGTTCCATCTGTCCCCGCCTTGTTCACACTTTTTCATCCCTGGCTGATCACTTGCTGTCCCTCACTCACTGTTCGTTGACACCAGGCCTGGGTTCACAAAGGCTGTGGGCAGGTGTGACTGGGTAAACTGCACCAGAGACCGGGCTAGGAATTGTTTCATAAGCCTCAGTTTCCCCACCTTTACTATTGAGGATCCATTCCCCTTAGCCTGCCACCCTGGGAGTCAGAGACATTGTCAGGCTGTGTGTGGGGACAGCAATACCCCACAATCGTTTCAGAGCCTACGTCGTGGTCCACACCCCTCTTATGACTGCTTCGATGGGCATGTTTTCCTGGGACATGTCTCAGAAAGTGGTGGCTTCCTGGGACAGGGAATGTCACTGTTTATATTCATATAAGTTCACCCAGGCCCCAGGAGGGGTCATCTTCAGTCCCACTTGTCAGATGGAGAAGTCAAGGCCCAGAGAGGGTAAATGACTTGTTACAGGCCACACAGCTAGAAGACAGCAGGTCCAGCTGAGCCCAGTTGTATGCAGCTCTCAGCCCTGTGCTTATTTAGAGCCCAGGAAGCTCCCATAAGCACCGCCAAGCAGCCTGGTGTCAGAGACAGGACCTGGAGGTCTCAGCATAGGCTCCTGTCACCCACATGCCTCTGGCCTGTGGTCCTGGCAAGCCACAGCCCTGTTGCTGATGGCGGCTGAAATCAGAGCCAGTGATGAAGGTTCTGGGGACTGACTGCCTGGGATATGGCCAAGTCAGACAAAGGCGGGGTGTTCTCAGGAATCTATAGCCCGCCCAATGAGGAAAGGCTTCACAGAGGCCAGATAGGGGTGGCTCAGGAGAGGAGGCCTCAGGGGCTTTCACTGTGTCCTTATCTATCAGTACCCTGGCCCTCAGGCAGAGAGAGGCAGAGGGTCCCCTCTTCAACACACTGCTGTTACATGGAAGCAGGTGAGGGTCCAGGGGCGCTGGTCCCCAGCATTAGTACTGTGCTTCTGGGAGCAAAGATCCAAACCTCTCTAAGACTCCTGCCAAACACTAAAGAGTCCAGTGAGAAAACGCAGAGGCTCAATCCCAGAAGCCCCAGCTAATTCTGCAGGGTAGGGGCCACCACCCCCAATGTCTGGGTACCCTTGCATTTCTGAGGAATGGGGTACAGAGCATGCTGACATCGGCTCTCAGTCCAGGCAGGGGTCTTCAGCTGGGCCTCTTCCACGTTGGGCTTAGGGGCTTGCTGGAAGCCAGCAGATCTCACTGACACCCTTGGTCCTTGCTGCCAGCGCAGGTCTCCACCAGCTGACCAGCCCTCGGTACAAGTTCAACTTCATCGCCGACGTGGTGGAGAAGATCGCACCAGCCGTGGTCCATATAGAGCTGTTCTTGAGGTGTGTGCCCCACCCCGCCCCACCCCAAGTTGCTCGGCAGCTTCCTAGTCATGCCTAGTCGCCTTGTTGCCTGCTGCCACTCAAAGGAGACCTCATTCCAGCAGCCAGGGACATAGCAACAGGTGGGGTGGGATAAGTAGCGTCTGTTGGAATTTGGGGTATCCGGGGGCTGAAGGTTAGCCTAAAGTGTGCACCTAGGAGTCTAGGAGTTAGAGAGAAGCGGGGGACAGTCCCACTGAGGTGACAGCTCTAAACATGGCAAGTGTGTCTGGGTCAGGCATGAGAGAGGATGTGCTAACTTGTGGCTTCATGGGGAGGGTGGGGGAGGGCTGAGTTGAGGTGGGTGAATAGGGAAGCAGGTTTGCCCACGGGAGAGGAGGCCCACTGTGTGTTGTGTGGTCTAGCCTCCTGGAAGGATCTCTCTTTACAGACAGGGGTGGAGCCTCCTTCCTTCCTCCCACACCCAGTATTCTGTCCCAGAGATGTCTGTGCTGGATGAGGAGGCCCTGCCTTCTGGACACACCAGCGGAGGCCCCATCACTCACATCCGGTCCTGAGGTCTCAATTTAGACCCCCCAGAGAGAAGCCGGCGGTGGCAGGGGCCTTAGGACTCCAGACACAACAGCCTCCACCCTTCTTGCCCTGCAGCTGGGTGGGGAGAGCCAGCTGGGTTGCTGGAGCCAGACAGGATCCCACCGGATAGGGATCAAGGAAGCTGGTGACCGGCTTATTAGTCTGACTCCGGTGTGGAGCTGCCTGGCTACCGATGTCAATCACTATCCCTCCCTCTGTGCTCTGGGGCCAGCTGTGTGTCAGACCACTCAACCTCCCGCCCACTAAGAGAGCCAGAGCCTCAGTGTCAAGATGGGGGCGGGGTGTGTGAAGGGAGGATGAGCAGTATTCATCCCGGGTCTACCCTGAGCTCTGGACTATGTAGGCTCTGAGTCTGCTTTCTTAAGCCATCCTGCTCTTAGAAGAGAAAGCCAGATGCCTGGAGACTCAGCCTCTGTGAACTGTGGGACCCTTCTGCCTGCCAGGTTCCTGCTTTGACTGACAGCTTTTGGACCTATGCATGGCAAGGCTTTTCCTGTTAACTTGCCCCTGAGCCTTGGAGGCAGTTCTGAATTCTCCCTGTCAGGAGGTGGGAACAAAGGCCTAAACTGAATACACACATACACACACACACACACACACACACAGAAACACACACTATGAACACAATCCCATACCACACATGCAAACACCACATACACACACACACACACACACACACACACACCCCATACACAAACACCACACATACACCCCCCCACACACCAACACACACACACCAACACATATATTCCCACATCACATTCAAACACCACACACATACACCACACACACTCCCATACCAAACACCACATATACACACCACACATACATCACACACACACACAGACACGCACACATGTCCTATCACACCTGGGGCTGGGGTTTGACTCCAGGCTGTCTGATCCTGGAGCACAGCACCATCCTGTCATATATGATTTTCCCTGGCCTTGTCTTCTGCCCTGGGGTAAAATCGGAGACACGTCATTGAGGAAATTACCAATAGATGCACCAAGAGGCTGTCTCAGCCAAAGGGTGCTGAGGAAGGACGGTGTGTCCCTAGAGAGCCTGGGGCACTAGCCCTGTGCTGGCTCATGGCAGGCTAAGGCAGCTTGGCAGCAGTGACATCTGGCCTGCAGAGGCAAACCTCCTGGGTGGGCAAAGCTAGGTGGGGCAGACAGCCTTCTAGCCACAAGCCTGGACCTGGGGGGTCCTGCCTGCAGCCCAGAGAGGAGCTGGGTGTAGCAGGCCTGCAGGGCTTCTCAGAGAGACATGGCTGGTAGATGGAAACTAGCCATAAACGCCGCAGTTACCTCGCAGGATGCTAAGCAGCCTGACGTGGTGGGAGCCCTGCTCTGCCCTGCTTCCTCCTGCCTGACCCGCATCTCAGACTCCCTGGACAGCTTTGTACAGCAGTCATTACCTAGGACCAAGTCACAGAGCCCCACAAGGATTAAACAATGGGGCACATTGCCTACTGCTCTGGAGGTTGCCCGTCAGCATGCACCCCCACTTTTTTTTTAAGATTTATTTATTTATTATGTATACAGTGTTCTGCCTGCATGTACACCAGCAGGCCAGAAGAGGGCATCAGATCTCACTATAGATGGTTGTGAGCCACCCTGTGGTTGCTGGGAATTGAACTCAGGACCTCTGGAAGAGCAGATGGTGCTCTTAACCACTTAACCACCTTAATAGTGGTTCCAGGTGTCCTCAGGTTGGAGGGCATCCTTCCCACCTGTTTTCCATGGTCCCTCCTCCTGCCCCTTCCAGCTTCCTGTTTCTCAGGGTACTGATGCTTGGACATAGGACCCCAGCTGCATCAGAATATCACATCCCTGTCACACGTGCAGAGACCCAGGAGGTCACACTCATGGAACTGTGGTCAGGACTTGAAGTCCGTTTGGGGGACACCGGACCCACAGATCTCCCATGAACTTTGAATGAACTTGTCCCTGGCTCCAGGGAGCACATAGGATGTTTGCTGCTTTCCCTGGTCCTGCAGGCTTATATGACATACTTGAGAGTGCTAGAAACTTTGTGCTCCTTCATCTGCTTAGTGTCCTCACACCCTGTGTCCTTTTCTATGTCACCCTGAGGAAGGTCCCAAGCTGCATCAACCTTCTACCCCCTCTCATCCTGAAAGTAGGGCCAAGGCTCCGTAAGCAGATAGCCCATTTCCCAGATGAAAATACTGAGTCTCAGAGGTTTACAGAGCCTCCCCGAGGGCAGCCAGGTCATAGGTGGGGTTGGACTGGCAGTTAGAGTCCTGACTGTTTGTCTCCAGGGCCCTGCCATCAGGTATTGGTGCCACTGTGGGCTGGTGCATGCTGACATGTCAACAGGTACTGTCTTTCTCTGCAGCAAACTGCAGACCAGAGGTGACGGTCACAGCTTTATGGCCATGAACTGGCTCCAGCTTCTATGTTGCCAAGGCCACACCCACAAGTGTCAACCGCTGTTCAAAGCCCAGGTGGTGTAAGGAGTGATTCCCCCAAGCCTGTGTTCATTCACTCCACATGGTTCTGCTACCTCCACCATGCTGATTCCCCCCAGCTAAGGCCTTACCCCGAACATCCACTGTGCTTTCCTGTGCAGACACCCTCTGTTTGGCCGAAATGTGCCACTGTCCAGTGGCTCGGGCTTTATCATGTCAGAAGCGGGTTTGATCATCACCAATGCCCACGTGGTCTCCAGCTCCAACACCGCCTCGGGCCGGCAGCAGCTGAAGGTGCAGTTGCAGAGCGGGGATGCCTATGAGGCCACCATCCAGGACATTGACAAGAAGTCTGACATCGCCACGATCGTGATCCACCCCAAGGTGCGTGGACTCACGTCTGGGGGTCCCTGTCCCGGTGGGCTGACAGACAAAGGAAGTCATCCACCTTCCACCCCTGTGCCCACACACAGGCCACCAAGGCAGACCTGTGCCAGGGCCCCAGGGCCCTCTATGGTCCCCAACAGCTTCTAGAATCTTAAGGGGCCTTGGGCAGATTAGAATTCTCATCACTTGGAATCTGAGGGGAAACTGTGACTCGGCAATGCTAGATCATACATCTAAGGTCCCAGCTAACAGTGGCAGGAAGCCTGCCAGGCCTAGATGCAAGTCTTCCTCAAATTGGTTTTTGTCGCATCCAGTGGCACCAATGCATGGCTCTGGGATGGCCATGGGGGTTCCCATATTCCTATGTGAAATACAGTGTTCAGGTACCTAGAGTGCCAGAGATGGTCTCAGCTTCCCTGTGTCTTAGGGTTCCAAAGTTCTTGACAGGACTCTGGAGAGCTACATACCCCTCCATGGGGTGCCTTTGTTGGGTCCAAGCCTGGTTGTGTCTGTAGCATTAAGCCAATTTGAAGAGCAATCTGTCACCACCAAATCTCAGGCTTAGCTGGGCAATAGAACAGGCCTTTAACCACAGCACTTAGGAATTAGAGTTTGAGGCCAACCTGATCTACAGAGTGAATTCTAGGTCTAGGTTAGCCAGGGATCCATAAAGAGTCCTTGTCTCAAAAAACAAACAAACCCCTGGGCTCAATGGTGTCAGAGGCTAGGCCCAGCCTGTATGCTCTGTACCGTCTCATGACAGACATTTCTGGCCTCCTAAGATGAGCCTTGGTTCTATGGACTCCAGCTCCAGTCTCAGCCAGCTGCTGGCCTGGCCTCAGTTCACACTGGAGACATGCCTCACCCTGGCCTCAGGGCTGTGAATAGCCTCTTTCCTCTCCAGAAACCAACCTGACAGGATCCCTCTCCATGGTCTCAGTCTCCATCCTCTTTTACACCACCCTCTCCTTCCAGAAAAAGCTCCCCGTGTTGCTCCTGGGTCACTCGGCAGACCTGCGGCCTGGCGAGTTTGTGGTAGCCATTGGCAGTCCCTTTGCCCTACAGAACACCGTGACAACAGGCATTGTCAGCACTGCCCAGCGGGATGGCAAGGAGCTGGGCCTCCGGGACTCAGACATGGACTATATCCAGACAGACGCCATCATCAATGTGAGTCCTGTGGGCAAGGCTGACCTCAGTGGCATCTGACCAGCTTGCTCTCTGTCCCATCATTCAGCACACTACTATCTAGGAAGGCCTTTCATTATCTCAGGTAGAGTGCTCACCGCGTGACTGCCTCCCAGAGACAGCCACCTTAAACGTCGGCAGAGAAGGGGTGGCCCGGTCATACCCCTGGAAAGTCTTAGCCTGCCCTATACAGCTTGTCACCTTGCTAGCATTAAGGTTATGCCGGATGGCACCACCACATTCACACATCTCCAAGCCTGGGTGCTGTTGTGTGTACCCCTGTGTCCGCCATGACTGCTAGCTGGAGTCGTTCATGTCTATAGAGACTACCAGACTTCAGACGTGGCCTGTCCTGAAGGTACTGAACAACTGGCAGGTTGCTGAGACACAGAAGCACATGGTTTTTGCAGAAACCTGGAGGGAGAGTGGGATGGGCACCAAAGCAGTGGAAGTCAATGTCTGTGACCCATCTTATCACTGGCTGGAGTCAGTGGTGGGGGAAAGAGCCTGGGGATCATCAGGGGGTTCGTGGCACGGCTAATATAGTATTTCCTCCTTTACAGTATGGGAACTCTGGAGGACCCCTGGTGAACCTGGTAAGTGCCCCCTAACATGCAGTGTCTGGTTTTCTGAGGCTTTGCTCACACAGAGGCACAGCCTGGAAGTAGAGACAAGCTCGATAGTGCAGCTCTAGAAACTGCACATCCAGAAGTCAGGAGTGTGGCTGGGTTGGAGGCCCGGGAATACTTGAGCCCCAGGCCCATGCTGCCTGGAATCCTTAGACACAAGTGAGAATGGTTGCCAGGCTGGGACCACGTGCTCCCCGGTGGCACTGGATAATGGGGTCCCAGAGCAAGCTCTTACCACCCTGGACCTCACTGTCCTTGGTTATAATCTACGGTGAGTGGAGAGACCAGGCCCATGAGCTCTATTACTCCTTGTTCTAGGGTCAGGATCAGCTCCGTGCCGGCTGAGATTTTTCCAGAATAGGGCAGGAGGTTCAGCCAGGATCTGAGGTGGCACAGCCTGCCCCTAGGGAACCTATCCACAGAGTGGGTAGTGTCCACACTTGATGGACACGTAGCCCGCATGCTATGTGAGTGCCTGAGGAGGTTCTGAAGGGACACAGGCCTCACCACTGAGACAGACGAGGGGGTGGGAACATTTAGTGAGGGTATGGAGATGAAGGGATAGGTGGGGAAGGGAATGCCAAGGGCAAGACACAGCACATGGGTGTGCTGCCAGGGCGGGAGAACACTGCAATGCAGCAGCCCATGGTTTGGGGCTGTGTCCTGATGGCACTCAGGCGACTTGACTGCCGGGCAGGGTGGGAGCCAAGCTCAAAACAGACTATGGGGTGTTTCCCTGGCCCCACTCACTGGTCTCTGCTTTTGTAAGGAAGGGATAGAAAGGGCCCAGGGTTCTGATGGGAATAGATGATGTTCTGGGTACAGGGGACACTGATTCCTAGGCCAGAAGGGCTGGAGCTGGAAAGGCAGGCTCAACCTGATAACTTCTCTAGAAGCCTTTTCCAGGGATAGAGCAGAGAAACCCCAGGATTTGGAGGTGTACAGGGTTGGGGTAATGTCACCAACCCCTATGTGACCCAGAGAGTCATCTTTACAGGATAGCTGGGGACTGGTTGAGGCATCTCAGTGGGACATTGACAGCCAGCTCTGCCTCTGGAAAGATTGCTCTCACACCCAGCTCAGCAGCCGTCTGTGGTGTATTTGCATCTCCCCCCCCCCCAGTAACCCCTATACTCTGCTTGCTTTGCCCAGGATGGTGAGGTCATCGGCATCAACACACTCAAGGTTGCAGCTGGCATCTCCTTCGCCATCCCTTCAGATCGCATCACGCGCTTCCTCTCCGAGTTCCAAAACAAGCACGTAAAAGGTAAAGAACTCACCAGAGGGGCAGGTAAGGCAGAACCACCCAGGATGAGGCCCAGCCCCACTCAGGTTAGCCAGGGCCCATCTGCAGGGGCTACATACACCATGTTTACTCTTAGATTAGGCCCCTCACACACACCCCAAACCAGGGCATCTCATCTCCAGCTTCTCTTAGGGCCTTCCTCCATTCCTCTCAGCTCATGTACACATTCAACCCCTGCTCCTCCAGATAGCTTCTCCCCAGGTCCCACTATCCAAGCTTGGACCTCCAGGGCTCCTCTTAGTTGGCAGAACATTGTGTTTCCTTCCTCCCACCTACCTGTCCATCCATCCATCCATCCATCCATCCATCCATCCATCTTCCTTTCATCTACCCACACACTCAACCCATTCATTTATTTATCCATTCCCCAATCTACCCATTCATCGGTATGCCAGTCCACCTATCTATTCTATTTACCATTCCATCCATTCATCCACTTACCTGTTTGTCCACTTAACTACCCACTCATTTATTCAGTTACCAATTTATCCATCCATCCATCCATCCATCCATCCATCCAATACCCATCCATTAATTCATCTATCTACCAGTCTACCCACTCATCTATACATTCATTCACCTGCCCATTCATCTTTCCATCTATCCATCCATCCATTTATACATCTGCCCATTCATTCATTTATTTATCCATCCATGCATCCGTCCACCCACACATCTATCCCTCCATTAATCCACCTATCTACTCACTCACTTGCACACACACCAAGTCATCCATCCACTCTCTCATTCATCCACCCACCCATGGATTCGTCCATATACTCATCCACCTATCCTCCTTCCTCCTATCCATTCACACTTCTACCCATTCATCTACCCATCCTTAAGTACTCTTTTCAGCCTATGAGTCATACAGCCAGCCCAGTAGGGTATCCTCTGTTCCAAGGGGGCAAAGCACAAGAACCCAATCCTTGGAAGTCACCTCCGGCCAGTCCCGATCCCCTCGCCCCAGTCTAAACAGGTATTTCCAGTTTCTCTTGCCCTCTTGGGTGGCCATCTGCCGCCCCTACCCTCACACTGCCTCCCCGTCTCCTCATAGCCCTCTCACCAGCACTGCACTGAGAGCAGGAGCCTTCCTTCTGCTCGCTCCTCTTTTGCGGCCCTGCCAGCCACACACACGGACCCCAGTACAGCCGAGACTGGTCCTATGAAGAACTGCAATTGAGGAGCCTCATTCTGTTCCAAGTGGCCCTATGTGAAGATGACAGCAGCAGGCAGAGCCTGTCCCTACCAGGGATCCGAGGCACCTTCTGGTGAACAAGGGGAACTAGCCACCTTTTCTCTTTGCTGGTAGGAAGCTCAGAACCAGACCAGGGTTTCTAGATCCTTGGTAGCCTTGGCCCTTTCCTCTAGTAATCAAGGCTTTCCAGTTTATCCTGTTTATGGGATTGAAGCTCCATCCAAACATACTGGCCTGTGGGTGACTGCTATGCTGGAAATGGGCCAGTGGCCTCCTGTCCCTTCATTCTCTCTTCTACTCTCAGAAAAGAACTCCACGGGGCCGAATCTGCTCCTCTGTTGCAAAGCAACTGTCCTAGTCACTCAGCCCGGGTTCTGGGAAAATGCTCACCCCCATCTCTAGAGCTCTGTTATCACGCAAAGACAGCGCCTGTCATCTGAGGGTCCGATGAGGCTTAGCTAAGTGGAGTCTGTTGACTTAAAGTCCTTTTGAAATTTGTGCTTATTTATGCTTTTCTATTTTTAAATAAAAACATGAACCCAACTACTCTGTTATTTAACACATTCCTTTTATTATATCAGGGAGGCATTGAGTACATCTCTTTTCACATCCAGGGGTGGATGCAGGGGCCTCTGACAGCCTTCAGATTATGGAGTGACCAGAGCAATACTGTTCAAGGGAGCTGCCCCCTTGGCTGTGACCCAGGAGCTTCTGGGTAACAGGAGAGGAAGGCTTTGTGCAGGGCCAAAGGCCCCCTGCCTCCTCAGCTCACAGGTTCCCTTTTCCCCTGCCTTGTGGAGTCCCAGATGAGGAGGTAGGTGGGCCTAGGTAGTACAGGGGACCACCAGAGAGGTAGGGTCTGGAGCAGAATCCTGGACTAGGCCCTGAGCAGAGCAGCAGTTCAGCTGTGCCTCTCTGCATCCTTCAGGGAGCAGGAACCTTGACAACTGAAGATAGACCAGTCTTAGACTCAGAGGTCTGACCTAGCCTCAGGTCCTTCCCAAAGCTGTGGTGTCAATAGCAAAGGCATGATTGGCTGAGAACACAGCCCACTGGGCCTTCCCTCATGTGAGGAGGGAAACCCAGAGAACCTTGAAATTATATGACATCTGAATGATGAGCCTGGATAGGAGAGAAGGGGAGTGGAGGAGCTCAGGAAATGGGGGATGTGCCTATCCCAGCTGTGGGCAGTACAGGATAGCCCAAAATCCCAGGGTGCCAGTGGGGGTGGTACTGAGGAAACTCTCAGAGCAGAGGATCTACATGGGCTACATGTTGGGGGCATTGGAGGTAATGGTAAGTTAGACAAGTTGGCTGCAGGGCAGGGGTCAGTGGCTTAGAAGAGGTAAGGAGACATCAGGGCATAGCCACCTTCTCATGGTTGAGTCAGGCTTTGCTTGAAGGTTGAGGCACTGGGGTTTACCAAAAAGCAAGAGGTGGCATGGGAGCCAGGGACAGGCTTGATGTCCTGAAAAAGGGACAGGGTCAACCAGAGGGTGAGGAGCTGCCACAGACAGTTGGCTGAGGGTCCTTTGCCTTGACCTAAGAGAAATCACAGACAAGCAAAGGGCAGTTCCCTTAGTGTTGATAGTCCCGAGGTCCAGGGGCTCACAGACTGAGCTTCCAAAGGTCCAAGAGTTACTTCTCCAAAGCTCTGAGTGTGGGAACCCTCTGCTTGTCAATTTTCCCCACCGTTCTCTACATCTAGAGATTGTGATCCTCTGCCCCTCTCTGGGATCTTCATGGTCTTTCAGTCTGTAGTATTGTGTCTTGACCGTCTTCCTTGAGAGTCTACTCTCTCTCTGTTGATCTTTGGAACTCTGCAGAGCTTCAGGTGGTGTCAGAGTCTCTATCTCTTGGTGGCTCTCGGGAACTCTTGGCTCCCTCTTGGGTCTACAGCTTTGGGTGTCAGGGTCTATAGCTCTTCCGTGGCTCTCTGGAACGCTCAGCTGCCTTCTTCTTGCTGCTGTCAACCAGCTGGGGAACTTTTTTTTTTTTTTTTGTCTGCTTTTTGTGCAACCAGTTCAGCCCATTCTACTTGTGATAATGATCAGAAGTAGGCAAGAGACCAGTCAGGAAAAAGCCTTTATAGGGGCTGGAGGGATGTGTCCTTATATAGCTAGGAAAGACCATGGTAGGATTCTACCAATCACAGCACAGCTTTCTGTCCACCAATCACAAGCCTCTCATGAGCTCAGCCGCTTTTCTGCCAATCACATGCAGTTTATGATGGACAGCTCCCTCTGGAGAGGTGCTTCTCTCCCACCCCACCCCACCCCGCCCCACCCCGCCCCAAACTTCTTGAAGATTGCTGCCTCCAGTGCTAAAGCATCTGCATCTGTGGACAGGGTTGTTTGGAGGTCACCAAGGCTCCACAAGGCTGGAGTGAGGCTTCCCAGAACTCTCCGGAGCTGGCCTGACTGCAGCGAGACCCCCCTGCCGGCTCCGGCTGCAGCTGTGGCTGCAGAGGTTCTTGCAGCTGGAGTGGAGCTCTCCCTGAGGACTGTGGAGTGTACACAACAGCCATGCTGGCTGCCAAAGAAGGGTTTGCTTGGCTTATGCACCTTCCCACCTCCCCACCCCCAGCCTCTCCCCTCCCCACCCCCCGACCCTCCACCCCCGCTCAAGGCTTCGAGTCAGAAGGACCTGTCATGTTATTCAGGGGACTGAATGGCCTGCTCCAAAAAGCTCGCCCTATTTAAAGAAGGAACGAACTCAGAAACACTAAAATCTGCATACACTAAGGAACCTGTATGGGAATAATGTCACCAGTGTTCCCTGCTTCCTCTTAAGAGCACCCCTCTGATCTGCCTCAGAATGAGCCCTCACATGTGTGAAGCTCTGGCTGGAGCTTTGCCCTTGACATTGTTTGGAGGGGTGCATGAAGGTGGCACTTACTGTAGCCACGGCTCTCTATGTCTAAATATCCAGCCTCTGTGGTCGGGGCTAGGGAACCACCGTCTTAGATAGACATCCCTATCGAAGGATGTCCCTGAACTCAAAAGTAGTCCCAGGTTTCACCCCTCACAGGAAAGGCATGAGGCCCTGCTCCCCACACCTATGGAAAGCCGAAGTTTTGTGCTTTTTTTTTTAACATGGCTTTGGGCTACAGGCCAAGTGGAGGGAGGTGTCAAAGGAGGAGTATCCTGGACACCTAAGCTTAGGGCTCGGGCTTCATCCTGTCCTGATCCAGGTTTCCACATTTAGGCGGCATCCACAGTGATGCCCTGGTCTCCCCACTTCACCTCCCAGCCGCTCCTTGCATGAGCTGATTGTGCAAGTGCTTATGGGATATCACATGAATATCAGGAGAACTGTACCTGCACCCAACCTGCTGAGTCCTCAGTTAAGGGCACCTCTCACCCTCCCTGAGTCCTTTGTCCTTCTGCCACCCATCTGCAAGGACCTTCCAGTGTTCTGCATTGACCCTACCACTAGTCCATCGCCCGGCATCACCAGCCACCAGAGTCCTAGCTCACAATGACGCTACTCCAGCCACACCACAGATCCTCCCTCAAGCCTCAGAACTACAGGTTAAGTATGTCTGTGATTCAAGTAGAATCTAAAGTCTTCTATGGCCAACCCAACTCCTCTGGGCAACGCTGCTACTCATTCATCATTTGCTTTGGATAATGGATTATTCTGGCACCATTTGCTCAAAGGACATTCCTTTCTCCACCTAAGTGTTTTCCCAGCTTTACCACAAAATTAATTAATCCAGTTCTTCTATCAGCTGGTCATCCTGTCCCAGTGCTCATGGCTTAGCATCTGCAGATCTCCCAGGAAGTCCTGAGGACCAGTGGTCTGAGCCCTCCCACTCTGCTGTCCCTCATCATCTCTGCTCTCTGAGCTCCTCTGGTCCAGATACAGTTGAGAATCAGCTTTTCAATTCTGTGGAAGAAAATCAAAAGTCTGATGGTATTTCGAGTGGGGCTGCAGTGCCTCTGTCAAAGAATTTGGGGGAATTGGTGTTTTAACAGTGTTGCACCCTCAGATCCAGAATCACAGCATCTGGCTTTTCTCGGCATATGCTATACTGAGTATACAGTCTCCAGGCCAGTCTGATGGCCTGCTACCAGAATCTACAAGCAAACTTGACTTTGGTATGTTCAATACTTGATAACCCATGGGTCCTAGTAGCTTCTTGGTAGCTTTCGCTGTATTTTCTATGTAGATGAGTGTGTGGTCTGTGAACAGAGATTGTTCTTTCATTTTCCATCTGAATGGTCCACCTGCATCCCCAATATTGAAGAATAAAGGTTTGGGGAATAGGCTTCCTTGTCCAGTCCCTGCAGGAAGAGGCATTCAGTCCTTGCCATTGGGCATACTGCTGGCCAAAGTTTGTTGTTGTTTTTTAAGTTAAAAAGCTTCTCTTCTGTTTCCGGCTTCTTTGTAGGTACACAGTGTGAGATTTTGCCCAGCGTTTTCTGCATGTCTTTTTGGCTCATAGTGTGGTTTTCCCTTTTAGTCTAACAACATAACTAAATTAGCTAATTTTTGTCTTTTTGTCTTTTTTTTTTTAAGGTATTGGGGACTGAATCCAGGTTGTATACATGCTCTACCACTGAGCCATATGTGTGCCATGGCATGCACATAGAAGCTTACAGAGCAACTTTGTGGAGTAGTTGTCTCTTTCCACCTTTATGTGGGGTCTGGGGATCAGGCTGAAGTCCCCAAGCACACTTTACCTGCTGAGCCATCTCACCTGCCTGAGGCCTTTTTGTTCTGACATGGATGCTAACTTATGCTCTTTGCTTCTGAGAACAGCCTCTGTACCCTGAAAGTTTTTGGTTAGGAATATTTTCATTTAGGTAGTTGAAACTATTTTCTCATTTCTCCTTTTGCTTTCATCTCTGGAGATGGCTTCTTACCATTTACTTCCTGGGCATTTGGATTTCATAGACTCTTTGTATTGTTGATTTCTGGTTTAATTCCACCATGTTCAGGGAATTTTAGCAAAATGGGAAATTGAAATGTGTCAAGCCTTGCTTTGGGTTCAGAACCCATCACTGAGCAGCCAGAGGTCGGGGTGGGAGAAGCGGGAGAAGGGAGAGTTTGAAAGCTGCACTCACCTCACTGACCAGTGCTCTCTGGGCATCATCACATGATGTTGCATTTACAGAGAGGGCAGAGAGAGGCATGAGTTCAAGCCCCAGAAAGGACATTGGGGCACCAGCAGTGGGAAAGCTGGAGGAGCTGGAGTGAGGAAGGAGTTCAGCTGGGGGCAAAGGTGAGGGTTCAAATGAAAGGTGGGAGGACTGAAGCCACCTGCCCGGAGCAGACTAGAGAGCAATCACAAGGACGAGGCAGCTCCAGGCCCCTGCTCATAAGCAAAATGGCTGCTGGTTCCAGGCCCTACTGAGTCTCCTGTGGGTTCTCTTCTCAAGGGCAGTGACCATGTGGCCTAACTGAGCCCACTCTGTTCCATTTCCAGACTGGAAGAAGCGCTTCATTGGCATCCGGATGCGAACCATCACACCAAGGTGAATGCCATGGGTGACACCTCTCTGTCCTCCCACAAACCCCTTCCACATGCTGACCACTACGCCCAGCTGCTGGCAGGTGCTAGAGGGGTCGGACCCACTACCACTGTCTGATGGATTCCTTTTGCTCCTTCACAACTCTATTCAGATGCCCCTCTGCCAGGAAACCTCTGGAATTTTCTTCCTGGGGCCCCTACAATAAATAATTAAACTGGATGGCTTAATACAACCAAAATATATTACTTCAGAGTTCTGGAGGCCAGAGACTGAAATCAGATGCCCATGAGTCTTACTCTCTGAGGTTCCAGGGTGCATCCTTTCTGTGTCTCCTGACTCCTCATGGCTGTGGGTACTCCTCCGCAGGCTGTCATGTCCCTCATCCCTACCCATCTCCACATGGCCTCCATCCTATGTCTAAGCCCCAAACTGCCAGTCACTAGATATCAGAGCTACCCAGGTTCACGACCTCATCTTAAGATACCCAACCAATTAGAGTGGCAAAGTCCTTGTTTCCAGTGTCCTGGTGGCTGGTGTCCCCGTCTCCACAGGCCACTCATGTGAGAAAGCCTCCCCCTATTTGCACACCCTACTCTCTTTAGCACTGTGGTGCCCCACGGTGTTGGAATGGCCCTGTCAGGCATCCTTCTCACTCTGCCTGCCACCCTGACTGTGAGTTCCAGAGAGATAACTGTGTTCCTACTCACTTCTTGGCTCTGGCCCTGGTAGAAGTTCAGAGCAAAGGAGCAGGTGCCTGGAAATACATGATGGAAGTGCTAAAGAAGGGAGTGGGGAGGAGGGGGACAGGGACGGGCCAGGGTTGTGAAGGAAGTTACTACATTGTGAAGCTCCAGGGATAACTTCTGGATAGTCACCAACCACCGTAACTCACTCGTCCTGCTTCAGTAGCCGTCAATCTAAGGAGCAAAATTTAAATAATCTGCAGTTAAGACCAATATACAAACTCATCTTTAAATTGTGTGTTTCTCCAACCAACCATCCACCTGCCATCTGTCCAGTGTTCTCTGTCCATTCCATGAACTGAACCATTCTCCATTTCTCCATGCCGTCTGTCCATCCGCCCATCCATCTGTGCTCCCGCTACCACCCTTTATAACCTGTCCTCCCATATAGCTGTCCCCTCTCCACCCTTGCAGCCCATTGTGGCCACTGAGCAGAACCATCTCATGGGGCTCAGGGTGTTCTGAGAGTCCATGGGAGGCTGTCCAGCTTGGGTGGTGGTAGAGAGCGGCAACCCCATGCCAGGGAGCTGGGCTGGAGGCAGGATGCTGACACAAAACTGCCTTTCCAGTTTGGTGGAGGAACAGAAGGCCGCCAACCCAGACTTTCCAGCAGTCAGCAGCGGAATATATGTGCAAGAAGTCGTTCCCAACTCACCTTCTCAGAGGTATGCTCCACCAGCAGAGACAGAGCTGCTGACTGCCAGGCACCGGGGGGAGGTGTAGGCTGGGACTCCTCACTGCCCTTATGTGACCCCAAGCCTCCTGGCAAGGAGCTGTGGAGACTGGCCTCTCCTCTGAGCCACAGGAGGGATGAACCATCCCTGAGAGCATTGGCCACGCCTGTCCTTGGCGCAGAGGGATCTTTCCTTGGAGATGCAGAGGTTGAAGAGTCCCTGCCCGCAGCCAAGACAGGGACTCCAAGCCACTCTCTCCAGAAAGAACTGGCTCTTTAGATTTCTTATCTGTATAAAGGACATGGTTTTTTTTTTTTTTTTTTTTTTTTTTTTTTTCTGACTCCCTAGCCCAGAGACTTTGTCATGGTGAAATAAGATAAAGGCTTTGTTTTTAGGCATCAAGAATTACAGAAATGTTATGTAGAGACCTGGTATGGTGGCATAAGCCTGTAGCTTCAGTATTTGGGAAATAGGATCAGAAGGACTGGGAGTTCAGGGCCAGCCTAAGCCAGATGAGACCCTGTTTCAAAACACCAAAACCCAAACAAAGCAATGTTAAGTATTGGAACACCATGAGTTGAGGCTGTGTGACCCATGTGAGTACATCCTGGTACTCTGGCCTCTATCTCATCTATGCCATGATCGGTAGGTCACATCAGTGGTTTTAAACTGTGGTTCTGGAAACTGGAGGGGTCCCACAGGCTGCTCTGGGGAGATGGATCTGCTTCTCTTTCTACAGTTTGAACATCACTAGCCACCATGCGCTTTATCAAAATTATTTTGCTAAACTGCTGTTGCTGAGCTCAGTGAGGCCAGCCTGAGCCCTGAGAGTATGTGCGTGCTAACGGTCTTTCTCCTGGTTGGCAGAGGAGGCATCCAAGATGGTGACATCATTGTCAAAGTCAATGGACGACCCCTGGCGGATTCCAGTGAGCTGCAGGAGGCAGTCCTGAACGAGTCCCCACTCCTGTTGGAGGTGCGGCGGGGCAATGATGACCTCCTGTTCAGCATCAGGCCTGAGGTGGTCATGTGAGGCTCCCTTTTCTCTGGTGCCATGCCAACGCCCACAGAAGGTGGGGGCCCCAACCCTCATGAGATCAGAGCAAAGGGATGCTTGGTCTTCAGCAGGGCCAACAGTCTCCTCTCTGAGTCCAGGGCTGAGCCTGAGGCTGGGCCTAACCAGGAGTCTGGATTTCAGCCTTGACCCTGAATTCCAGTTGCAGTTAGAGGAAGCACAGTGTCCCCTGGACCAGATGCTCCTGATATTACCGTCTGAGTTCTCTGGACCTAGAGGCTCCTGGGGACTTCCCTGGAAGTCTGTCTTTTCCCCAGCCTCCCACCCCTGCCCTCAGGAAGGCCCACCTCGCTCCCAGCCCACCTCCTCTCCCTTGTATCCCAGTGCCTAGACCTCTCCCTGTCACACAGGTACTTTCCTGACCCCACCAGGCTTCCAACTGCCTCAGCACCGCCTCATGGTAAGACAGGGGCTGCTTGCCCTGCCATCTGGCATCCCCAGAGGACAGGCCCTGCAACTGTCCCCTGGAAAAGCCAGGGTCCTGACCTGGAGCAGGTGAACATCCCTCACTGCTGAGCTGAGCCCTGCACTGGTCCAGGCGGGCAGGTAGCAGCAAAGGGTCATGATCACAGGGTCTCCAACCCTGACTGCTCAGTCTTCCAAGCTGACCACGTGGTGGCCAAAGAGGGAGTTGGTACCTGCCTGAGGTGCAAGGACTGAGCCACTTCACCTCTGCACGCAGTTCGGGACGCAGCAGCCTGCAGGCTCCCAAGGGCATCTTCGTTCTCCCTAGTGTTTCAAGTGTATTTGTGAGCTTTGCTGTAAAATTACCCCCCTCCCCATGTTGCTTGTACTGTATGTTTCTCTACTGTACGAAATTAAAGTTTACAAGCACATAGCAACCAGCCAGAGAGGTGTTTGTTCAGCACTAGCTGGGAGTCCTCCCTGCGGTTCCACACCTAGTACATCACTGGTGCCAACCTGAGGACCTGCAAGTGGCCTTTCCAGGTTTATACAGTGTCAAGCATGAGTGGCACGGAACACACTAGAGCTGCCTGCAGCTGTGGGCAGCCTTATGTCAGGCCACTGGGGACAGTTTCTTCACATCCAACTTAAGATCTTATTACCTCTCTCTCCTGACACTACCCAACTCCTGGTTTGCTATGGGAAACAAGATCATTCCTGCCAAGCAGTTAGAAGGGCATGTGGCCCCCAGTGAGTTCCCAACCCCTTCCATGCATACCCGGCCATGTGGCTGAGCTCTGTCTCTGCTCCCCACCCCACCCCACCCCACCCCACCCCCCTTTTTTTTTTCTTTTCACAAACACTGCCCACAGCCCACAATGGCTGGGAGCAGGAAACAGTCCAAATTCTCGGAAGGGCTTGATGGAGTGGGGGTGGGGAGGCGTGTTGGGGGCATGTTGGACCCACAACCATGCTGCTCTGTACCGTAGAGTTCGGAAGGATCTGGGAGCTTCTGCCTCGACCTGCACATGGGGGCAGGGCCTGCACAGCCGCATGGCTTGGGCTACTTCTGTACCATAAACTGCAGGTGCTTCGAGCGACCCACCCTAGGGCTCCTGTCCCCCAACCTCAAATGCCCAGGGCAGCATCGGGGTCTTTTTAGTGGAGGCCCCGAAGGCAGGTGACCCTCCACAGGCAGCTGTGGAGGATAGCCAGCTGTGTGGCTAGAAGGGAAGATGGGAACACGCTTCAGTGCCCAGACAGAAAAATCTAGAAAGGGGCGATGAGGAGCTTTGTAAGGATGGTGCCATCTAATCCACTAGCCACTCTCGGCTTTGAGCTGCAAGCACACATTACCAACAGTCCTCAACCCTTTGCCACATCCGGCTCTAGTTGCCCATTGGCTACCTGCTTCTGTCCACCCCTTGTCCCCATAAGCCCACCGCTAGCGTCTTCTGAGAGACCAGACCTAGCTGCCAAGACTGGTACAGTCCATGCAGTGTTTGCCTGTTTGCCCCTCCCAACCTGCCTGCATCTCTAGCCCCACCTGGCTGGATCAAACCCAGTAGACCCTGCTCGCTTCTGTGGAGACCGTGACCCCAAGACACTACAGGCCACCATAAGTATTTCAGAGCCAGCTCTGTGTCCTGCCTCCCATTTCATATAAGGTCATAATAGTAGGTATTAGTGCCTTCCATGTGGTGGACAGAAGCTTGACTGACTCGGTGTCCATCCCCATACCTGCTGGGGCAGGCTTTGGCACCACAGCTAAGTCCTCTTTCCTAGGCCCCCTGTCCATCCCAGTTGGGACTAAGACACCAATTCATCCAGTTGGGCTGTCCTGGGTTTGTCTGGACTCCTCCTGGCTCTAGCACTGGGATCCTACAAGCCCCCTTGGGCCTCCTCACCAGCCTGATCCAGTGCAGGGTAGTGTGGTTACCTCAGTTTCCCCAGCTGTAAAGTGAAGTCAACACTGCTACTGTCTGGAATATCTGGGCTCCCAAGTGCCCCCAACCATCTCTTTTCTTTCCCTACCCCACCGCTTTCTTCTCCAGCCTTTGGTTGACTTTATATCAACCAGAAGGTAGAGTGTCTGAGCTCAGAGGGCTTGACTGTCTGGGTTCTGTCTGATCCATGAGCCTTCAGCTCTGATCTACAGTATTCAGACAGGTGGTGGTCATACAACTCACACCCCCAGAGATGACCAGGGGCTCTTAGAGAGGGCTCACCATAAGCCAGGGGCCAGTCCCTATATACCACGGCCCTGTGTGAGTGGCCATAGCAGCCCCTGTCCTCTCCCTGCCTTGGGAGAGTGGTCCCTGGCCACTCCCAGCCAAGTGGGCTGACCCTCAGCTGCTCAGCCAGCTGCAGTCTTCGAAAAACAAATTTTTCCAGAGTCAGCCAGCTGCCGCCAGAGCATTGTGCAATTCTTTGAGTTCCCATGGAGCCCCGACAGCTAAGTTGCTACCCACCCTCCATGGTGTGGCTCATGACGCTGTAAACAAGGGGTGTTTTCAAGGCCATTCCGTTCCGGCATGGAACTCCACTTACAAATAGATTCTAGTCAGTATGGAGCCCTGCCTTCCAATACTTTGCTGGATGCTGGGGAAACCGAGGCCCTGCGAGGAAAAGGATTGTTCCAGGTCATACACGAACTGGTACCAGGCTGACCATCAGGTAACCTGGCCAGGTCCTGCCCATCCCTCAGGTAGCTATGGCACTTTAGCCACGGCAAAAGGCTACAGTAAGCTGCTCCTCAGTAAGGAGCACAGGGTGGCCTTGTACCCACAGCTGACCCTCAGGACTCATCATGTCCTCCCTGTCACATGGGTGACCAAAGATGAAAATTCTACAATCACACCCAGCTGAGGGGAGTAGGGCCTTGGACTGTGTCATCACCACCACCACCAGCCACTACCACCTCACCACCACTTGGGAAGTGCACATTTACCACCTAGTTCCTGGCTCTCTGTCTTGCCTACTGTCACCCCGGGGCTCTTAGTCTTCAGGCCTTCTGGGATCCAGCTGTTGCTCTTTTCCTGTGCTGGCTTTTGTCTAGTGACTCCCTTGGCTGGAACCTCTCCAGGCTCCTGGGAGTGGGACAAAGACATTCAGTGACAATCCTCTCAAGTCTATCTTCCAGTGTGGCCACACTGAATAAACCTCCCTTTTTTCTGGTTTCCACTATTATTCAAACTTTATGAACTGGTGATGGGCGGCTGAGCCTGCAGCACAGGCTGCGACCCCAAGTTTAGCAATAGTGACACAGCTGTGAAGACAGCACCCCTGTGTGTTGGTCAGCAGTGTCGGCCAACGGCCTCAGTCTTTAGAGGGGCCCAGGATGTTCTTGCCTTTGGCTGACATGCAGGGGATGTAGATTTTGCTCCCCAAACCCGGTGTTCCTTCTTGAACTCCATGAGCCTGTTTGCCCAGGTTTCTGAGAATACGCAGGCATTTTCTCTGTCAGGCTGCCTGCTGTCAGAGCCTGACCTGTTCAAGAACCCTGCTTTAGATGGTACCTAACCCCGTCCTCAGGACAGGTCTGCAAGGAGCTGTCAGCGGCTTTCATATTTCTTTGGAAGATATTTAAAAGGTGAGAAAGACATGCACTGGCAAGATGGTTCAGCAGGTAAAAGCACTTGCCACCTCAGGGCTGAAGTTTAATCCCTGAGACCCATATGGTGGAAGACCCTACGATCTGTCTCTGGCCTCCATGTAACTGTCACGACATGTGTGTTCAACACATCACACACACACACACACACACACACACATACACACCATGTATAGATGCACAGCTGTGAGCACACACCTACCTCTGTTACATTCCTAAACACACCACACATTCTGAGTCACACACTGTGCAGAGCTGTGGGCGCCAGGGACACGGCCCACCCAGGGGCTCAGAGACATCTGTTCATTTGCTGGACATCGACCATGAATGAACTGTTCTCGAATTTCCTCCATAGCAGTTGACAGATTCCCTGCTAGAGTCACAGAAACACTTCCTGGAAACAACATCGGCATCCACGGCAGATGCCGGAAGAACAAAAGCTGGCCAAGCACACAGTGTGTTCGCCCTGTCACGGCTTGACCGTGAAATGTTCCCCACATGCTTGTGTTTTGAATGCTGAGTCCTCAGTGGGGAAGTAGTGTCTTGCTGGAGAAAGTAGGTTGCAGGGTCAGGTCCTTAGAGGCTCTTGCCGTCCCCCTGTCTCTGTCTCTGTCTGTCTGTCTCTGTCTCTCAGCGTGTCTCTCTTTTATTTCCCTCTCCTTCTCCCCACCCCTTTCTTCTTCCTGCCAAAAGGTGACCACGTGCTCCCACAAGGTACTTTGGAATGTCACTAAACATTGCCTTTAAAATGGTGAGCATAAGACATTTTATGTTATGTGGTTTTCACCACAGTTTTAGGGAGGAAAAAGAAGTCACTCCTGGTAACACTGGCCCAGCCTTTATGCAGACAACGTGAGGGAGGGGAGTGTGGAGCCAAGTTCTGGTGTCAATATAAGCAATCATAGGGCAGCCCTGCATGTGCTCAGGGCTTGAGAGGCCTGGTCTGAAGCTCGTGCCAGGGGATGGGGCACAGCTTGCATCATAACCATGTGTGTGGACCAAGCCTCCAGGCCCAACAGCCTCCCACGTCAACAAGCTTAAAGCACCGAAGCATAAGGAGCTCCACCTGGGTCACTTTGACCCCGGAATCCAGGACCGACGTCTACCTCGGGTCGCATGGCCCATCCCGCCCTAAGCCCTTGGCGTCTTTCTCTGTAGAATGAAAGGCCATATTCACCCTCTGCTTCTTCCTGGCCTGCACACCAAGTCTGTCCCAAGGAAAATGTTGAAACTGGACCCAAGGGACAGTTGAGAGGACCACCCACCATCTTTAGCTGAAAGGACTCTGTCTGGTGGGGACACTGTCTCAGTGTGACCTCTGTTCCAACAGAGGAAGGCAGATAGGATTCCATGTGGAGTGATGAGTGAGTTGGCCTTTCAGTGAATGGGATGGGAAGAGTGGGCAGACTCAGGGCAGCTTTGGGGTTTTCATGGCTGTCAAACATTGCTGTTGTGGTACGGACAACTTCAGGGAAGGGAGGGTTTGTTGGGGCTCATTTTGTTGGATTTTGAGGTTCCAATCCATGTTAATAGGTTGTATTGCATTGGGCCTGTGGTGGCATTGGACAAACTCTCAGGGGTACATGGTAGAAGAGGTTGTTTACATCATGGTGGCCAGGAAGGGGTCTGGGGTCTCAATTTCCTCTTCAAGGACACACCTCCAATGAACTAATTTCCTCCCTCTAAGCTCCAATTCCTGACAGTTCTACCATCTTCTAGTAGCACCACAACCTGGAAGTACATTGAAGATCAAAACCAACAGATTTAAATTCAAATCATAGACAAATTGCCTTCCCTGATCTCTAACTACCACATCTGTGAAATGGGCAGTGAAACAGGGAGAAAGAGGATGTATATAAATCTCATCCATGGGGAGAGGTGCTAAGGCATTGAAAACTATTAGAACTGTCATGCTAAGATGGTCCTGAAGGTCCTCATACAAGGGCTCATGACTGCTAACTTAGTTATGAAGCAGCATCCAAGTATCTGAAGCAAACTCACTTCAGCAAGCAGGACCCCCCCCCACACACACACACCTACCCAACTCCCATCCCACCCCCAGCTTCTCTGCCCACTCCCCTGGCACCATGGTCATCCTAGTGGAAAGTGGCCATTTCATAAGATGAATGGTCATGCTGTTTATGAGCATTTTTATACTGGATGTGGAGGAGGCCTTGATGTTTTCCGGTCACCCAAGGGCTGGGCTGTGATCTGGCCTCCAGCCACTGGGAGTAAAGGCTTTTGCCAGAAGTCCTTGTCACCCCAACACAGACCCACTTTGTCTTTTGATGTCACAGAGAGGCTTGTCTGTGGGTGGGATCCAAGCTGGCCATGCTTTTGACAGTGTGTTTGCTTTCATTGCTGAAACTGACCTAAAAATAGGCCTCTGTGAGGCAGCTGCAGAGGCCAGAGTCCTGCCTGGCCAGTGGTGGGTCTGGGAGCTTGGAGGGACTGGCTGAGGGCTTGAAGGCAGCAGGTATGTGCATAGCCCTGCCTGTTGGCTTCCACATGGCCATGCTTTGAATGTAGACCTCTTCTCCCCCAGCCTAGATGTCACATCCTCTAACAGCTTCCTGACCCGTTTGCTGGAGAGCTTCCTGTCCCTCCCTGATCACATAATGAACCTGTCTCCCCAGCAGGGCAGTCACACATTCACACAATCACACACACACACACACACACACACACACACACACACACACACACACAGATGGTCCCAGTGTGCCTTTCTTAGCTTTGCATCCTCACCTCTTGGTCTGTGTGTTTATGAATGCCCTGAGTCTGAACCTACCTGAGTCCTGTCTGTCTCCAATGATCTCAGGCAAGATACTCTCTCTAGGTCTGCCTTTAGGCCTGGGAAGCAGATAGCAATTCCCCACTCATGGGAGTGAGGATGAGATTATACAATGCCCTCTCCCTCCTGCCCCTGAAGCCTAACTCTCATATGAGTCTCTCTCTACCTGAAATTGCTTGGATATGAGATCATGGAGGGAGCCACAAAAGGGCACACCTTAAAGGTTTTTCTAAGGATTCAATGGGCTAATTCAGGTGAAATTAAACTAACCATCCTGGTTCTTGGTGTTCCCAAATGTTGGCAACTATAATTACCACCAGAACTATTTTGATCCCATCATTACTGTTGTTGTTACCATCATATCATTACCATCACCATTATCATCACCAACATCATCATCAACACCAGGTGCCAGGAACACACACGCAAACCCTTCAAAGCCATGCTCCCATTGACCCACTTCATCCAGCCAGGCCCCCACCTCCTCACGGCCTAGTCTGTCAATGACTCCACTGAGGATCAGCACCCTCATTATCCAACTGCCTTTCAGTAGCACCACCAGGTTGGGTCCAAGCCCTCAGCCTGTGAGCCTTGTGGGGATATTCAAAGCAAAACCACTATAGCAGCATTTCAGAAAATGGCCTAAAAGACCCAGAGCTGCATAGCAGGGTGCAGTCACCACAAGAGGGCCATCTTACTCCCCTGCCCCCTCACCCTTCCACCCACAGGGCCTCGAGTCGCTGTGTATCCCTCATCCTGTCCTGCAGCAATTTTCTTTCCTGAGTGGCTTGGGGCCCAGCGTGTGTGGGTAGACACACATGACTTTCCTGGCTCCCGTGTGCCCAGGTGTCTCTAGAAACACAGGGCCCCCCATGGCACCCCGTGTACTTGCACTGTGAGGAACCCTTGGGTGCACAGGACCTTGCCTTGGGTTTCTAGAAGGAGTAAGGCTTGGAGATTGTCACACCCTGTGACTGGGTCTTGAAGCGGTAGCCACGGGAAACGAGCCACCCAGATTACTCACTCTGAGCTGCTAGTGGGTGGCCTGGAACTGGCTGCGGGACCCTGGGTGGCATCCTACTGAGTCTTTAGGGTGGCATCACGATAGCTGCCCTGAGGCTTTGAAGGCTGTGCACCAGACAGGCTCTGAGGACAGCAGCCTGTGAAAGTCCGAAATTTGCCAGAGAATGCGGTGGTAGGCGTCAGATTGCCTGGTGGGTGCCTCACATACAGAGAGGTTGCTATCATTCAGCCTAAGCCCCCTCTTGTGTACAGTTCACTGTCCCCAGAGAAAAATCACACTTGGGGGAAGGTACCCATATTGTCCCAGCTAGCTGTCTTTTTGTTGGCAGTGTTTCACCGTGTAGCCCTAGCCGGTCTGGACTTCACTATGTAGACTCTGTTGACCTGGAACTCCCAGAAAGATGTCTGCCTCTGTCTTCCAAGTGCTGGGATTAAAGGTGTGTGGTCCCTCTTATGTCTTTAAAACAGAAACAGTCAAGTTCACTCGGAGCTGCTTCAGGACAGGACATTCAGGATGGTGCCCACCAGACACAAGTTTTGCATATCTCTCCAAGGCCATGCACCTCAACATTCAATGGGCAGCTTGGAACTGGCAGGAGCTGGAACATTTACACTATGGAAATGGGCAGAGGTGGCTGTTAAGCTGTACCCTGTCCATTTCCCCAGTCTGTTGCCACTGGTCTCCACTGACCTGAGAAAGGAACATCTTCCCCTTGCCTCCATCAGGGTTAGACACCCTGAGGAGCCAGACAATCAGACTGGGCCAGCAGGGACTCCAAGGAAGGAGGTCGCTGCCATGCTTCCATTCCTGAGCCTCAGGTTCCCCATCTACAAGATGAAAGACATGAGGGAGGTCTTACTTTCAGAGCATGCGATATAATGTGTTCCAGCATTGAACCTTATCAGCCTGCAATGGGAAGTCATGTCCCTGAAGGGACACCTTGTCTGTCACAGGCTGTCTGTGGCACATGGAACACCTTCTCTTCCTGCTTGGAGTGCTCAATTTGCCTTGCAAAAGCTTTCTGCACCTGTTCCTTTGGGTTTATTGATCCTGTTTCTTGAATCTATACTAGACATGGTGGATGAAAGCATGAAGAATCATGATGGTGGGAGCCCCATGTCCCAGCTGCTAACCAGGCCCCTGTACAGCTGGGCTCAGGTTTTGTGGAGGACTTTAGGTAAGCTGGTTGTCCTTCTGGCTCCCCGCTTGGGAAGTCACACGTGCTATCCCTTCCCTTGCCAGGTCAGGCTGTCTCCAGTCTACAACACTGGACAGGCACCTGGCCCCGCCATGCTCTGTAAGGACCGCCCTGACCACCCCATTCCTGAAGCCTTGACTGGGCAAGGGGTGGTTCTAGCTGAGACTGCACCTGGTGTAGCAGCTGCCTGATCCTCTCCTCCCTACTGGGGAATGAAACACTGAGCTGCCAAGCAGCTGTGCCCAGACATCCCCACTGAAGCATAACAGCTCTGTTTACCTAGGCAGTGAAGGTCAAGGCTGACACATAGAGGATACCAAAGACACTCTTAACCCCACCTCTGAGACCTTCTGGCTACTTCCTTCAGCATGGTCATCTAGCACCAATTCTGGGCACAAGGAGCCCATCTAACCACCATTACCATGGCAACGCCTGTGTTGACCACTCACATGTGGAAGGCATTGTACTGAACGCTGATGTTCATGATATCATCAAATCCTCAAGTGACCCCGGAACCATATTTGCCTTCTACTTTTAGAGAGGAGGAGACAAACTCAGGCAAAGGGACTTTCCTGAGTGTATAGCAGGAAGATGGCCGAGCTGGAATGTGAGCCTCAGTCTACAGCATTCTGAAGCTGGAGTTGTGCTGTCCTCAGCCCTGGCCTTCCACAGAGGCCTCTCTCTACAGCTGGATCTTTGCCAGCTTCAGGCTGGCTTTGCTTTGGGGATTGCCAGATGCAGATGACAATACATATGTGTTGAGTAAATGAATACATGTTTTCACCATCTCCAGGACTGGGAGGAGCTGGCACAGGTCTCCAGACTTTGCATTCTTCTTCAAACTTCCCCACGTACCTGCTCTGGCCCAAAGAGAAAAGTTGTATGGCCTCACTTGCCTATCCACTCCAGGGTTCCTCATCAAATGCTGCTTTTCTCTAGGATGTTGGGTACATCTCAGTGTTCCTGAGGGGGACAGAGGACAAGATTTAGATCACGGTGTCTCCTGCAGTGTGAGCTCACCTGTATACAGTTCTTTCCATACAGCTATTTCTTTCCATACAGCTATGGACACAGGACCAGCCTGGGGTATGTCGTGTGATAGGAAGGCAGTGTCTATGGTGGCTTTCTGCTACAGATGGACAATGGTATGTGGGTGATACCAGCTTCCTTGCATTTCCTGTGGCCACTAGAGGCTTGTCTCACCCAGTGTCCAGAGGCCCAGGTACTGTGTGTGACTCCCTGAGTCACTTTTCTCTCCAACCAGGGCTTCCCGAGGTCATCTTATCCTTGGTCAGTTTTTGGGGAAGTCTACTCTAAACCCATCCCAGAACCAGAAAGCAAGAGAAAAGCCAATTGGCCTCATGTCTAGCCCACTCCCCTTCCTTTGCAGGGGAAAAAAACCCAGGGCCTCAGGTTGGGACAGGTGGAAGGTTTGTGAGAGAGCAAGCTTTGTGGTCTAAATAGATCCGAGGTGGATTCCTGGGGGATGCGGCACTGGAAAGCCAGGTGTTGTCAGCTGAGCAGAGTGTGTGAGGCACTCCTGGGCCTCCTCTGAGCCTCGCCGCTGAAGGCTCTGCAGACGGGCCTGACTCTGAGACGATACAGTCGAATTTATTAACAGTCTCTGTTCCATCTCTGTTCCATCGTTTGTCTTATAAGCATTTTAATATAAAGGACCCCAGCTGGAGAAATAATCCCCCCAACCCATCTAGGCCATGGAAAATGGGAAGCTGCCCAGATCTTCCATCTTCACAGATGAGAATCACAGAGGGGCCCAGACCCCAGGCCACCTCCCTGTCAGAACTCTGGACAGGAGGGGCTGCCAGACTCCAGGAAGGAGACGTGTGGCGGCCGCCTCAGTGACACTCCTGGGCCCCATCCAGGCCACTCTGAAAAGACCCGGCTGCTAAACTCATCTGCCTGGACCCTCTTGGGCCTCTTTTTTGCTCTTTCTGCATTTTTTTCCCTTAAAAAACATTTACTGCTCTTCTCAAATGTTAAAAGTAACACATGTTCACGGCATAAAAGCCATATAAGCACAGAGGAAAAAGAATTAGGATTGCTCATAATGGCACAAGTGACAGCACGTGCTATCACACAGTGGGTATGGCGGTCTGAGTGTAGGCCTACTTTTCCTGCTGCTTTGAGACAGCCGCATGACAACTTGCTGGGGTTTTGACTGGGTTGGCCTTGAGTCTATAGGTAAAGATGACCAAGTTGATGGTCTAAGTCTTTCTGTCCATGAACATGGGATACTTCTTCCTTTATGCAGCATCTTTATTTCTCAGTCTCTTATCCACATCTGCATCTTGTGGCGCTGAGAATATGATCCAAGCAGGCCGGACCTGCTTTCTGTCAGAATGCTGTGTGACATTCGCTCTTTCCCTAAACGTTGTTAGCTGTGTCAAATTCCCATGGCATGCAGGCATTACCACAATATGTGTAACCGTTCCCCAGCTCTGTATCCTCCAGGCTTGTTGTGAGCGGTGAAAGCATGCCCACCTTGTTCCCTGGAACTTCAAAACTGCGTCGTGAAAATGAGGCCAGTAAGAAGGCTCAAGGGTTAAAGGTGCTCCATGCCAAGCTTGACCAGCTGAATGTGATTCCCCAGGTCCACATTGTAGAAGGAGAGAACCAGCTCTTGCAAGCTGTCATGAGACCTCCATCTATGTGCTGTGGGCTACATGCATATTCACATGTGTGTGAACACACACACACAAAATATATATTTTCTAAAAAGCTCAAAAAATGGCTGATGAATGCTTACTAGCCACCACCTTCCCTGCACTTGGCACTGACTCAGTATGACTAAGACCTCAACCTCATGGGTGCCAGGCACTAAGGGACTTGAGTCCCAGGAATCAGCTAAATCACAGGTCATGGCAGCAGCCCCTTGTGCCTATGAAACACCAGCCCGAGAGCACAGAGCCAGCCTCCTCCTGAGGCAGGTCTGTTTTATCATCATGGCCCCCAGTGGTTTCCTTGGAGCTTTTTGCCTCATCCCTCCTGTTGACGCCCTTATAACTCTGCTGATGGATGCCCCGAGAGTTTGCTGACATCTCCTTCATCCTTGTTTGCTGTTGTGGTGGCTGTTCTTGGTTGTCAACTCGACTACATTTGGAATTAACTAGAACCCAAATGACTGGGTACACCTGTGATGGATTTTTTCTTAATTAAATCATCTGAAGTGAGAATACTCACTTGTAATCCAAATCTTTTGAGGTGGGAAGATCCATTGTTAGTCTGGGCCACACCTTCTGCTGGCAGCCTCTATAAAGGGTATGGAAGAAGGAAGCTCCCTCTCTCTCTCTTTGCCTGTTTGCTCTCTATTCCTTCACTGGCATTGAGGCCTACTTCATTGGGATACTAGCATATACTGAACACCAGCTGAAGCATCCAGACTCATAGACTGAACAACTATTGGATCTTGGACTTTCTGTTTACAGCCAGCCATTGATGGTTAGCTGGACTGCAGCCTATAAGTCATCCTAATAAATCCCCTTTCTATAGAGAGACTCATTCTGTAAGACGGTTACTCTAAAGAAACTGACTGATACAGTTATGGTTATTTTAGGAAGACATTGCTGGCTGTAGTACCCCCAGAGATGAGCACTGATTCCCAAGTGCTGCTAGGCAAATGTTTGACACACGAGCTGTGAATCAGAAGTGATCACGAAGAAGAAAGACAGGAAGGCCAGTCAATGCCCAAGGACCTTCATCAAGATTCCTCAGCAGCAGCAATGTGCTGCAGGGAGAGCTTGGAGAGGTCCAGAGCCTCTGCCGGTTATCAGACGATGATGCTGTTGAAGAGGAAATGTCAGCAGCCTACAGATCACAGGGTGGCCCTGTTCCAGGTTGGGCAGCCAGCAGCTCAGACAGCCTGGGTCCAGTTGAACCCTGGAGTCTCAGGACACTCTCCTAGAAGTGGGAAGCCCTGAGGTGGGGATCTCCTGGTCCTAGCTACCCCACACTTCCTTTCTTTGTTTTGTTGGGGTCCAGAGGAACAGGATGGTGAGGTTAGGGGGGATGATCTGGGAAACAGGGACCTTCCTAGCAACTGAGTCCTAGGCGAGGACTCAGGTCTCCCACCTCCAAAGCCAAAGGCCTGCAGAGCACTAGTCTGCACCAAACTGGTGCTTCTGTGAGAGAGAAAGGCACGTGACAAGACCTCTGAGGCCAGTGGGTCACTTTGCAGTCAGGTGGTGATAGATGCAGATGCTCCTGGGTGGGGGCAAAGTAAATGGATTTTCTGGAATCCTAAGACTCAAGGGGCATAGGGGGTCTTAGAATTCAAAATTAAGGATTTCAAACTGGGACCCTCCTCCAGCATCCTCAAAACTGTCCCTGCTCAGGAGACACTTGTAGGCCCAGGTCACAGGTCACATGGTGCCTGACTCTGTGGAACAGCCTCCCCCTGTCTTTGCTTTCTAAATTCTCCGTGGCAACCCGGAGTAGTCTCTCAAACACACGTGCTACATGGCATGCGCTTTATATGCATTGATGCCCACCTGGTTCAGCTATGTAAGATGAAAACAGGTTTGTTTTGTTTTTTTTTTAAATAAAAGTACGGCCTCCTTAAGAACTCCTGGCAGCTGGGAACAGCAGGTGAGAGTGTTACCTTGAAGTAGGCTGAAGGTGCAATCTCTCCCCAAGAGTGGGTGGCACCTTGCCACTACCTTCCTCAGGCCTCCACCTGGGGCTTTCGGGCACCAAGGAAGACAGTTTTGGGTCACCATTCGGCCTTTCACCACAAGAAAGGCACCTGTAGGCTTAATGCGGGTTGATGCGACTTCAGGAGGTCAAGGAACCCTCTGTTGTAGGGGACGTTTTGGTTTCTTTAAAAACTCAGTTACATTATGTAAACATGCTTTTGTTTTGATCCCATTTGTGGACTACAGGGCTGCTTTAGTTTGTCCGCAGCTGTTGACTATAATTGTCTCGTGCTCCGAGAAGGGGCATGCTCTTTACCAGCTGCAGACAGTTTAAGTCTGAAGACTCTGAGAGGGGTTAAATGCCGGCGCTCAGGGAGGGGTGGGGGCGCTTGAGGGAAGGTGACTGCTGCTTTTTCTGCTGCGGGTTCATCCTGCTGCTGCATTAGCTTTTGCTGGTTTCCTGGTTTGCTGGACTACGGAGCTGCTGGGTATCCTGACTACAAAGACTGGACTTGCCTCAAGGATCTAAGTCAAAGTGGTCTCTGTCCCCTTTCCCCTCTAACCTTCTTTCTCTCCTACCTAGTTTTGGGGGTGGTTGGAAGGGAGGTAGAGGTATAAGAACTCAAATAAAGTAGATAAAAATTCAGCAGCACTCTGTGGTCACAAAAGAGGGAGGTATGATTGGAAACAGAAGGACAGGGCTTGACTCTGCTTGGGACACAGTCTGATCCAGCTCTATTCTGTAGCCTGAGACCTTGAATGCATTCATCTCTCAGGCCTCAGTTTCCTCATCCAGTGGATCCAGGAATCCACACCTCAGAGTCCATAGTCTGTGATAAGCATACTACTCCAGAAACATAAACACATTCCTGTCTCCTCATAATGTCAGAATTGAATAAATAATACCAAACTCACAAATTACAACAGTTTGCATATAATCCTGCCTCCCTTGGCAATCTGACCATGCAGAATGAAAGTTCTTTCTACATTCTAATCTTTTGTTGTTACTCCCAGTATTTTTTATTTGTTATTTGGAAACTGCATACGCAGTGTTCATTCGAATCCAAATTACTAATGTCAACTCTCACATCACACAGTTAAACAAATCTTTATCCATATGTGTAGGTGTGGGTTACAGGATAGATGCAAATTAGGCTATGGCAGTGCCCAGGAGGTTTCAGGAATGGGCTGATAAAAATACAAAATGTTGGTAGCAAAGGACCCACACCTAGAGGGAAGCTGTTACTAAAGAGATGAGGCTGTGGGGCTGAGGTTGAGAGCTCTTGAGTCCATCTATGATGGGAAAGAGCAGATCTGGGTCTGGAACAGGAACAGCATGCTCAGGTCCAGACAGGTGAGCAGGTGGTTGGATGAATGGCGGTTGAGCAGGCTGCACGGAGGTAATGAGCAGAGCTGAAGACCCAGGGGCAGTCAAAGAGTTCTCTGCCTAAACACCCTTGGGCCATACACCAGCTGTCAGATGAGGATGGCACAGAGTCATTGCCATCACAGTGCTAGGTGCCCTCTTGTTTACAGGGTCCAGGTGAGGGAGTTACACCGTTTCTTTGGTCTTCTGTGTCTGACACATTCTTGGGCCTGATTCCCCTAATGTGATTTTAATACACTCTGTGCTTGTACGGTTTCAATCCACCCTGATAATTTTTTTTCTTTCTACTCGGGAATAAACCACATATCAGTCTTCTGCATAGGTGATGCTGGAGAAATGTGTCATTTGTGGGTCTACTCAGGTACATAGTCATCCTCCATCTTCAAAATGGAATCAGAAGCTGCTTGTAAAATGAGTCTCTTGAGGCAAGTCACAGTCTGAGAAACTACTGTTTTACACAATATGGGATAACTCGGGGCACAACCTGGTCTTCGAAGTCTGGGGCGGGTGCCACACATGCCTGCACTCAGCAAGTCTGGGCTGCATATTCTTTATTTCCCTCTTCCCTGTCCACATAAGCCTCACAAGCGAATTGCAAAGCCCCACACACTCTCCTGGTGTTCCAGAATATCTCATCAGATGGGAGCTGAATGTCCAGCTGGACATTGCTGAGATTCCCAGGGTGAATGAGTCAGTGTCTGGTGTCCTGTGTTAAGGCACAGATACAGAACAAGGCAATGCACAGGCAGCCTTAAAGGGGAACCATCTCCCCTGACAGGAGCATGGATAAGGGGCCCTAGGAGACCCTATCAAGCTCTTCCCACTTAGGACACAGCTTGACCTGTGCTGTAAGAAAGGATGTGGGTAGGAGATCTCTGGACCCCATGAACACACCTAGGATTGGGACCCTGTCAAGTAGACAGTCCAAGGAATCCATGGAAGTAAAAGTCATGTTATGGGGACAGTAAAAGTCACTTGCTTGGTTACAGCAGAATGCTTCCAGCCTGAGGTGTCTCGGTGAGTGTCAAACAATGACATAGACACATACAGACTCAAACAAGCCTAGATGTGCCGCTGGGAAGAGGGTGTCCCAATGAGGTGTGGGTCTGGGGTCAGAAAGGAAGAAGGCCTTATGGCCATCCAGTGTATATGCAGAGGCCGCTGGCAGCAATGGCTGTGGCACACAGACCCTTTGAAAAGTGTGCAGCTTAGGGCTTGTGCCTCATGGCCTCAGACTCTGCATGGCTAGAGAAGGCCAAAGACTGTGGGTAAGGGATGCAGCCATGTCAACCCTGCAGAATTCGGTGCTGTGGCTGCAGAGCCAGAGACCATGGGCTGCCGCCTCCCCATGGAGGATACATAAAATCAAGAAGGCTGCAGGGCTGAGATTCATAGGAAGAGCTGCCAACGCATGTGGGGCAGAATGAAGGTGTCTGTAGGGATACTCTGTGTCCTGGGGTCATCTTGCAGTCCCAGCAGAGGCTATGAAGGAAGACTGGCAATGCTGTGGCATGCACACACACGCTCACACACGCATGCTGGTCTCCCGTGCACATAGCCACATTGCTCGCCGCTCTAGTAGCCATGTCCAGCTGCCAACTGACAACATCTTTCCCCCTCCCTGTTTCTGAGCCTCTGGCGTCCAGAATAAGGAATGAGAACTCCGTGTCCCTTTCAGCAGGAAATGGGGGCCTATCCTGGTGGTTCAGGACTTTCAAAGCTTACCTCCCATCCAACAACTGCCAGGATGACAGACGTTTTCTGCAAAAGTCTCCAAGTCCTGACCTGTGAGTGGCAGAATGCTGTCAGGACACAGCGGACCAACACTCACAGATGGCAAGGTCAGGAACTGCATTCCCCAGGGTGTTGCCCCAGTAATGGCCACTGTGAGGACCCTGGGGACCAACTCTCTTGCCCAGTGCCAACCAGGCTTGCCCAGATCCTGGGAAGGCTGGTGTTTGACCTTTTTGCAGCTTTGCCAGTACTGGGGGGTAGGGGCATTAACTGAAAACGGGAAGAGCTAGCCGATCCAGCCTTGCCCAAATCAGGATCAACATACCCTTGGACACTAGGTTATGGGGTCAATTCATTGTCCTTTTGGCTTCAGCTCCTTTGAGCTGAGTTTCTGTGCTATGTGATCAAGAGTCCAAATGAACCCAGCAGGTATCACAGGGTTCTTAGCTGAGGGGCATCATTTGACGAGCACAGGGCGGCAGAAGTTTCTGCATTGTGAAAATAGTTGCTGGCAAATGAAGCCTTGTGGCCTGGAATCCCTTGTAACCTACCCCCTCCCTTTCCTGCTAGCCCAGGGCCACGGAGTGTCTCCAGGAGAACAGGTGCTTTTGTGCAGTGGGTCCCTTTCTGCTTGTATTGAAACAAATTTGATCGTGGCTTTCAGATGTGTTGCCGTAAAGATGAGCATGGTTCTCTCTTACAGATACTACTATCATAGATGACCTTTATTCTGATTTCTAAGGGGATGCTCGCATTCCCATAGGCAGCTTTTGCCTGATATGCCTTCCAGTTGTCTCTGCTATGCCTGGGGTTATGTTGCTCAGGGCCAGCTATGAATAAAGTGTCTGTCCCTCTAGAATTTTATGTTGCATCCTGTTCTGGATGGGATGGTGCTAGGAGGTGAAATATCTGGGGGAAGTTATCCCAGTTTGCTTCCAGTTACTGTGATTAAAAAAAAAAGAAAAAACAACAATAACAACAACAAAAAAACACCATTTAACTAAGAGCAACTTAAGGATGAAAGAGTTTATTTGGCTTATACTTCTAGAACACAATCCATCACTGAGAGAAGAGAAAAGCCGAGGCAGGAGCCAGGAAGCAGGAACCATGGAAGAATGATGCTTACAGGCTTGCCCGCTGGCTCATGCTTAACCAGCTTTCACACACAGCCCAGGACCCACAGTGGAACTGACCCTCCTTTATCAATCACCAACCAATCTCTCATAAACGAGTAACAGGCCAATCTTAAAGTGAGGCTCTTTCCTCCCACCTGACTCTAGGTTATGTCAAGTTGACAATAAAAACAGGAGGTGATGAGGTCATGAGGGTGGAGCCATATGATGGGAAAAACATCTGTATTCGTCTGGTTTCCCTCATTATAGTAAAATACGAAAGACTAAAGACTTATTTACAAAAGAGATTTATTTTGGTTTTTCTGGTTCTCAGTTCTGGCTCAAGGTCAGAGGCAACATCTGGTGATGGACTCTTGTTGGGAAAGTCTAGTTCAAGATATTATGGCTGTGTGTGTGTGTGTTTGTGCGCGCGTGCGTACGCACGCATGCGTGTCCTCTTCTTACAAAGCCACCAAGATAAAATCGTAAGGCTCCACTCTGTGTCCTGTCCAATTCCCATCACCTCCTTCTTTTCTCCCTTCTTCTTCTTCTTTGATGTGTGTATGTAGGCACATACATGATACACAACATGTACGGAGGCCAAAGCCAGCTTTTGGGAGTCAGTTCTCTCCTCCTACCTTGTAGAAGCAGGGTCTCTCTTGTATCTGTTATACTGTGTTCTCCTGCCCAGCTGGCCTGAGAGCCTCTAGGTGATTCTATCTCCATTTGCCAGTTCACATTAGGAGTGCTGGGATTACAGTTGTATTCCACAGCATACAGCTTTCTATGTGGGTTCAGGGAACTGAATTCAGCCCATTGGGCTTGTGTGACTTACTTTACCCACGGAGCCATTTTGTTAGCCCGGCTGTGCACTATGGAAGAAGACTCCAGCCTATTCTTGCCCGGGTTCCGTCCACGAGGACCAAACTGGGATGTAGCCAGCCACCTGCAAGCCAGGAAGAAAGGCCCAGTGGCTGAATGCAGCTGCATCTTTTGTTCTCCAGACCTGTGAGTAAGAACAACTGCTGAGCCGGCTGGACTCTGGCTCTCATCACAGCTCATACAGACCCAGCATGCACCCAGAAACACCCCAAAAATTCAGGACCAGGCTGTCCATTGGCACATTGTGCAGGTGCCCCGGAAGTGGTGAAGGGAAGCTGGAACACACTCAGGAAGGGAAAGTCAGGGCAACAAGCCCAAGAAGAGAGATGAAAGGACCAATCTTGGTCTTCCAGGCATTCCTAGGGAGCACAGAGGGGGCCCAGGCTTTACCTGCCAGCAACCTCCTTCCACTAACCCCACTCTAGCAACCTAGAAAACACCTAGAGTCCTTGGCTCCCTCAGCCACACAACGAGTAAAGCAGCACCATTCAGCACTGGCTCTGGAACAAGGACTGCCTCCTCGCCTAGGAATCCTGGCACATCAGCTGCCTCCTAGCCGTGCACAGGGGCCCCACCGCACCTGTGTATGCACGGTCCAGGCCCCTAGCTCCATTGCTGAAAGCATCCACATTCATGCCTGGGGCCTGAGGGCCAGAACGGACAGACTGGGCTTCTTGCCACCTCCTTTCTGGAAGGCATGGGCTCCTTTGCTTGACTCTGGCAAGCACATTGGACTGGGTTGTGAGGTCCCCAGGGGACAGTGAGAAGCGAGACACTTCCCGACAGGGCCATGGCAGGGGAGGTGACGAGTCCTAATGAGAACCAGAGGTGGCTGGCAGGCTCTCTCCTGCATCCCATAGTTGGACTGGTGCCAGACTGGAGTCACAGGACCTGCAGTCTGCAGAGGGCTCTGGCTTCTTAGAGAAAAATCTGGAGTCTGCCCCAAGTAGAGGCTCAAGGGGGGGGGGAGGTTATAAGCAGGTCACCATGGGGCTCCGTTCTTTTGCAGACAACTTGACAGCTAGTGAGCTTGACATCAAATGTGAGGACTTCCCTGTGTTCATCCAGCCATTTTAGTTCTCACAGTCTCTTCTTCCCCTACAGAGAGAGGACCAAAAGCCTCGGTGAAAAAGCCTCCAACAGTAGCCCCCAGTGTGCTGAGGTAATAAACTGAGTCCTTAACCTGGGTCATCCCATTTCAAATGCAAAGTAGATAGGGAAGGAAGGAGTCTGTGTCCCCTCAGGGTATGACCTGTAGCATCCAGGCCTCTGAGGCTCAAGGTCCCCTGGCAGCTTCCTCCTGCACTCCTGGTCTCTCAGAGCTATTCTGGGGTGCACTTTAGCCTCAAGATTCAAGGCCGAGGCCACTCCTCTATGTTGCTTTGGACCTCTCCTCATCCACACTCCAAGAGCAAGAGGGGGCTCTGCTTGGGACAGAGCCCTTCAGTCACTAGAGATTTTACAGTGGCCTGGATTCTTCTTCATCACGTTTTAACCCTGAGCTACAAGGCAGGTGGCTCCAGATCTCAGAAGGACCTGCCAAATGCTCAGCTGAGTACTCAAGTTGGCACTCCTCCTAAGGGTTCTCCCTACCTCACAGTGAGGTGCTGCTTGCCCGGTAGCTTAGCCTGCCGAGGAAAGAAAGTACTTGGAAGCCCCGTTCCGCGGGGTTCGCTCTCCTCTTTCCCTCTCCCTCTCTCTCTTCCACTCCTCTCTCCAATGCTCGTGATGAAGACCAGGAATCCACAGTCAGGGCTTCACCAGAGCCCACCATCCCCCGAAGCCCTTTGTCACAGTCCTCTGGTTTCTGCTCACTGCTGTTTCAGGAGCGCTGTTCTATGCTGTTCTATGCTTCTCTGTGCTGTGCAGGGAAATGTCTAGCAAGTAGCTCTGAGTGGGAGGCAACGAGGGCCTGGGAAGAGATGCTCCCAGCCTGCCCTTACTGTGTGGATCAGGGGCTGGTTCCGCCACCATTAGCCAAAGGCTTGGGTGGTGAGGGTGCTGGTGCAGGGAGGGCTAGGGGCAGGTCTACCTAGAAGACCACCTGCTCCAGATGGGTGCACAGGGCAAGGGGCTGTGCTGCAGAAGTCAGCCCCGAAGCAGCACCAGCTGGGGTCCTACTGTCCGCCAGGCTTAGTTTATCCAAGTCTCCCAGGGGGAAAAAACAAAACAAAACTGTGACGTATCCAACCCCCCTTCCACAGTGACACACTATCAGTTCTTTACTAAGCTGGATCACAACAGGACTCTGTGGTGCTATTCGTGACCTCGTGGAACAGCATGACTTCCCGTTTCCCCTTCGGAGAATGCGGAAATTACCATCAAATAAGAGCTTTCAAGACATCGTCTACTTTATTTATTTTAACTTCATGGGGCTGGAGAGATGGTACAGTAAGTAAGAGCACATACACACAGCTGTTTGCAGAGGACCAGAATTCAGTCCCCAGTTCCCACACTGGGCAGCTCACAACCATCTATGAGGATACTCCAGCTCCAGTGGGATCTAATGCCCTCTTCTGACTTCTGATTTCTACAGGAACCTGCACTCACACACACAATTTTAAAATATTTAATTATTTTTATTCATCACTAATTGTGTGTGTGTGTGTGTGTGTGTGTGTGTGTGTGTATGTGTGTGTGTGTGTAGGTAAGCAGATGCCATGTGGAAGTCAAAGGCTGATTTTCAGGAGTTCATTGCGGGCTCTAGGTACTAAACCTAGGTTTTCAGGCTTGCATGGCAAATACTCTTACTCATTGCAACAACTTGCTGGCCCTTGAACAGTAACAGGAGGAGGACAGGTCTCGTATAAAGATTTGGGAATTAGAGTGGCTTTTGAATTGCTACAAGTTATGGTCAGGAGAAGGCGGTGGGTAAACCCTTGCACAACCCTCCTACCCTTTCTTGAACACAATGATTTCTAACCCAGAGTTTTGTACCCAGCCCAGCTGTTCACTGAGCATGAGATTAGAATGCAGGCATTGTCAGGGTACAGCTGTTTCACTTCCCCCGGCCTTTACTGGAGTCAGGGGGGCATGAGCTACATCAAAGCAGGAGCATTACCAAGACCAAGGAAAATGCAGGGCACACTGTGTCCACAGGGGGTTCAGGCAACAGAGTTTGGAGTGAAATTGGCATTAAACTTGCACATAGAACAAACTAATCAAGGTCACTGATATCTGCGGGGAGGGGTTGGAGTATAGCTCACTGGTAGAGCTCCTGTCTAGCATGCACAAAGCCCTAGGCTCAATCCCCTGTGCTAGTACCATAAAATAATTTTATGTATTAAATTAATAAGTAAAAGTAGAATCATCATGGAGTTAAAGAGTTAATAAAGGAGTTAATAAAGCCAGGGTGTACTATGTCCCTCTGCTGCAGATGACAGGGTCAGCTTGTCCCGTGTGTGTGCGGTGAAGTGGTAGGGGGCAGGTGTGGAAGGGCAGAGTGCCTTGGTCACCGCTGAGGAAATTACTGACATGTCAAGCTGCAAACCTGACGAACAGCAAAGCCAGGATGCTATCATGGATATGGAAGTAAATTCCCAAATAATTCAATTTTAAAGGGGAGAGTTGTCCCCAGGATGGATAATTAGAGTGGGTGGATGGGAGACAGTCTGGCAAGGGGGGTTATATAGTTCCTTAGATTAAAGAGATCACATTATTAAAAATTAGGACTCAAGGGCTAGAGAGATAGCTCAACAGTGTAGACCACCTGTTGCTCTTGGGGAGGACCCCGGTTTGATCCTCATCACCCACATGGTGGCTTACAACCATCTATAACTCTAATTCCAGGGGATCTGATACCTTCTACTGGCCCCCGAGGACACCAGGAACTCATGTGGTATACATACATACATGCAGTCAAAACACTCGTATGTATGGAATAATAAAGATCTGAAAGGCTCAGAATGGCTGCGCAGCAACTAGGAATTTAAAACGAGCTCAAAGAAAACATGTGTGTGTTGGAGGGTGGGGGGTGGGTAATGCCAGAGCCAAGGGAGAGGCCTGAGTGTTTAAGGATGGTAGTCCTGGGTAAGGGATGGGGATCTCTCTCTACACAGGGTTCATGACCTAGTTCTGGCCTCTTGGCTGGGCCTCCACTAATGGATCCTAAGGGAGCCCCAGGATGGGGCCATGTGTTTCTGGCTTTGTACACAGCCTTGCACAGCTGCATTGGCTGGGTGTACTGGCCATCCGGCCTTCTGCAGGGGACTTGGTTCTGCTTCCAACCAGATGTGAAGCCCACACTGGTGTCTTATTCTGCTTGAAGCTTGCAGGAATGAGGGCCAAGACCCATTCGTAGTCTGAGAACAAGATAACATTCTGGTACCCCTGTCCTCTGATGGGAACAAACATCCCTGGGTGTGGGGGAGGGGTAGAGCCCTGTCTCAGTCCATCTTCCTTTGGTTTCTTCATTCCCTCCATAGTTCTGGCAGATTCTCCAGTTCTAGCAACAGCTGACAGCTTTCTCCTTGAGTTCCAAGCGGACCCAGTTTCTTTGCTAAGCCCCGCATCTGCCCTGATCCTTTCTCATGTGAGCACAAGCCCTGCTTCCTAACACCCTGGAGGTATTAGGAGTAGCTGACACCTCTGATACAGAGCCTTCTGACAGGCATCAGGCCTCGAGCCCTGAATGGCAACTGTTGCTGCAGCAGCCCAAAAGACACAAAAATCCCAGGCTGAAGGAAGCAGGAAACTGGAGCAAGGGGGACATGGCAGGCAGGGACTACAAAACTGATGGAAACATTTTAACAAATATCTCCAGGGAGAGCCCCAAGACCTGATGGTAAAACTAACTTTTAGCAACTTTTGGTGATCTCAGGGCTCTTCCCTGATTGGTCCTATTCTTCATCTTATCTATCTGTGTGCTCACACGTAGCCAGTCAGGGTCCAGGTAGAACTTTGTATAAATCTGGGCTTGAGCACAGGGCACATAAAAACTCAACAGAGGAGGAAAGAAGAAATGAGTCGCCAGAGATGAACCCTCACCCTAACCCTGACGCCCCCTCCAGCCCCTGAGGCTTCTGTTAGCCTCCAGGACTGGATGTGATTTCAAGCTGAGGGGATTTGTGCTGGCCTCAGCCTGTATAACTACACACAGGTGGGCTGTGGAGGGGCATTTGTTCCAGCCTCCAGACCTGGAAATCACCCACTGCTTCAGAGACCTGCTACAGGCTTGCTCTGCAAGGGGCAGCTCCTGGTTGCCACCTGAGGCCCTCCAAGTTTTGAGCTGTGACACTGCTCTGAGCTAAACTGGCATCCTACTGTTACCAAGAGTTCAAACCTTCTTCCTTTAATCCCACATGGCAACTGGTTTATCCCATTTCAGGATCTTAATCCCGAATTAACAACAAAACAACTCTCATCTACGTTCTTTGCTGTCCGCCCAGTTTTTCCTCGGAGGAGGGTAGGACATAAAACACAGTTGGGGGCAAAGCCGGTCTCCACTGACTGCCTTTGCGGCTCAAGGATTAGGGATACAGCTCAGGAACCCTTGGGCCTGTGCTGGGTGTGTCTTGGACCACCTTTGCTTCCCAGGGTGAATCCAAGGTCTGGCAGCTTTGTGTCACCCCTGTAACACACTTCAGGGAGGGATCCTGCACTTCACACACCAGCCTCCTTTGGGCCAGGTAGACAAAGAGTCCTATGGAGACAGTCATGGCTGGCAAGGGCTGCCGTCTGGAGGCCCTGAGATTCAGGAGCCAGGTTACTGTCCGAGCTACCTCCGGACAGCTGTGGTATGGCCCAGAACGGCCTGCTCTCTGTCCTCTCAGTGCTTCCGGCGGCAGTGAAGAGGTCCCCAAGGAAGTAATGATAAGTCCCTCTCGGTGGTGCCCAGCCTGGAGCTTGGGCAGGACTATGCGCTCGAGACACTTATTAAATTGATGATTACAGAAAAAGACATGCGCATGCACCAAGGTCAGCTTGAAAGAAAGATCGAAACATGGTGTAAGGGATGCTCAAGGGAGCCTTTCTTGGGGAGGAGGCCCCAAAGCCAGAATCACCTGGAGAAGGGATAGGGAGATAGGAGCCTGGGCACCGAGAGAGGAGACAAAGTTTTGGGTGGTGTGCTGGATAGTTTTATGTCAACTTACCACAAGCTGGAGTCATCTGAGAGGTGGGAACCTTAATTAAGAAAATGTCTCTGTAAGATCAGGCTGCAGACAAGCCTGTAGGGCATTTTCTTTATTAGTGATTGATGTGGGAAAGCCCAGACTATTAGCACCATCCCAGGGCTGGTGGTCCTGGGTTCTATAAAAGCAGGCTGAGCAAGCCAGTAAGCAGCACTCCTTCATGGCCTCTGCATCAGCTCCTGCCTCCAGCTTCCTGCCCTGCCTGAGTTCCTGTCCTAATTTCCTTTGATGGTGAACAGTGTTGCAGAAGTGTAAGCCAAATAAACCATTTTCTCCCCAAGTAGCTTTGGTCATGGTGTTTTGTCACAACAATAGGAACCCTGACTTCAACAGGTGGCAACTGGACCTCTGTGGGGAACAGGCTCTAGGCAGGTGGAGAGATGGGGCAGGCAGGGCCTGCTGCCCAGTCCTGGCTTGTGGACAAGGTACATACCAGGCCTTCACAGTTTGACATGCTCGTGCCCTTTGGTGAGTCACCCACTGGAATACTTTTACCCTCCAGACATATGGGGTGTGTGTGTGGGGGGGGGAGTGCTGGCAAGAAGCAAAAACCAGACTTGGGCTTGGGCAGGGTGGGGTGGGAGGGTGCAAGCCCAAGGTCTGGAGGCAGATACATGGAGGTATCCCAGAAGGCCTCAGGGCAGGAAGGGCTAAGGGAAGGGCTTCATCTCATCATCTGGGACTCTGGTGTGAGACACCACCTATTCCTGGGATGAAGGACCTGAAGATGCTCCCCATGCCTGGTGGATCCACCTCAGGGGCAGGGAGGGGGAAGAGCAGCCTGGGGGTGGTCTCGTCCAAGCTCTGCTACTCCATCCCTTCAATTGCTCCACAATTAGGTGCCTGTTTTCTTCTGCGGTCCCAAAGTCTTGAGGGCTGGGCCTTCAGAAGATGGCTCTAAGCCAACATGCAGGTAGGTGGAGCACTCCATTGGCTGCTTCAGCTGCCTCCTTTGTTCCACTCAAGGTCTGGGGTTTATATATTTATCCACTCACTGGTTTTTACCTTAGATCTCACTGCTACCCACTGGGATGAAGCCTCCACAAGAGCAGGACTTTTCTTCAGTCTGATTTGTGGCCAGACTGGGCAGAGGCCTAAGAGTATGTGTGCTTTAGGATTCTCCAGGGGAATGGAACGCACAGAATAAATACAGACACAGGGGAATTTATTTGATTGGCACACATGATGGGGGCTGGGCAGTCCAACTGGCTGCACAGTGGAGAGGCTGAGAACCCAGCACTAGCTCAGTCCACCAGGTTCCATGCCTCGGCCATCCAAATCTGGCGCTGAAGGCCTAGAAGATTCCTAGAGAATTGCTTGTTAGCGCACAGTGGAAAGCCAAACAGCTGAAGAAGCCGGGCTTTGATGTCAGCAAAGGATAGAGCAGCGATAACAACAGGATGGATGAACACTCCAGCAAGGCAGGAAAGTCAGTACAAAGAGTTGGAGCTTCCCCTCAGATCTCCTTATTTCTGGGCCACCCTCATTGGAGGGTATGTCTTCCTATTTCAAATAACCTAATCCAGAAAATCCCTCATAGGTGTACCCTAACGCTTGTCTCACTGGTGATTCTATCTCTTGTCAGGCTGGCAATCCATATTAACCACTGTGTTGTGAGAGTGAGGCTGCTTTAATGGATATTCATGCTGACGGAACTAGGAGGGTCTTGAGCTGGTGCCCACATAGAGAATGCCAGGGGGAGAACAGATACTCCAGGGGCACTCTGACTAGAACACAGTGAGGCCCCTTACTTGAATGACTCTGGAGGGCTCCCTGGAGGAAGAGGACAGCGTCTGTCGACTCATAACCCTGCAGACTCTGGTTAAAGAGACCAGGAAATGCAGCCCAGCCACATCCACAGCCACAGCTGTCCACAGTAGGAGAGCAGGCCTCCCAGGAGGTAGAGGTGGTGGGGGGAGGAAGGGAGGAGGAGAGTGGGGGTTGGACAGGGAATAGCCTCGGACGGGGAGGAAGTGGGCAAACAGGGGAAGGGGCCCTGCTGGAGGTAAGGAATGCCATGTGCCAAGGTTCTGAGAAGGCCCAGCTGCGGCTTGGTTAGGGGAGGACCGGAAGGGACTCAGGGCAGACATGGCCTGACCCTTTGCACAGTGAAGTCAAGCCAAGGGGGGAGGCAGGGCTCTCTGGCTGAGGTGTCCCAGAGCAGCAGTTGGCAAGTGTGTGCCGGGTTGAGGCAACTGGAGACGTCTAAGCCCTGGCCCCTTGTTTTGGTTGTGTGTGCGTGTTTGTGTTCACACCCACATATGTGTATTAAGGAAAAACAGCTGTAAGGCTGAGAGAAGGGATGTTTTGAGAAACTTCCGAAATCACAGTCCAACTTACAAACTTGGGGTAGGGCCTCTAAATCCCTACATAAGCAGAGCTGACCGAAAGGCTCTCCATCAGCTGGTCCAAGCTGCCTCACATCTAGGCCAGACACAGAACCCCAACCCGAATAATGCCAATTGCCTTTGCAGGCTCAGGCAAGCCAGGAAACTGGATCCCTGCAGGTACCAAGTCCACAAACTGGCTGTAAAGGGCCTGTAGGCCGGGATGCACTGTGCCCACAGACAGGGCAGTAGATGGTAGGCAGGCGTGGCTGTCCTGGGAAGACAGACACGACAACTGTACAGAGTCTACATACTGAGCCATATTCAACAAGAATACATGGCTGTGCAGGGCCCCAAGTGTGCTGGGTCCACAAACATAGCTGTACTAGCAGGAGGCTCTAGCCGGACTGGAAGACACCCTAAGCTACACCATACCAGCAGACCAAGCTGTACTCATCCATCTTACTGGGTCTGTAGGCCCAGCCTTACTAAGCAGGCTTGGCCGTACTGGACCTGCAGAGCTGACCCTAGTTATGCTAGGCATGATGACCTGGTAGTACAGGAGAGGCGGACCCAGCCTACTTGGCAGGCAAACTCAGCCTTACTGGACCCCACACATCTGGCCCTACCAGACAGGGAAACCCAGAGGTTGGGGATTAGATATGGTCATATTATGCAGCCAAATATAGCGTATAGGATCCACAGACAGGGCTACTAGGCAGGCAGACCTGATGTACTGGGTCGACAGACCCAACTATCCTCCCCCTGCACAAGGATTTCTGTCACCCTGAGCTTATGCAAAAGAGTGAGATCTGTGTCACTAGCTCTTAGGTCCCCTCCCTGTACCTGTCTGTCTCCCCCTAGTCCCCACAGGTCAACTGCAGGAGTTGCAGTCTACTGAGCTTATAGGATGGGGTCTACTGAGCTTATAGGATTCCTGTTGCCTGTGGATCTGGATGTAGACCTCTCCTCTCCTCTCCAGCACCATGTCTGCCACGTCCGCCTGCTTCCTGCCATGCCTCCAGCCATGCTGATAATGGACTAACCTTCCAAACTGTAAGGCAGCCCCAATGAACTGCTTTCCTTTTAAGAGTTGCTGTGGTCATGGTGCCTCTTCATGGCAATAGAAACCCTAACTAAGACACCTACCCTTGGAGAAGCTCTTTGTATTTCAAAGAAGGATGACACAAGCCCCTGACTTAGCAGGAGCATCTTTCTACAAGAACAGGGAAAGCCATTTGGAAAAAAAAAAAGAACCAAAAAACCTGGAATGGAATATCCACAAAGACAAGATTTTCTGTCTGGAGTAGGAGCTGTAGGGGAGTGATTGCCTTGGCTTTAACATTTTATATGAAGCATTTATTTCAAGATTTGGAAAATAGAAGCCTTTGCTGAAATGGCTGCAGCTAGATGGCTGGTCCTAGCACCGTGACTGCTAATGTCTTCTGGAGTAAATGGGGAAACCGGGTCACATTGGAGGTTGGGGAGAATGCTGCCTGAGGCTGTGCTGGGAAAGCTTAGGTCATCTCACAGCCCCTCACTGAGGGAGGGGACTAAGGTAGGGATGGCACATCTTAGATGTGAGGCTCACAGCATGATGAATCTGTGTTCTGTTCACACTGGCTCCTCAGCCCTGCCCAGGGATGCACAGAACAGAAAGGAGCTGAGTCCCTCTTTGGAAAGGTTTAGTTAGGCGTGAATAGGAAACCAGCCAGAAGAACAGAGAGCAAAGGACTAGTGCAAAAGACGCCATCCAATGGCCAGTCAACAAGAGAAGATGTTCCCGTGGCCTAGCCTTGGGGAAATGCCACCTGAAGCACAGCGAAGTTCTGTGCTGCCACAGGAAAGGATGAAGAGAGGGATGTGTGCCTAAGCATTGGTACAATCCTGGGTGGCACTTGGGTTGCAGAGGTCCTGCGAGGGAGCTAACTGGTGTTGAAAGCCATTGAGAAAGATCTTCTTAATGCATGGGACAGTGAGGCCCAGACAATACCTGCAGAGAGACCAAGGGCTGGCTAACCTGACAGGCCCACAGCACTGTGTGGGAACTAGGCCTGACACCTACCAGCAGAAGGGCAGATCCAAGGTCCTATGGGTACACCTTGAGATGGTACGGCCAGAGAGCAAGAGTTCTGCCACCTGGTATCGCATGACAATGGCGGGGGGCGGGGGGCAAGACAAGACCAGACACTACATCGGTGCAAGACAGGCCACCAGCGCCATCTGTGCAGACTGGTCCCCAGGGCCAAGCGCTGATGAGAGGGCCCAAGAGGACAGCGTCTCACTACAGGGTAGGCTCACCTGTGAACTGAGTGGCTCTTGTGCACTGTTCTGTATATGTGCCACACATTGAACAGAGGAAGCTGGGGGAGGGTGGGCTGAGGGGTAGAGCTGGGTAGCAGGGGCTGAGGACTGGGAAAGTAGGCTTTTAGCTTCCATAGCCCTCTCATGGGGTCACTCAGGGAGAATGGCTTACAGGCCAGGGCTATGGACTCTGGAAAACACCAGCATTTGGAGCAGTGGGGGAGGAAACTCTCCTCACAGTTGGGGGTCTGTGGGCATCTCTTCAGCCTGGCATGATGGGAGGAAGGTGCATAAATACAGAGCAGACACATGGTCAGAAGCCAGCAGCTGGCAGGAGGCTGGCTGGGTTCCTGCTACAAAGGACCCTTATCCCCAGGGCTGAGCTTGGTATCACAGCTCTGTGAGCAGTGCTGACTTAGCCATCCATGCATGCCTGGTAGGCTGATCAGACAAGCTGGGAGCCCGTGTGTGGTGTGTGACATGCCTTATAAAAGTTCACTTGAAGACATGGTTTGCCTTATTGTACATGTACCTCATGTACAACATGGACCGGATGGACCTTTCCTTTCTGTACCCAGAGACACTGAAAATACTGGATAAAATCTGCCTACTTATGGTTGCTGTTAGGGGTAGAGACACTTATCTTACTGTCCAGTGGGGTGCACACGTAGCCTGATACAGGTGGGGTCTGAGGTTGCTAGGTTCGTCATATGGAGAACGGTGTGTGCGCAGGCGATGGAGCTAAACTGTTACTAGAAAAGGTGGGTGCACAGCCCAAACCAAGGGAAGTTCCGGGCTGCTAAGGTATTCCTATGCTTGTCTGTCTCTGTTGTGGCAAAGAGCCTCAGGCTGGGAGCAGGAACACCAAGGATTGTCACCTCACAGTCTGGAGACCAAAAGGTCCAAGGGTCAGGGATGAGTGGGCTGGTTTCTGCTGAGGCCTCTCTCCTAGGTTTGCGGAGAGACACCTTCTCAGTGTGGTCATAGGACCTTCTATGTGTTTGTCCTGAACTTCCTCTTTTTATGAGGACTCCAGTGGGGCTAGCTAGGGGCCTTAGTGACCTCATTCAGACTCAGCAAACCCTGTGGCCATACAAGACCCATCCTGGGGGCCCTGGCTTAAGATGCTTACATGTGAGTCTGAGACACAACCCAGCCTCTCTAACATCCTCCGTGGTCCTTGATCTTGGAAGGACATGGGTCAAAGACCCATAGTACTATGCACGTAGAGAACCCAGGACTCTAGGGACCTTTGTTCCCCTTCCTTTTTCAGGATGGCCTGTCCATGCTGAACCACTTCCTTATGGATAACGAATCTGCCCCTAGATGTCAGTCTCCTGCCTCAGATGAACCTTGTATGTTAGTCATTTGTCATGTGGCAAATACCCAAGAGAAGGGAAAGAGGAGGGTTTATCTCAGCTCAGGCTCTCAGAGGGTTCAGGCAAAGCTTGGCTGGTCAGTTGTTCCTGTGGTAAGGCAGAGCATCATGGAGGAAGGGCATGATATCACTTGGATGTTCATTCCATGGTATTCAGGAAGCAGATAGATGAGAAGAGGAAGGGACAGGATCCATCCTTCAAAAGCATACCTCGCTGACTTGTTTCTTCCAACTGGGACCTACCTCTGAATGCTTCCCTCATGTCTCATAATGCTGTCAAGTTATGACATCATCAGTGGATCCTTCAGAAGGGAGAGCACTTGAGAGTCCATTGATTGGCCAAACCTGCCTGAACCCTGCTATATCAGGGACCAAATCCTTCAACCCAGTAGCTCCTGGGATACAAGTCACATTCAAACTGTGCCTCTACCTGTACCAAAGGTTAACATTGCTGTCCTCGGTGATGGAGGTCAAGACATTAAGCAGAGCTTCCTGCAGCATTTCAGTGTCTCCATCCCCAGTCCTTTCCAGTGCTATCACACTACACAGATTCTATGGAACACGGATGCCTTCAAAGCTCTCTGGAAATGATATTGTTTCTTTAATAGGTCTAGAAAGGAGCAGCAGCTTTTGGCTTCTCATTTCTTATGATTTAAAAAAAAAATTGAACTCCAACAATAACAGGATGAAAAATGTATCTTCCCCTGGCCAAACACTCCATCAGGTCATATCCAATTCCAGCTTTATTCTGCAGCTGTCTACACCTCCTGCCCACGGCAGATCTGGCTCCATCCCTCCTTGAGGTGATAGGGTATATCCTCTGCTCACCACTACCCTCCCCATCCCTGGTCATAAGGGGCAGGACAGAAGACCTACCCATGGGTAGAGCCTAATACAGCCCCTGCTGCGAAACCAACCAGGAAGGGAAGAGGAAGGTATGGTCAAGCTCTCTCTCTCTCTCTCTCTCTCACACACACACACACATACACACACACACACACACACACACACACACACAACTAGGAAAGTACAGTCAGGTCTCCCATGTGAAGGGAGACTGTATCCCCTCCATTATGAGACAGTATACCTAGGGTACAGTGCCAAAGTGGTTCATGTTTCTCTGCAGCATCTGGACCTACCCAATAACTCCTCTACTAATTACTTGTTCATTCCTTTATTCATTCATCCATCCACTTAATCATAGATTAACTCAACCATTCATTCACTCTTCACCTAGCTTCCCACCCACAAATCCTTCATCAACCCATTCACTTACCAACCTATATGTCTACTTGTCTACCTATCCATTCCCCCAACCACTCAGTCATATACCATTGACTCATTGTCTATCCCACCCACCCACACGCCCACCCATCCCCCTTCATCTGTCACCCACCCCTCCAGCTTTTCCTTAATTACACGCACTGCCCATGTGTGTAGTCTTTTGCTGGCAACAGATGACTGAGACCCTGACCTCAATGGACTTCTAACCAGTGAGATCCATCCCAAAGCAACCAGATATGGCCTCCTGCATCCCAAGTTGTTGGGGGAAGTGTGGTAACAACTCCCTTTGGCAAATGGGTCACAGGTAGGTAGGTAAAGTGATACGCTGCCATGGTTCTGATGCCATGTGGGTGGCTAGCGCTCCTGGCAACAACTCTGCAACCACGCTGAGCAGGGAGTGGACAGGTAGAAATGTGTGTGAAGGGCAGGGAGGAAAGGTGCCAGGCCCTCAGATGTTAGCCTCGGCTGGAAAGGCTGTTCCCGAAGGCTGGTGTAGAGGGGACAGTCAGCCAGAGACAAAGTTAGGGACCAGAGCAGGCTCAGGACACACAGTCTTCTTAGTGGGAACCACTCAGAACACCTCCAATGGCTATTCTGGTGTTGGAAGAGACTCAGCCTTGTGGTAGGCAGAGGGAAAGCTGAGGACAGAGCTGTGTGCACTAGCAAAAAGAGAAATAAGTAGGCAAGAAGAGATACAGCACAAAACAGGGCCAGGCATCACCCTCAATCAGATTCAGGGACAGGCTTTCCCTGCCCCAGGTCCACTGGCTGCTGACTTCCTCCCCAGATTCAGGCCTGGAAACCAGAACTACCCAAGGATTTGGAAAGAATGGGCATTTCCCTGGCCCGAGTTTAGTTCAGTGGACCATAGGTCTTCCCTGTGCCCCAGACTGTATTGCTGGTGTTGATACATACTGTCTCAAGCAATCTGGACTAGGCACTGGAGAAGGCACTTAGTAGTTTCGACACAGAGGAAGTCAAGTACGGTAAGGTTAATGTGCCCATATCAAGGTACCAAGCTTGGATTTAGGCCTGGGCATCCTGCCCAAGCTACCTGTCCACTCTGCCTGTAGTTACACCTTTCCCAGGGGCTGACAGGAAGGATGCCTACCTGAACATTGTCCCATCTTCAAGGATGACAGCATAGAAAAAAATCTTCCTGAAAATAAAAAAATTAAAAAACAACTTTGTTCTGGATCAACAACTTTAAAATTTTGAATAACCATTAGGACTTTTTGTAAACTGAATTAAAGAGCTGCAGAGTACACCAGTCAGGGAGGAGGTGGTGAGCAGGGCTCACCCTGGGATTTTGTTTTCATACTCTAAAGCACCCAGCCCTGTAAGTCTATCTGTGGTCTCCTCCTAAAAAGCAAACAGCACACTGGTCCCTGCTTGGCTGTACTAAAACACCCTAGTGAACCTCATCAAAAGGGCAAGCAGACTCCTCTCCAAGCTCACCATCAGTGGTGGGAACCAAGCCACCAGGAAGGTACGCTGTCTTCAGCATCCTGAGCATCAGTAGAGGAACAGGCTCAGGCTTCAATTCCCCTCCATGCATGTACACCTTTTCTGCTGACCTTCTATGCCCACAGTACTGGAAACTTCTCTGGGCATCACATGGGAAACTGAGTCACTTAACCCAGCAGCTGGTAGGGTGAGAGTGAAGGGCAATGGAGGAGATGATCATTCCTGGGAAGCCATGTGGACTCTGGATGGGTTCTCCTACAGAGCCATCCTGACCTTTGGACTTAAGACCTAAGCCCTGAGCCTGAGGGAAACACCCTAATGTAAGTTTCAGAGACAGCAGAATAGGATCTGAACAAAGCAGAGACTGCCCCAGGGTCACTGGGCAGCTGGGCAGCTGGGATGGCCGAAAGTGAAGATACCCCTAGTCCCAAGGAGCGGAGTCACCTCTGCGGGTGTCTGCGCTGGACTCGCCTGCTCTGAGCAGCTAGGATGTGTGTAGTCAGAGGGTTGCTGCAGAGGAACCAGGTCCAGTGAGACACAACACTCACAAGCAGGTAGAAAAGTGTTGCAAGTGTTAACAGAAGGCAGGGCCTAAGGGGATCGGTACCCTGGGCTCAGTGAGGCAGCCAGGTTGATGGGGTCTCTTTCAGACATGACCACCTTGCATTACACAGAGGCTCTGATGACGCTCTGCTCTGGGCTTTATGTCCTGGGTGCCATGCAGCCCCTGAACTTGAGAGTTGCAGAAAAATCTCTGGTTTTAGGTGGAAGGACTACACAGCTTGGGGGCTCCAGATAGTGTGTGTCTGTAGCCACAATGCTGCAGCAGAGTGGGAGGGAGAGATTAACACTCACCTGCTGTACACAGGACCGACCCCAGAGGTCATTCTCTGACTGCCACATTTGCACTGAGGCACACATATATTTGCACTCACACACACATGCACAAAAACATTTTAAAAAGAAGCAGCTAATGACGATCAGGCACAGTAATACACACCTATAATCCCAGCACTCACGGATGCAGAGGCGAGTGGATCTCTGTGAGTTCAAGGCCTGGTCTACAAAGCGAGTCCAGGACAGCCCCGACCACACAGAGAAACTATCTTGAAAAACCAAGCTAGGGGTGGGTGCCATTACAGGATAGCAAGAACGAATGTGACTGGGTTCTCAGGGGAGACTGGACATACAGGTGACCCACAAAGGCAGCATCAAAGGCAGAATGGACAGTAAACTTGCTGCTGTGAAATACTTCCACCCTGAGAACACGGGAGCGCCTGCCTTCCTGGAGAAGCGGCTGGAGGAGGCACTTACCAAGAGCATTAGCCTCTGACTTGTGTGCTCTCAGAGATCTGCTGGCATTTGTGCTTATACAATGTGACAAGGTGCCTTTCCTTAAGTAAGAATGTTGAACATTTGCCCAGCTAGTACTAGCACAGCTAGCCACTGCTCATCCCGTATCCACCCCTCTATAACAACTTGGTATCTGAAGTCCTGCAGCAGAGGGCACAGTGTAGTCCCAGCAAGCCCCTTCTGAGAGCTAGCCACATGCAAGCACATACAGGTGCCTAAGTGTCAGCCATAGTGGGATTGGATTGCAAGCTTCTAGACTCAAGTGTCTCAGGAGGAGGCTGATAACCTTGGAGGTCCATGTGGCTTGGTGGGGGAAATAGCCACACCATGCTAACACACATGAACACACACACACACACACACACACACACACACACACACACACACCCAAGCATGCACATGAAGAAAAGCATCCAAAAGAAAGCATGCTAACATGGCACCAGCTAGTATGACGCAGTCAAGTGATGGACATCCTTGGGAGAGGTCGCAGGACCACACACAACACAGGCCGCTCCCACTGCTCCAACTTCTCCTGGGTGGAGGGAACCTAGTAGGAGCCAAAAACCACAGTGAACAGGCTCTGTGCCTTGTGACTAAAGTAAATGAGTAAAAGGTGGCTGTTACTCTGAGGTGTGAGGTCACCAGAAACACTTGTTTTCTTCTTTGAACTCTGCTATTGCCCAACAGCGCCCAGTGATGGGCACGGGCTTCACAGGCAGACACAGGACAGGAGAAAGCATGGCTTCGATTTCAACACTTTATTGCAATTATTCAAGTTTTTACTGCTGTTTACAAATGTTTCGTTTTCAAGGGGCCTTTACAAGCCTCAATAATGTGGCCTCTGCCCATAGGCTCCACACGCCACCAGCCTCACTCTCAGGACCTAGGAGTGAAGCACATCACAGTAGCAAGGACTAGGGATACATGAGTCATCCCAGCAAGTCATGTGATGCCAACAAGCTAACAGGACACCTGTTAAATTCTTTTTGTCCAGAGAATTAGTCCTTGCCTCAGGGACAAAGACATACCCAACAGATAGATATGAAAGCATATATATGCACACTTAAAAAAAAATCAAGTCCATTTTGTGCCACACATATGCTCTTGGGTGTATGGGCATGCAGTGGAGAATGGTCAGCCTACCGTGGCTACTCTTAAAGAGAACTGACTCTCCCTCTCCTGGAAGCTATAGCTGCTGATACATTTTTCTACCATTTGAAACCTGTTGGCACCTCAGCCACCAGCAGAAGCTCTGCAGTCAGACTGCCTGACCCTGGGAACCACATGGCAAATCTTAATGCAACACTCTACTGACTGTGGACATGCTGGTGGGTCTCCAATCAAGACAGGATAGTAACCACACTCCCATACAAAAGTATGGTCAGGTGAGAAGATGGCTGAGGTGACCATTGTGTGGCAGGATGGGAGGGCACAGACCCTACCATCTGGGAGGACCCAAGGGGCCCTAAGACCTAGCCCTCATTGTTGGGAAATGCCATAGGTCCAGGTGGAGGGGATCATCTGTGAACACATGGCTCTCATGCTGGCAGGCCCCCACTGGCCTGGGGTGAGACTCTGGGAGGGGGCTGAGCCAGGACGGGGTGGGGATGACCAAGAGCAGGATGGTGGAGAGAGAGGCTCTCAGGCTCAGCAAGTACCTGGGGCTCAGAACAGCCCATTAAACAGGCTAAGGCTGCGGGATCCTTCCTACAGCAGGAATGGATGGCAGCATGGCCCCTGTGCCTTTCAGAAGCTCAAAGGTCTGGCAGGGTCAAGCCATGTGTGAATTTGCTGAGGGACACTTGGTGGGGACAGATGGCAGTGGGCATTTCTCCTGTTTTAGAATGAAAAGGACTGAAGCCATTGCCAACCAATTACTGACACAGTGGGGGATGTTGGTGGTGTGGAGACTGGAAGTGCCCACACACTTCCTCAGTGGAAGTGTTTCCTCAGGGGACACTTCTAGAGCCACCAAAGGACATAATCAAACTTTTTCCTCATAAAAATCTCCAAATTATGCCATTCTGATGGTCCATGGTATACACAGCGTTAAGTGGCAAGTGAACAGAGGCATGGGCACATCACAGCAGGGTTAAAGAATCAGAAGGCAGCATAGAGAAGAGAGCTTTGTAAAAACTCTCCCATGGATCCCCAAGTTCACCTAAGCAGAAGCCTTCGCTTTGTCTTCCTATCCATACCCCAAGAGAGCATAAATACAATCCTTTGTTAAAAACCCAAGACCCTCAGGGAAACACACTACGCAAACTCCCTGACCCTGCATGTGAGGCGTGGCCTCTCCTCATCCGAGGACGGGCGTGACAGGTTGACCAGGGATGAGGACAAGGTAGGGTGTGAGTGATTTTCAGCATGGGTATCTCGGCGTCTCGTGGGCCTCTGTGTCTGAGTTCAGGCCTCTGGATCAGCTGCTCCTGCTGTGGCCACCCTTCCCACTGTCTACAGCTGGGACTTCAGCCTGTCAGCCACCGGTTTGTGCGCAGTGAACTCAGGCCACCAGGCGGCCCGCTCCAGCACGCCGTTCTGCTGCAGGATGGCTGCCCAGAGGTTTTTATAGAGCTGCAGGAGACACACCAGGTAAAAGTGAAGGGCGGGGACCGCAGAGTCCTCAGAGGACAAGAAGTCAGTGCAATGCCCTCTGGTCTTGTGAGGACAGGAAATTCTCTACTGTCACTTTTTAGGAAATGTTAAGATGATGTAGTTTAATTTATATAAGCCTTTTATTTTTTTTAATAGGAAGCAATTAAGAAAATTTAATTATAAAGTTCCATAAAAGCATTTGTGATGGGAACCATCCCCTTGTGGGATATTCTCTCCCTGGGAGCTCACTGTCCATGGTGGCCTACATCTGCACCCTCGTCCCCCATGCCCATTCTCACCTCCCACATCTGCCAGGCCATGTTCTGTCTTCTCTGAGACTTGTCCCCAGCTACCCTACAGCTCAGGATGCATAAGCCAGGTGTGGCTGAAGAGCAGGTGGCTGGGCCAGGGGTAGGGGCTTGAGTTCCTGATGGCTTCACTGGAGTCTTAGCTGTTCTTAGTCTCAATTCCTCAGGGGGAAACAGGTAGAATGGATGCTGTCTATGAGGCAGGTACAGATCAGACCTGGCCAGATCCAACACCTGCTCCAGACATGGACACACTGGGCACAGTCAGCTGGGGCAGAAGCACTGCAGACCTGGTCTGCTCCCCTGTGGGGTGTGAACCTGGCCGCCTTCCATGATGCTGAGCACTGTGCTGCCCTCGATGCTCTCTCAGATCCCCAGCTGAGTCTGCACATTCGAGGCCATGTCTACTTGGGACAGCCTGGGCAGAGCATCACTTCCTCAGGCTGAGGTGTGTGCACAGCTAGTCCCTCTGCCAGGCAGAGCCTAGGTGCCATGGGCTGAGCTGCAGCACTCACAGCCGGAGGTCCCTCTCCATCCAGGGACAGCTCCTCTCCACCTCTGGCAGTTCCTGACCACAGAGCGTGTGCTGCAGTTCCGTCTGCAGGCAACAGGGCCCTGCATGTGGGGGTCCTACAGTGCAGGTCCTGCTTGCAATTGCCTGAGAGGCTTGTCTGACTAGGGGGACCCATGTGAAGCAAACACCACTTTTCAGTGCTCTCTCCAACTCAAAGTCCCTTGTCCATCAGTCCTAACACCAGGACCCAGATCTCCGCCCATGACTGGCTCTGCTGTGTATGGGCCACCTGGCAGTCTTCCTAGGCTCTTATAAAAACGAAGCGGTACACACAGTGGGCCATCAGTCCTGCCTGCAGATGCTCCTGTTGCATCTGGGAACTCTCTGCCTAGCCCTGGCTCATACCTGCTCCCAGTGCGTCTGTAGCTGAGGTGCTGATCTTGTTCAGGCCCCAGCCCAGCCCCAGGCAGGCCCCTCACAGGCTTGTGAAGTACTGAGTCCAGTATTGTCTGAGGACAGGAGACTCCATGCCCTTACCACTGCCCTCCATCTCACAGAAGGCCACCATGGTCCTGGGGTGGGTAAGAGTTAAACCTATCCCACAGCCCCCAACCTTCAGACCCCAAGCACATGGCTGGAACACCTTTCGATGTCTTGCTGCCAGAATAATGGGGGCACAGCCCTGTGCATAGCAAGGTTCTTTCAAATTCCAGGCTGTGAGTATCTCCCTACGTGGGCATCACCTTGTGGTGAGGTGTCATACAAGAAGTTACTTCTGAGCTATCATGGGCCCCCTGGCAGGAGAATGGGTGTTTGTGTGAGGGAGACAGATGAGGTAGGACTCGGGCTGAGTGAACAGAAGAGTTCTGCAGACAGTGGTACGGCATGTGCAAGGGCTTCATGGTGGGGACCAGCCCGACACACTAGAACAGAGGGAAGGATGGGGTCTGGGTTAGGAGGGCCGGAGCAGCACAGTATGAAATGACAGGAGAGAAGGAACAGAGCAAGGCATGGCAAGGACAGGAGGGTGCAGAGGCGTGGAAGAGTCCAGTTGCATCTCGGTACTTGGCTGTTGGCGGGAAGGACAGCCTGTGGATGGAAAGGCCTATGCCCACTAACTGCTTCTGGACAAACCATTCTAGAATTTGGTAGCAAGTGGGCATCAGGAAGTTAAATGAGGGCTGTAGGGCTGTACCAGTAGGCACAGAGGGGCAATGGACCCCACAGTTGGGATTGTCAAGGGGTAGTCAGCTAGGGTTGGAGGGCAAGGGAAGGGAGAACTTGAAGATGCCAAGGTTTTAATGCTAACCAGACAGATGGAGTTGTGTTTGACCAGAAGGGCCAGGGTCTGGGTGGCTAATGGTGGCTGCCGTGACAGGTGTATGGCCTTGACACCGTGTCTGTGACTGAGCTTCAGGGCTCATGTGGAGAGCAGGCAGGGAGGGGCGGAGAGGACGAGTCCTCAGTCCTCACAGAGAAACTGTATGCCACTCCAGGGCAGCAGTGCAACCTCCCTGTTCTATGGGGTAAAGGGTGGTCAGGAATGGTACCTGAGACCACAGAGCTGGAGTGGCAAAGAGCTGTGACTGACACCACCCGATTTCTCTTGTCCCTAGAAAACTCCCCAAGTGTGCCAACTTCCAGGAAGGCACCCAAGACTGCTCATTACCTTAGGACCCACACAGACTCCAGGCAAGCCTCAGTGGCCACAGGGGCCATTCCCCTTACCTCACCGTCAGCTCTGGCAATCGGGGAACCCAGAACAAAGTCGGAAGGGGCGATCACGTCCACCAGGGCCACTGCATCATCTTTCAGCTGTCGGGAAACAAAAAGTCCTTCACTTGGCGACGCCCTACAGTCTCCAGGGCAACCACGGGGTAACAGAGCCACGCAGCTGGCTGCCACAGCGCACTGGAAACCTGAGCAGGCGCACAGCACTAGGAGGCCTCACCAGTCTGGCTTATGGATGCCCTGGGTGAGTGTTTGCATATTTCTACCATGTCGACATTCATTCTGGACAGCCAGCATTTGTTGTTGCTGCAAGGCTTGGGGAGCTGGCGGAAGTGATGAGTACAGCCTGTTAGCATGTCCCCTGAGGCTCATCCCCAGCCTATGGCCAACCTGGCAACTGCTGTTCTGAGGTTGGAAAGGAAGTCCAGAAGCCACAGGGGCAGAAAGTGCTCCTGAGCTCCTGCAAAAGCTATCACACTTGCAGCTGAGGCAGTGGTTCCAGGATCCTGGCTTCCTCACACAGACTATTATTAAGCCCCACAGAACAATCTGCTGTGGAGACGCCCTAGGGTTTTTCTTGAAATGCAAACGATTTTTTCTTCTTCCAATAACTCCTGCCAAGCACACTGAAGTTTAAGTTAACGTTTGGGTGTTGGCAGAACTCTGGCAGATGGCCTCAGGATGATGGCGGAGGCTGCACACTATGGACAGACAGGACCCCAGCAAAGGTAACACGACTCACCTGCACACAGAGTGCCAGGATGGCATCCTCCATCGATCTTCCTGTTTGTTCACCAGAAATGTAGCCACCTGCAAGCACAGCCTTGTCACACACTCCTCATCCCTGTGGGCCACAGCACATCAGAAATGGCTTTTCCACTCAGACTCATTAAGCCTTGAACAGAGATGTCAAGGTACTGACTAGCCTACTGCGATGTCTGGGAAGAAACATGCTGGGTCTGGGCCAGTTCTGGGGTTTCCTGCCACCTTGGGCATGTGTCAGGCCTGGCTAAGAAGCAGTGAGGGAGGCATGGCCCTGAGGCCCGGGGCTGAGCGGAATACCTACCACAGGAGGAACAAGGAATACACAGGTAGGCAGGTGTCAGCATCAGACCACATGGGTGCCTAGATTCACTGCAGATGGATGTGAGGGGCTGGCAGCTAAGAGGGGTCATGGGCTGTGGTGTATGGGGTATGCAGGCCTCTGAAGCCAGCAGGGACAGAGACCCAGCCCCTTGGTGTCACCCCAAGCCCACAGCAGACTTTGTGGAGACTCTCAGCAGCTCTGTGAAGCTGGGAATGCAATGGTGGAAGGAGCTTTTTTTTCGTGATGGTTTTCACCACAGAGAAATGTGCCTGGTCCCCAGACTTTCTCAGACAGAGGTCTAAGCCTCTGTCGGTAGAGCCTCACCTCGGTAGAGCAGGGCCACGTGCTGGCTCAGGGACCACAGGCCATAGAGTGCGCTGAGCCGCTTGAGCACGGCCTGCAGAGATGGAGGCACACTGGAGCTGTGCGCATGCTCGAGGAATCGCTGCACCACGGTGAGCTCCATGAAGGCCAGGGCCAGGGGCCGGCAGAAGTACACCTGCGAGTAAAACAGAGGCCTGCTGCGTGCTGGAGGCACTGCGACGGTACGACTGGGTCTCCTGTGAGAAAGGACTGCAGGGGACTGTAGACCAAGGCTGAACACTCATCCTAGGTCAGTGCTGTGAGACTAAACCGCATGAGGACACAGTATGCCACACACACACACACACACACACACACACACACACACACACACACACACCTCTGAGTGAAGCTAAGCCCCGTGAAGAGAAGCTACAGCATTTACATACTCCCTGATGGGCCCACTTTCACTCGGCCCAACTCTCGAGAGAACAGAGGCCCAACAGTCTATCACTACAGCACTGTGACACCAGCAAGTGATTCCAGGGCACTGTCCTCTTCTGTGGCTGGGGATGGTGGAGGAGCACAGGTCCTAGTGCCTTCAGGGTTTCTGAAATACAAACCCCCTGTTCCTAAACTGCGTGTCAGACTGGAGAGAGGCCACAGGCCCTGCAGGATTCCCTCTCTAGTCACAGACTGATCACCTCCCTAGGGAGGCTAGCCACTGGAGACCCCTTGGGTGGCCTTCTCATTCTTCATCGGCTGCCGATGGCTGCTAGCATATCTTTCCCTGCCCCCAGTGTACTACCTCACCAGAGCTTTTAAATCCACAGAGGATTTTAAATCCACACATGTACTGCCTTACTGTGAGGCTGTGCTCATGCTGCTTCTGAGAGTGGGAGACATTAAGCCCTGTTAGCAGAGAGCAGGAAGCACTGTGGCCCATTCCCACCCAGGCCTACTTAAGACAGAGGCCAAGAAGAGCCTGGCAGAGGGGTAGGAAGGAGTGAGGGGTGGGCTGTGGGAGGCCCTGGCCCATTGAGAGCCCTTACTGTGGGTTCATGGTCTTACACCTCACATCCCACTCCAGCTACCGCTGTTCTGGTTTCCAGCAGCCGTGTCTTGGCACTGTAAACACCCTTCATGTCTCCCACAGGCAGCAAGGCTTACGCTGACACTTTATGGTGTCAGGGTGGGGCCTGCAGCTGCCAGGACACTGACTTTTCTCAGCAGACACCAGAGCCAACAGAACAGACGCAAACTGTAAGGCAGACCTACCTGGCTGTTGTTTCTTGCTTCAAAGTCACTGCCTCTGGACTTTTTCTCTTGACAGTATCTCTGATGACTCCCTTGGAGCAGGTAGCAAACGAGCCAGCGGTATGCTGCCAGGAGGGCTTTGGAGGGGACACAGGAAACAGAGCACCTATTACCACACCTGTAACCCTGGGCACACGGCACCACCAGCCGTGTACCTTGTTGGTCTTGATGAGGATGGTAGAGGATAGAGTGGTTTTCCAGACAGGGAAACTGAGGGTAGCTTGCCCAAGGCCCTCTACCAGGTAGAGTTGACGGGGCAGGTGTGACTGACAGCATTTCCATGCTATCATCACAGATTGGGGACCGCGGATCCCAGAGCCACTCTGACAATGACAATCGCTGCTCTTTCAGGGGATGAGAGGACAGACGCCTGTATTCCCATCCTCAGCCTCACTGGTCAGCTAGAGATGGCTGTGGGCTGGCACTTGCCCTGACAAGGCCTCGGCCTGGCTTGTTGCTCCTTACGAGTTCTTAGTGACAGCAGAAAGCCAGTTACAGAGAGGGGAGAGCAGGGCAGTGGGGTGGGAGGGAGGGGTTGGCTGGCACCTAGCCAGCCAAGTGGCAGAGAGGCAGAAGAGGAGCTCATCCTCCCAGCCAACCTGAGCATACTTCCCACACTACTCCGGACATAGGACACTGGTGAGCAAGGACACACAACCTTAAATGGGAAATAGGTTCTGATCAGCTACATGGTGGAGTCCATGTTCTCCACACCCAACACCCAGAGGGAAAAGTCCCAGGTACCTGCTCCAAAGGACCTGGAGGTTTCAGGGACCAAGGAACAAGGGGAATCTCTTATAGGCAGCTGGTCATGGCTCAGAGCCCCTGGTAAGGAAATAGGGGTCTGGCCACAACAGGTTTGCACCTATTTCCTCTGGTGTCACAGAGCCTATTCCCAGGAAAATGATGCCACAGAATATCTGAATGTCATATCCTCATGGCTCAATTGAGAAGCCCAGTAAAAAGATAGGCAAATCCACCTCACAGGCTCAGAGTGGTCCAGTGGCTTGCCCATGGCCACACAGCAACCATGAGGGAGAGCTGCAGTGAAAAGGCACATTGCCATGACTTCAGCCATGGTGTTCCAAGGAACAGGTGAGGCAGGGCTGGGGTCTGGGATTGGTATACCCTTCTCAAGGTCCTTCTAGGTGTGGTGCAGACAGATAGGTGATCCCAAGTTATCTACCAGTTTCTGACCTCTGGACTCTGTGAGTGGCTTTTTAAAAAGGGCCTGTGCAGGTGGGAAGAAGTTGTCGCCAATAAAGCGAGGTCACCCTGGATGGGGGCAAGCCTGAACTCCAATGACAAGGGACCTTATATGGAAACAAAGAGGATGTCCTAAGACAACAGAGGCAGAGGGTGGAGAGTTACAGCCACAAACAGAGGGTGCCAGGAGTCCCCAGGATCAGGGAGGAGCAGGGACTGACAATTTAATATTGGATGTCTTCTGTACTGTGAAACAGCGGATGTCTGGTACGCTCAGAACCCAGACAGATAGCCCCAGGACAGGACCCAGGCCTGATGGTCATCATTGAACCTTACATGTCATCCTCTGCAGGTCAAAACCATATCCACATCTGGAAGCCATGGCCGAGGCTGGGGTGATGCCCACCTGTTCTTAGTTCATGTACCTCACAGTTCCTCAGGCTCCTCCCAGAGGAGCAACTTGTGGGCAACAGGAAAAGTGGGTGTAGCACAGACCTTCCCAAGATTAATGTATGGCAACAAAACCAAGGAAAAACTGCAGGCCAGAAAAGCACCTGCTCCTATGGATGTTACCCCAGCCTAAGTACCACAGTCCTTCCCACGTGGTCAAGTTCACTCTTGGGGCAATGGCAGGAAAAGCAGGACAATGTGTGTGTATGTGTGTGTGGGGGGTATTAGTACCTGCTGTGTCCAACCAGTCAGCCTTGCTGGAGCCCATGAACTTCTGGCTCAAGATTCCAGGATAGGCTTCCAGAAAGTCCACCGTCTTGAGGGGGCTTGTGAAGTGAGCTCCGTCTAGGGCACACACTTCTGTGACTTTGGAGAAATACAAGGAGTCCCCACCCATAGAGCCTGGCCTGCTAACTCATCCACCTCTGGCTAGGTGCCCCCAACACGGCTGGCTTGCAGAAAGAAGCTCCTGTGCCACCAGGTGATGTCCTTTTTATCCACCCTGCAGATGGCCTGTGTTAGCTTTTTATTTTTGAGACTGTTTTTTTTTTTTTTTTCCCTCAGACAGGGTCTCTCTGCATAGTCCTAGCTATCCTGGAACTCACTATGTATACCAGGGTGGCCTCAAACTCACAGAGATCCTCCCGCCTCTGCCAAGTGCTGGGATTAAAGGCCTGTGCCACCACTGCCTGGCAAGCAGTGTCTTGCTCCGTAGCTCAGTCTAGCCTCCAACTTGAGAAGCTCCTACCTTGTCCTCCCAAGTACTTAGATTATGGGACTGTGCTACCATGACTGGCCTGAGCACACATCCTAACACAAGCTTGGACTCCCCAGAGCCTGAGAGAGTCCTGGGCCATGCTGGGCTCAGCCTCCCACAGAGATGCCTACCTTGGAGCCGCTGCTCTAGGAGGCCAAGCAGGTAGTTGCTCGTCTGCTGCAGCAGGACGTTGTTGTCCCCTTCATAGGTGCAGTTTGGATCGTTGTCATTTCTGAGGTCACCAAGCCGATTCACTGCATAAAACACCCACGGCATCCCTCAAGATGCTCTGAGAGGTGTCCCTCCACAGTTCCACCCAGCCAAGGGGCAGGAAGCGCTCACTCGCCTCCCTGCCCTCCCGGCCCACATCTGCTGGCTGTGCCTCTGCACCAGCCAGAGAGGGAAGAGAAAGCACCTCCAGGAAGGCTTTAGGATGACATTTGGACACTCAGCACAGGGTTGGAGGCAGTGAGGACTGTCACCTTCCTGCCTGTTGGTATTACCTATCAGCAGAGCTTCCCCTTGAGTGTGGGACCACTCCAGAGACAGGACATGGGGATACTCCTCTTTTATAGCTAAATGAAGCATTAAGTAGACAGTTTCTAACTCATGCTCTACCCTCCTGCTATGTGAACACCCGGGGCTTGTGCACACTTCATCAGATGTGCTTTGCCCAGGGCCTGCCTGAGGGGAGCTGTTCAGAAGCAGCCTCTCAGCCTCCCTCTTCTCATGGAAAACATTCCCTTTAAGGGAGAGGGAGAAGCTGGCAAGGAGAGGAAGACAGTCCAGCCCCTCCATGCTATAGCTAACCTACTAGATAAAGGGCTGGGGCAGACCTCATGGGGAACCAGACAGCTGACATTTAACCTGGATATGGCTCTTTACACTGCTGTTGACTTTGGTATCTGCATCCTTACTGGTAAGTCATGAGCTGTGAGTCAGTCATGTTTGCATCTATAGTACTTTGAGATGTAATTGCCTTGTTCTATTTAAGGCCAGAACAAAGCTAAACTGTTTATGTGTTTCTGTGAGTTATAGCAACAAATAAAAGCCCTACCAAAAACACTGCAGAAAGGACAAAAACACGCAAACACCTCAGATATAACCACTGCAAGCTAGTGCCAGTTCGAGCGTGGAGGGGCGTGGAGGTCAGGCCAGAACATGCTGAGCAGCTGGGACAGGCTACTGGGAGCATCAAATCCAGAGCATCATGGAACATGCACAGCTCCACAGGAGCCTAAATCAGCTCTGGCCACTGAGGGGTTAGCAGTTCTGTGCTGTCTGCAGCAGTGGCCATCTTTGAGCAGCCAGTTTTTAGTCACTTCCAATGTGAACAGCAGAAGCCCTGCAGGTGAGTGGCAGAGAGTGGAGGTCAGAGTAACCATTCTAAATTAATAGTAGAGAGGTGTAACCTGGCCACGTCACTACTATAGTATAGTACTATATACTATGGTGCCATAGGCCAGGTCCTCTAACCATTTATATGCACCAACTCCTTGGAAGAACCTTCATGCTGTATGTATAACTCCACCTTCTAATAAGAAAGCTGTGGGCATAGTGGGGGTAACCTACCCAGTTACCGTGGAGACCACACTGGTCAGCTGGTTATTTGCAGTCATGTACTAGCTGCGTGTGTGACATGATGCTCAGTTATCCGTAAGGCCCTTGTCCAAGTTTCAGACCCACTTTAAAACTAGTGCTAGTTTCCTACCAGGTCATCTGCCAAATGTCACACTGAAATAACTTGCTAATTCTATTCAGCTGCATGCTGGGATCACACACATTTTTACACTTCCTTGTTATCCCAGATTTTGACCAGGAAGTACAGGCATCAGGAAGTGCTGGGATCTGGCTAGGACAGGGGTTGGTGAACTTGTCCTGTGACAGGCTCTGTCATGAGGACTTAGAATTGCCCACTGTAGTGTGGAAACAGCTAGAGAAAGTGTGTGCCTGAGTAGATATGGCTGTGTCCCAACAGAAAAATAGGCTGCGCTTTGTGGGACCCTGGCCCAGCAGCCCATGGGAGGACTGAGGATGAGAAGCTGCTCCAAACTAATCCAAACTTACTGGCCAGATAACCGTGTCCCCCGCAGGCCTCACGGCACTCCTGGATGCCCTGTTGAGCTGTCCATGAGGCTAGGGGTTTGCCAGCTGACGCCAGTGCATGGAGCTCACGTCCAAGCTCTGCCTGTGGGAGAGAACCCAATGAGAAGAGGTGAAGGCAGACTGACAGTGCAAGCCAGGCCGCAGTTTCGGCACCAGTGTCAAGGAAAAGAAACCCAATACTGAAAAGGAGTTCAGAAGCACACAGGAACAGAGACAAGACGGATGTGCTCCATTGCACAGGTTCACAGTGTGAAAATAAGCGGGTCTTAGCTCTGTATGGAAAATATATCTCAGGGGCGGCATACACACTGCAGGAACAGCCTGTTGGAGAACGCCTATGAGACTTGGCTCCCACTAAGCAGATGCATAGCGAACATGACCGTCTACGGAGAGGTTCACAAATCAGGGGCAGAGACTGGCACAACACTGGGGCCAGTGCAGCCCTCTGGGGAGAGGGAGGTCTAGGTCATGCAGATGTTTGACGATGGCTTGGCAGCATGGATACTCCTTCCTGAAGCTCACATCTGTTTCATATACATCCTGGTTTCTACTTCATTGAGTATAATGCCTGCTACATAAAATCATCCATTTAGGCAGCCAGTATCTGTCTCAGCTAAGGAGAGTTTCAGTTGCCACTGTGCCTGGCTGGGTTTCACCACTGGGTTTCAGAAAGAATAGGAACAGGAGAATAATGTCAGCAGGCAGGTTACAGACTCTCTAGGGAAAGTATGTTTGGCCCCTTCATCTCAGCAGCACCCCTCAGTAGCCTGTTCCTCCCACGGCAATGGTGCCAGCATGTTCGAGGCTCCACCTTTCACTCCGGATCTGCGCTGGGCATCCCAACACATCTCATCTGACAGGCTGTTTAGGACAGAGTATGTAGCACCAATCTAACATGCTTCTAACCCCATGCCTTTTTTTTTTAAATTCACTTTACATACCGATCGTAGCCCCCCTTTCTCCTCCTAGTTCTACCCTCCCTCCTTCCCCTATCTCCCCTCTCCTACTCCTCAGAAAACAAGAGCCCCCCGCCACCAACCTCACTCCACCACATGAGGACTGAGCACATCCTCTTCCACTGAGGCTAGGCAAGGCAGCCCCGCCAGGGGGGAAGTGATTGAAGAGCAGGTAATAGAGTCCATGTTGGAGACAGCCCCTGCTCCCCTTACTAGGAAACCCACATGAATACTAAGCTGCCCCTTAGGTACATATGTGTAGGGGGCCCAGGTCCAGCCCACAAATGGTGCTTCAGTCTCCATAAGCCCCCCTGGAACCAGGTCAGTTGACTCTGTTTAGACCTATGTCTTTTGCTTCACATCTGATTTCCACTCAGGAGGGAGCACAAGGAGGAGACAAACACCAACCCATATGCCACCTACAGAGAAGGCAGCGATGGACTTCCCTGTGCAGAGTGGCTAGCCCAGTGGAGCTGCGTGCTCACTTCTGGCACAGAGCTTGGGCTGTCAACTCAGAGAGACTGGATTCAGACCTCTGCACACTTATTTATGAGAAGACAAGAGCTGAGATAATCCACTGAGGGTGGCAACGTGGAGTATGAAACCCACTGTGCTCTCCAAAGAAGCTCTGAGTTCTGCTCTGCCAGCCCACTCCCAAGACTGCAAGCCAGGAGGCAAGCCAAGCCCCAAGCTGGTGGAGAAGCAGCTGAAGGAGTTCACACAGGCTCTGTTCCACAAAGCCAGCTGCTTTTGTTTGGTCCCAATGTTGAAACAGGGCTGTTTGACCTCAGCAACAGAACAGCAGATGCCTCACCTGCCTGGCACTGTGGTCTCCCTTGAGCAGACCACGCTGTAGTCCCATCAGATCCAAGAAAAGCGTCTTAGATAAGTGGTCCAAGGCATAGGCAGCTGCTAGGTAGGGAAGTAGGCGCCATTGCTGAGGGAAACAAGACACACAACAGGTACTCAGAGGGGCTGGCCCAGCTGGCCAGCCTACCACTGACCGTGGGAAGCTACAGTCAGCTTCTTTATGAAATGAAGAAAACCCATTGCTGGTGCAAAGTCAGTCCAAGACGGGCATTATTTTTGAATGCTCATTTATTTCATGTGTATGAATGTTTTGCCTGTGTGAACTATACATACATGCACCTCATGTGTAGCTGGTACCCAAGGAGGTGAGAAGAGGGTGTCAGACTCGCCAGGAGCTGGAGTTACAGATGGTTGTGAGCCACCACCATGGCTGTTCCCTGCGTGCAGAATGCCAGACATTATGTCAACTGTTTTCCCGCGCCAACTCTGTAAGTCCCTTGCAGCCCCCAGGTAGTGGCAGCACCAGTGAGGATCTGTTTTGAAGTTCCTTAGCCTCTGGACTTCCCTCGGCACCCAGAGAGTCAATATGTTGTTGCCACAGGAAACAAGGGTCACAGCATGGGAGGCGTGTGGGCCACCCAGGCATGGTGGGACACCACTTTTCAATACTCACTTCCTAAACAGAAAAAGCTCATTGCCAACATGGGAGGAAAGTGAAAAGAAAGGGCAAATCTTCCTCACTTCCTCTGAATGTCACTCAAACACCTATTTGTACAGCACTTGGCACAAGACCTAACTCAGATTTAGCAACCAGGTCACCTACCTGACCCTTGTCCCCATAAAGTGGGCCACCCAAACAGGACATGAAGTGGGGCTGACTGCAGAGCACAGAAGGTGGGTGTGATGTGCCCCTTTTCCACTCATGGCCTCTGTACTTTGCCTTGTTGCTGCCTCTGAGGATGCGAGGCTAGGTGCCCCTTCTACTTTTTTAAATGCCATAATGTTTAAAGGGCTGTGTTCACCTGCAGCGTCCAGAAATGGCTTCCATGGGCCATTTCTTAGGGATGGGACAGGTGAGTCAAAGAATGTGTAGCCTGATTCGGAAACAGTATTACCTGCCAAAGCAGGGTGACCTCAACTGTACATTTAGTAGGCTTGCACTTGCCACCAGAGGCTCTCCTGCTCCCTTATGCCTCCTTGTGAGCACATTTTTTAATCAAAAGCCACCCCAAGGCTCCTGCCCATTGGCCTGAGGGCCATTGGTCCCTGAGAACTCTCAGTAATCCCCAGGGGCCAGGAAGAGCAGAAAGCAGGAAATGATGCGGATGGCCAGTACCTGCAGTGGATATTCAAGGACAGGAATTTCTTCCTTATCCATGGGTCCAAACTGACACCGCGTGGCTGAGAATCGGAGAGCTATGGACACGGCCAGCTTCAGGTTGGTCACAGACATGCCAATGATGGAGATGCGCCCTGTGGACAGGCTGCCCAAGGATGCTCCCAAACGCTGCCGGACATTCTGGGGAAGAAGAGCAGGTGTCAGCTATCAGTCAGGTGTTGTGCAGCCTCGGAGAATGTCCCAAAGGAGAAGGGGTACACCCCGATGTGTTATGAGGAGAGGAGAGGGCTCCCAGCTGCCCAAGGAGGGCGCTCTGAGTAGAGAAGCACTGTGACTGAGCTGTGTGGGCTCCTCTTCTTTGGTGACCTGTGAACTGTCCACCTGAGGGCACTGTGCCCTGCCTTTTCCTGGATGAGCACCAGGATGCAGGGTGGTCTAGCCTGGGGCTCTGTATCCACCAGGCACCGGGCTGGTGCAATGGCTCCTTGGACCCCAGTGGCTGAGCTCCCGCAGACTCAGCGTTCCAGCCTTCACTGTCAACTCCACGTCCATCCTGCCCTTCACTATGCTGGCAGGACCTGTGCTCAGGCCCTCGGTGGAGCTCTGGGATAGCTTGGTGTCCTCACTCCTTGTCCTCATCTCCTGCTCTGGGGTTACTGTTTGGGTCCTTCTTCCAATACAGTGTGGTGTGTGCATGGCAGTCTTCCAGACAGAGGACATCTGTCACACTCTCATGTACAAAGGACAGTTTTGTTGGTGATAAAAATGTTCAAATTCAGTGGCACGCCTAAGGAATTGAGGTCACGGTGGTTATTCACCTGTATCAGACAGCAGGATGCCTGAATCTTCTCTCTAATGATCCTATTTTCCCCTATGTGTCAGCAGACAGCCTTTTCCTTGGTTTTCCTCTTTGGAACAACACAGATACTTTTCATCATTCTTTCTCTCTCTAGCTGGGGACAACTGACTGTCACTTCTCTGAATCCCTGCTCCGGTAGGCAGGACACTAACCTCTCTAGGACCTTCCACTGAATTCTTCCTTCCAAGTCTTTCACATTATGGTGAATTTTAATTGGTGGTTTTCATGTTACTCTGTGTCTTATGTGGCCTCTTGGCTCACAGGGCTAATTTCTCTCAAGAAGCTTTGCTGCATTCATTCTTGCTTTCCTACCAATCAGAGGGTAAGCATTGTCTAGGGAGTGTCCTTCCTGGGAGTGTCCTTCTGGGAAGTATCCTCCTGGAGCCCTGCTCTCAGGGTCAGCCAGCTGTCTGTTGTGCTCACTACTCCCCAGAGCTGTGAGCTGCCCCACAGTCTACCTCCACCTACAGCCTTACCACCCTAAGTTATCACTATATCTGGTTACCCCATTTTGACACAGCTTTCCAGGTGACCCTACTGTGAATAAAAATAGTCCCCATAGGCTCATATATTTGAATACTGTCCATGGAACTGTTTGGGAAGGATTGCCTTGTTAAAGAAGGTGTGTCACTGGCGGGGGTGGGGGTGAGGGGAGGCTTTGGGATTTCTAAACACTCACACCATTTCCAGTGCATCTGCCTCTCAGTCTTGTGAACCAAGATGTGAGCTCTCAGCTGTTCCTGCTGCTGTGCCTTTGCTATGCCACCATAGACTCTAACCTTCTGACACCACATGTTCCAAATTAAACACTCCCTTTTATAAGTTTCCTTGGCCATGGCGTCTTATCACAGCAATAGTAACCAGGGCAGTTTTCCTTTATATGCTCTGGGAGAGCAGGTCCTCTACCCAAGCAGACCTAGATCTCCAGGCATAGCCAGAAAATGCTGCCAGATCCAGGCCACCACTGTGGCTAAGTCCCTTCTCTGCTGAGGGCACCAAACCGAACTAAGAGAGCTGTGTGGTTACTGGGGGCCAGCTGCTCCTGGGGTGATCTCCAACACCACACAGGGGCAGACACTTGGGAAGTTCGGCCTACAAATACCCACAGCTCACTGGTACCTTAAAGGGGGTGCTGTAGGTGCCCTCAGAGGTGACATTCCCAGTCCTGTCCAGGAGGTTCTGGCGAGGAATTCGAACTTTGTGGAACATGGCGAATCTGTACAGGAGAAAAGGTGGGCTTCCATCATGCAAGTCCTCCAAAAGCCTGTCAAATGGTTCCTGGCTTTTCCTCCTCTCCTCAAGAGCAGCTGAAGGTAACATCACTCCCAAAGACAAGAGGCGTGTGTGATGGGACCATGTGTGGACCATCCTCTTTTGCGCCCCCTGGTAAGGAAGTGTTCTCATGTCACTGGCAAAGAGAAACTTACACTCACCACTCGCCTGTGCTCAGCAAAGGTCACAAAACACTGACAGGAGAATGGTAGTTAGTTCTCTGGTCCTCAGACTTCAACCTCAAACCAGAATCCCAAGTACAGAGAGGTAAAACCAGCAGATGGAGCTGGGAGTGCTGGAGCATGCCTTTAGTCCCAGCTCACCGACAGGGCAGAGGCAGGAGGATCTTCGATAGTTTGAGGGTAGCCTGGTCTACAAAGCAAGTCCAGGACAGCCAAGGCTACACGGAGAAACCCTGTCTCGAAAAACCAAACCAAAACAAACAAACAACAAAATAAAACAAAAACAAAAAGAACAACAAACCCAGCAGATGGTGGTTTTAAAATGCTATGTGGGACCAGTCCAGTCCTCATTCCAGTCTCACTGTTTGGGAACAGTGATCTGCCTCTCCTGAGCAGCTAGGGAAAGGCCTACCAGGCATTGCTACGAACACTGGGCACTGATAATCCAAGACATTTTGCAATGGTTTAAGGAAGAGGCTTGCGCACGTTGACAAACCTGTGTCAAGTGCAAACTAAAAGCACTGAAAATCTCAATAGTTCCTCTAGCAGTGGGTCTGACGGCTAAGATGCCGTGCAAACACGGAGGACCTTATCAGTTGCCAGCAACCCCTGTGCTGATGGTAGCACCTGCTGCGCCTCACTTGCACCTGAGCTCCTTCAGGCGCTGGTTGGAGGCAGCCCCACTCCACCGGAGGAGCCCTCACTAAACAGCAGGCAAGAAAGACACACCCTACTCAAGACCACCATCCTGTGGCACCGCTGCCTGGCCAGGCTCTCAGCTGACCTGGGCTCCCTGCCTTTTCCCTGAGAACCCTAGGTCTCCCTCAGAGTGAGGCGGGCTGCCATCTCCTCAAGGAAGTCCACATGATTTTCTAGCCCATCCTGCAAGGATCACAATGCAGACCCCTCTCAGGGACACCAATGGGTAACCCTAGTCAGAGCAATCACTCAGTTGTCCCTGTTCCTCAGTGAACCATCCTCCTGCCAGCAGATTGTCAGGGCTGTCACATATTTCTTACAAGTCCACAGCACCTGGTCCCTATCAGGTACTTAGTGACAAGGAACAGAGGGTTCCTTGGGTAGGATGGAATCCCCCAAAGACCATTTCCCGGGAAGACACAGCTCTTCCCAATACCCACGTGACAGGGCTAAGAAGAGCCCTGGGGATGCAGACGAACACAGCACACCGTGTCTGGTGACCACCTGGCCTGTGACCAGCCTGCAGGCGCTGTACACAATGCCCCATTTGAAATTTTTATTTATTACAATTTATTCACTTTGTATCCCAGCTGTAGCCCCCTTCCTCATCCCCTTCCAATTCCTCCCTCTCTCCCTCTTCTCCTCCCATGCTCCTCCCACAGTCCACTGATAGGGGAGGTCCTCCTCACCCTTCCTCTGACCCTAGCCTATCAGACCTCATCAGGACTGGCTGCATTGTCTTCCTCTGTGGTCTGGTAAGGCTGTTTCCCTCTCAGGAGGAGGTGATCCAAGAGCCAGACACTGAGTTCATGTCAGAGGCAGGCCCTGTTCCCCTTACTAGGGAACCTACTTGGAGACTGAGCTGCCATGGTCTACATCTGTGCAGGGGTTCGAGGTTATCTCCACAAATGGTCCTTGGCTAGAGTATCAGTCTCAGAAAAGACTCCTGTGCCCATATTTTTTGGTTCTGTTCTCTCCTTATGGAGCTCCTGTCCCCTCCAGGTCTTTCTATCTCCCCCTTCTTTCATAAGGTTCCCTGCACTCTGCCCAAAGTTTGGCTATGAGCCTCAGCATCTGCTTTGATACCCTCCTGGGTAGAGTCTTTCAGAGGCCCTCTGTGGTAGACTCCTGTCCTGTTCCATTTTCTCCATCTTCTGATGTTTATCCCGTTTGCCTTTCTGAATGAGGATTGATCATCTTACCTAGGGTCCTCCTTCTTCCTTAGTTTCTTTAGGTGTACAGATTTTAGTATGTTTATCCTATATTATATGTCTAATATCCACTTATAAGTGAGTACATACCGTGTGTGTGTTTCTACTTCTGGGATACCTCACTCAGGACGATCTTTTCTAGTTCCCACCATTTGCCTGCAAATTTCATGATTTCCTTGTTTTTAATTGCTGAGTAGTATTTCATTGTTTAATGTACCACAATTTCTGTATCCATTCATCAACTGAGGGACATCTGGGTTGTTTCCAGATTCTGGCTATTACAAATAAAGCTGCTATGGACATGGTTGAGCAAATGTCCTTGTTGTATACTTGAGCATATTTTGGATATATGCCTACAAATGCCCCATTTTAAAGAAATCACAGTTTCTGTGCCAAGCTTGAGGTGCTCCAATGGTTTACTTGAAAGCAAAGGAATGCCTTTCAAGTACAATGTTGTCAACGGAAAGCACACTTTTTAAGAAGTGGAAAATCTTCACCCCCTTTTTTGCCACAGAGGTAGAAGGAGTCTGAACACACATCTGTTTATGAAGGTTCCACTCTAGTTTAAGATGGCAAATCTCATAAGAATTCTTTGGGTCACTTTTATAGCCACAGAAACAGTCAGCTGGATTCAACTGGTAGGCTACTGGCACACCATGATTGTGGTTTCCAGAGGGCAGGGGATGTGTGTAGGGCAGAGAGTGATGGTGTGACAGTGTGTGTAGCACAAATCATGTGCACATGTGTGTGGTCTGGATTATGTGGTGACGTGGGCATGGGGAGGTTCAAGTAGGCATTTGTGTATGGGGTATATGAATGGGGGCTGAGGAGGTTAGGGGAGTGTGCATGAGTGTAACTGAATACAGGACAGCAACATGGGCTATCTGTATGACACGAGGCGTGTGGTGTGGGGAGAATGTTATAAGCATGTGTGGATGACACAGGGCAGTGACTTGGGGCATGTAGTATGGGTATTGTTAGTATTTTGGCAGCCTGCTTATGAGTTGCCTAGCAACCGATGATATCATCTTGTGTCCCTGGCCAGTACTGGAAGGATGGCGGGGATGACACATGACAGTGATATGGGAGATGTTTGTAACATGGGGCATGCGGTGTGAGTGTGGTGTCATGTCGGAAGGGTGTAGAGGGTGTGGGCAGGTCTCCTGCTGTAAATTCCAGCAAATTCCTTCCCTGGAGGCCCCCTCCAGCACCACCAGCCCAGGCCCACCTGGAGCAATTCCTCATTCTGAGGCTCTCCACTCAGCCTCGTCAAAGGAGGACTCCCCAGGCCCAAAGGCCCAGCCTCATCATGAAAAGTACTATGGGCACCTTGAGGGTTTGGCTCAAAGTGTCCCCTGGAAAGATCCTCACCATTAGAATGAGTGATTGAAAGTGAGCCATGCATCTGACTCTGCACTGGATTCCTAGAGGGTCATGACAGTCTTCAGCCCAGAAACGATCCCCAGTCTAAAAGCAGGCATTCAGCTCTGGAGCTCTGGCATCCTCTGCTGGTGGCCCATGGTCAGTGCAGGCAGGAGGCAACAAGGACCCAGAGGCCAAACATGTAGGGAGGTCACTACAGTTCTGGCCTCTGCTTTGCTGGAGCAGCTGCTCAGGCTGCCCCACAGCGTGTCCATGGCAAATCGCAGCCGCGTCTTTGCCACACCTATGTGCTGGGGCTCCTGTGATGTCTGACCTGGTGACTGTGAGATGCGTCCCAGGAGGACACTGGACCCATTCTCTAAAATCAGGAGCTGCTGAGATGGGGTCAAAGACAAGCTCTCTGTGATGTTCCAAAGTTACTCTAACAGTTCTGATCTGTAAATCGGGAGGAGCAGCAGACAGAGGCCTGGGATCACTGGTCATAAATTACAATGTACTACCAGCACAAGTACCTGCCAGGCTGCACACAGAACCCTTGACAGAGGGGGTGACAGCTCTGTGATTTCTGAGCCCTGATCATTCTCCTTAAGCTCAGGGTACTTGCAGCCCCCTCCATGCTGTCTGCTGCTGGTCTGCAGACTCAGGATGCCTGAGCCTTCCCTGGCCCTGCCCTAGCTTTCTGGTGATGGGAAGACAGAAGAGTATCTATTGGGAAACCCATAGCCCTGGTCAGGATGGAGGTGGCTACTTTCAGTGGCTACCTGAGTTGCTCAAGGTGACTTTAAAAGCCCAAACACACACAGAACTGAGGCAGGTAAACACACATAACATAGCATAGGAAATGCTTGGGGACCCCGATTTTGGCCTCCTTGACAGTCATTAGTTATCTTGTGGGATGAGAGGGGCCCAAGTGCACTAGGCCAGGTGTCCTGGAGCTGGGTGGGGCCTGTGTGCACTGACCCAGGAGAAGGCAGAAGTCCACCTGGGCGACTCAGCAGGGTGCTTGAGGGCTAGGCATGAAAACTAGACTAGGAAATGATAGAAAGGACAGTGAGTCCTACCCTGCTGGATGCCACACAGCTGCTGCCAACCTGGGTCTCCAAGACAGATGTTCAGAAACACCGAGACCCCTGAGGAGCTGGCTTCATCATTGTTCCTCCATGCGGAACACTATAAATCTCAGACCATCCAGGTGCCCTACTGACCAGAGGGCCTCATCTTGGTTAAGCTGAGGCCCTTCCAGGCTCCATCCAGCCCAAGGTCTTCAACCCTGTCTAAGTACTCAGTGCACACTGCTACAAGAGAACCCTGATTCCGAACGACACTAGGATTAGAGCATCTTGTTGACCAGCCCATCGCATGCTCCACTATTACTTTGCTATTACTGCCTTGGGGACTCTAAGCAAATATCATGGAAGATTCCACAATGGACAACTAACACCAATCACCAAGAGAACCTACAGAAGGAAGGTCTTCCAGAGTTGGGCACCCTCCAAGCCTGAGGTCTCTCCAGGAAGCAGGGGGCAGCCTTAGTCTGACCTGAGAGCTAGGACAGTCACACTCTGAGACGCTGACCCACGGAGCTCTAGGGCAAGGTGGACCTCTGGGAGCTGAGACCATGCGGGTCATGGCTGCTGTTCAAAGAAGTTCAGTCTTGGTATCTACCATATCCAAGCTAGGCCCTGAGCATCCCTGCACTCCTGAGTGAGTGTGGCACTGGCAGCCCTCTCCAGCCTGTGGCTTGGGAGCAATCCCTGGGAGGTAGGATGTAGGAGCCCCAGGGAGGTCGCAGTTGCCTGACGAGGCCAGGGACACTCACCCATTATCCAGGCCATTCTGCCCCAGCTTCTTCCCCATGTCACCAACCATTACCCCTGGCATGGGAAGCAGGGTCTTCGGGTCCCGAATCTGCACAAAGCCCCAAGGAATAACGGCTGGTTAGTCTTTCAGCAGACAAGAAGGCATGTCCAGACAAGCCGAGCACTGACAGGGGTGACTCTGAACAGCTCTGGGTCATACTGGGTCCCACGGAATGATATTTCCAGGGCTAAAAATAGGGGCTCTGCAGCTATAAGGAGCACAGGCCTCAACGCAAGATCACTTGGATCCCTGGGTGTGCCATAAGTCCACGGTTAAGAGTCCTTACCAAAGGGGGGCAGAGTCACAGAGAGGCAGCATGGAGTGGGTACAGACACTGGCGTGACACGGCTGCCAGTGAAGGAAGCCAGGAGCTGGAGCAACCTGGCGGGAGCTTCCTGAGCGGAGCACACTGCTTCCTGACTCCAGCTTTAGAGGCCAGCGGCTCTCCTGTCTTAGTCCTAGCTATGATGTATCACTACACCTCAGTGAAGGGGCAGGGTGGGCACTCACAGTTTCAGGGATGTGGAGAGATCCTGTTCACATCTCAGACAGGGGACCCACAGTGGGATTCCAGTGCCGTGATAAAATGGCTGTGCACGTAAGTGCTGTGAGAGGGACAGCCAGATGCAGCATGGCATGGCCAAGCCCATCTTCCCCAATAGGTGTCCACTAAGCATTGTATGGCATTTATGGCAGGCTATAGACTCCTGACCCAGGGTGCTGGGAAGAGCCAGGTTTCATTCTACCTGAAGCAGGACTGACAACCTTAAAGTGGAGGCCCCACTGTCTCCTTTCCCCTCATGGGGATGGGGCCAATGTCTAGAAACGTTGTTGTTCTGGGTCACAGGCTCTGTTGACACTCAGTAGTGAGGACCACAGCTGCTGCTTATCCACCCAGAAAACATAGGACGTTTCAGTCCAGAAGGTCAGTCGCACTGAGGTGGAGACATCTGGAGGCTGACAGTACAGACCAGGGTACAGTATGGGCTTAGCGTGTGGGAGACCTTGGGTCCAAACCCCAGAACCAAGGGAAGAAAACCGGGAGAGAGGGAGGGTGGGTTGGTTGAATCTAGGCATTTGGGACTTAGAGCTATTTGTCTGAGTCACTAGCTTTTATTTTATTTTGTGCATCTGATTTTATTGAATTTCAATATATATAATATTAAGGCTAAAGCTCAACCATAAGGCATCTTGTAATTTTCTATAACCTTTCGGTAAAGCTCAGTAAAGATTTTAGATGTAAACTTCTTTTAAACTTTATGAACTAAATGCCATAAAAGCCAGATAGTTGGAAAGATAGTGGAGATGACCATGAAGTGCCAAGGTTTGGATCCTGGTCCCCGAAGGTAAATGGTTTGGGCTTCAGCCCACAGTGCTGTGGGGTGGTTGGACACAGTGGCTAGAAATCAGGCCATTGAGAATGTGTCCTTTAAGAGACTACTGAGACCCTGGCCAATTCCCGTTTCTTCTCATTTTGCCCACAGACACAGCTTACTCAGTGACATACTCCTGCCAGGGCACCTGGGCTGCCTCAAGCAGGCAGCAGCACCAGGGCCTGGAGACCATGGAATGACACTTCAGACACTGTGCTAGAAGAAATCTTTCCTCCTTTGAGGTTATTTTCTTAGGGGTTTTGTCACAGCAGCAGAAAGCTAACACAGGAGGAGCAACCAATGGGGCAAAAACAGTTGGCAGTTTTCAAATAATCAAACAAAAAAACCCATAAGCGGGGCCTGGTGGGATGGCTCAGTAGTTCTTGCAGAGAATGAAGGTTTGGTTCCAGGCACCCACATCAGGGCACTCAACCAGCTGTACTTCCAGTTCTAGGATGCTGACACCCTCTTCTGGACTCCACAGAGAATGCATGTATGTGGTGCACAGACATATTCAAGTACTCTGTACACAGACACATAAAATAAATATGACTAGTGGCAGTTTCCAGTTCATCTGAAAAGAATTCCAGAGCAAAAAAGAAAAACTAGCTAAGACCATGCTAAGCTCATAAATTAATGCCCAAATTCACCTGTCAACCGCCCAGGATGTGTCCAAGACTGCCAACCCTCAGGGCAGCCCAGGCTGTGCTGTTCTTACCGGCGCTCAGTTGGAGAGCGTTGGTAAGGTGTCACTGAGGTTCCCTGAGCACAGGCATTCTGCTAGAGGGGGATGGTGAGGTGCTGTGGAGGTTCTCTTGCAGCCGTTCTTGATTTTGATTTTTGAGACAGAATCTACTACCCAGGCCATTTTTGCTTCAAACTCACAATCCTGCCTCAGCCTGTTGGGTGCTGGGATTACGGATGTGTGCCATAATGATAGGCCTGCTGGGTGCTTTTAGCATCGCTCACAGGGACTCCAGCAGCACCGAATCCCTGTGAGGTGAGCTGCCAGCATGAACGTCTCCCACAACAGTCTGCCTGACGACACCATGCATGCGGCTACAGGAAACCGTCTACCGGAGCTGGACCCAACCAGGTCTTACCTGCACCACGAAGGAATGCAGCCCATGGCATTCGCCATCTGGCATGTACAGCTGAGCAAACACCACCGCATGAGTTGCCGTCTTGCCCATGTTGCCCACCCAAAATTTTGCAGCCTCGAAATCCGGGGAATGTAAGATGAATTCCTGTGAAGGGGAGATCAGCGGCCTTATAATAGCAGCTGAGCCTGGAGAATGGATTTCCCTTCAAGCAGGCTGACTCCTCTGCTCCGAGCCTCTGAGCCAACGGTAAAAATGGATCGAACATTGTATTTCCTGTGTGGGCCAAGCTGACTTTATTTTGGTTCCAGGGTCACCTTACAGAGGAGATGGAAAATAAGGCCAGGCCTCTCACACAGTGACCTGCTGGCTGGCATTCACCCATAAAGGCTGACACTGGCCACACTGCCAATAAGTCTCTTTAACTTCTTGCCACAGGCCCTTCTGAGTGCTAATGTGTGGCATCTGCTTTCCTTCTGCTGTTTTGAATGTGTGGGCACCCACTGACAGCATCATCCCCTGGAAAGGAGCTTTGGGAATGAATATGTGAGGCATAGACTAGGCAGGGATGTCTGAGGTAACTTCTGGCTCTGCTGAGTTTTGCCCCACAGCCTAAGGTATGACTCCGGGGAACTGTCCTCTGCTACCAGGCAGCACAGGCTTCCTACCAAGTCCCTTAGAAGCCGTAGACACCAGAGCACGGTGAGAGCAGACAGGGCCAAGGAATCAGAAAGACCAAGAAGCAGGCAAGAAACTATGGGGGCCTATGTGCTGGCAGGTATAACAGCCGGCATGGTGGTCTCTCTCATGTGTCCCTGCCCTGGCTATGCATAGTACTATCCTCTCCAATTCCGCCATACAGCAGCCCAGGCCAGAGTCCATGTTGACCATGTGGATGAATGGAGAGTGAGCAAGCGCTGAATGCGGAGCTTCATTTTTTGCATGCAGACCCTTTCGATCACACCCCAGCTAACGGGAGGGGTGAGGCTCCCAATAGCCCATGAAGAAAGGTGGTGGCAAAACATGGTCCTCAGGTGAGTGGAGAAAGGTGGCTTCCACACCCCATTCGGCACTGACCATCCCCAACACTAATAGGAATGGCCTCCACAGACTCATGGCCCACAGGGAGTGGCACTATTAGGAGTTATGGTCTTGCTGGAGGAAGTTGTGTCACTTTGGGGGGGGGGGGGGTTGGGGTCTTATATGCTCAAGCTACACCCAGTGTGGCTCACAGTCTCTTCTGCTGCCTGTGGATAAAGATGTAGAACTCTCGGTTCTTTCTCCAGCACCATGTCTGCCTGCACGCTGCCATGGTAATAGATTAAACCTCTGAAACTGTAAGCTGGCCTCAATTAAATGCTTTATAAGAGCTGCCTTGGTCATGGTGTTTCTTCATAGCAACAAAACCCTAAAAGAGAAGTATGGTACCAGGAGTGGGGTATTTCTAAGACAGACTTGACCGTGGTTTTGTTTGGAGGAATATGAAACCCTTTGGGACTTTGAATTAGAAAAGCAGTTTAACACTTAAAGTGGGGCTTAACGGGCCATCCTAGTGGGAACATGGAGAGTAGTGTTGCTGAGGGTGACTTGAGCTGTGGGAGTCTGGCTCAAGAGTTTCAGAGAAGAATTTTAATATATGGCCTAAAGACTGCTCTTGTGGTATTTTGGCTAAGAATGTGTCTCTTCACAGCAATAAAATCCAAACTAAGACAAGACCCATGTCCTTCCCACCCTGCATACTAAGAGCTTAAAGAGGACCTGGTGCATGGCCTGTCTCCACAGTGCCTCCCTATAGAGGGCAGTGTCCACACTGAGCAGTGCCCAGTTGATGCCCCCACCACTGGCAGCAACACAGTTGTCACAGGATGCCAGAAATGTAGCAAGGAGCAGAGGATCTAGGCAGCAGTGGGCAGAGCAGGCCCACCAAAAGGCCTATGGGCATATAGGCAAGGCAGGCCCTGTGGTTGGGGAGAATTATCCTGCTTTGGGATTCCTAGTGAAGCATGAGTATCTGAACTTCTAAGGGTCCCCATACCCATTTGCTCCACATGGAAGGTAAAGGCTTCATGCCTCTGCACAAGGCATGCTCTCAGTAGCCTCTGACCGTGGTCTCTAATGAGAATGTGTAAGGGGACAATATTCTTGATTATTTATTGTTTGTTTACAATATTTTACGTGCTCCACTTGGGGCCCAGGAGAATAGAGAACCCACCTGGGTGGCTGGATCGTAGTGAGCTGTCGTTCGCATGGCCTTGGTGTTACTCCCATGACTTAGCTCGGTGAGAGCAAAACAGCCAAATATCTAAAATCAAAGCAGAAAACAACTCCAGGTGAGAGGTGCGTTCCTGTGTGTACTCCTATCCTCGGAGGACTAAAGCAAAAAGCCCAGACACACCTCTCCTGGCTTATGTAACCAGATTATGACATGACTGAGTCATCCTGCTACAATGGATACCATCCCCACCTGCTGTCAGCAACCTATGTTGAGAATAGGCGCCTAGAACCTTTACAGGCACAGCAGGTCCCAGGGCATTCAGTCAGAAAGGAAAGCAGTCCACAGCCACACAGGGTGGGCAAGGAAAAACACCAGCCTGAGAGCACTCAGATGAGCAGGGCCTGGCCCCCCGGCCTCTCCTGTGGCCTGCCCTGTCCATAGCTAAGTATGGTGATGGCACTAAGCTCACAGCTCACCATGGCTGACTTACCTCCATGTTATAGATCTTCTCAAGGTACTTGAGATGCTGCTCAGAACCAGAACTGAAAATTGAGGATCCAAAAATCTGAAATGTAACATAGATCAGGGATAGGGGTGGGTGCTGCAGCTCCTGGCTCCGGGCAGGCACACCTCACATCTATCCCATGCACTCTTCCCCCTACTGGACTGTACGTTCTGAATAAATATATTTCATCCAAGAATGCATGAGTGCAAATTTGCACCAAAAGCTGAAAATCTGATCGCATCACTGAATCTTAAATGCTGCATATTTTAGGAGCCATGTGGCTGTGGTTTGTGTCTGATGTGTGTGGCCCTGTGTGGACATGGGTTCCCTGCTCTCTGCCACACACTCACCAAGATGTGGAGGACATATTTGTTGGCCAGGGACCAGTCATACATGCCCAGGCAGCTAATCAATGCTAGAATCTTCAGGGGGTTCTTTAGCAGGTCCTCAACGTTGAAGAAGCCATACTCAAAGACCCGCTTGCAGCGAAGAAAGTTCAGTTCCCGTTGCTTCTCGAGAGGCAGATCAGCCCCATGTGAGCGAGCAAAGAGAGGGTCATTCTCCAAAGCTGAGAAGATGGTTTTCTGTAAACACAGAGCACAGAGTGCCAACTTAACGGTCAAAGGTGGGGTTTCCTGGGCTCCTACACATTTGGTTTCTGTGAGGGCCATGGCTGTCTAAGATCTAGTTTGACCCAGAAACCTCCAGATGAAAACACCCATCCCAGCTGAGAGGGAACTTCAGGATCTTTTCCATTCCTTCCTCTGGCATCCTGGGGCCCATCTTGGAGTAAGAGGAGACAGACGTACACTGTCCCAAGACCTACCCTTCCTACAGAGCCATCAGGGTCAACTGGGCTTCAGAACTTCAAAGCCACTGCTGTCAGGGAACAAAGACACACCAGGCTCCATGTGAACCTACCTTGAAGTGGAGCACATCCTGGCCATCCCAGAAGAGCAGCAGCTCCTTGGAGCTGAAGGAGGCTCTTGCTCGGTAGGCACTAAGGGGGCCCTTGGGGGTGTCTGGCCATAAAGCACTGTCTCTTCCTTCTGCCTCGGATCCCATGGTATTGTCACCTGCACAAGAGAACCAAACCTGCTACACGATGGCATTGGCAACAGCCATGTCAGAACAGGAGTAAAGCCAGGGGCTCCAAAGTAACAGCAGCAGGGATGGCAAGGCATCAGCATGAAGGCACTAGTGTCCAATAGGGAGGGTGAGGCAGCACTCCTCTCCTGGACCGCACCCCTCAACAGGCAGTGAGGACACATGGCAGAGCCGAGCCATCTGCAGACACAGTGGGAAGGAGGGCCAAGGTTGTGACAGACCTGGTGGTTTGTGGGCAGTCCAGCCTGAGGCTCACTCTCTTACTACAGCTGCCTGCCTGGGAACACTGTGGTCTTTGAGTGAGCAGGAAATTCAGGTTCCTCCTGGATCACTAGGCCCAGAGGCACGGAACTGGCCCCTCAGGAATCTGGCTACTCACAACACATGGTGTCCTGCTCTCCTGGACACAGGCCACTGGGCACAGAAGCTGTGACTCCAGGTTTCTGTACTGGTCTGTACTCAACACTCAGGCATCCCACCCACAGAACAGTTTAAGTCCTTTTCACTAAAGGGCTGTTCTGGAATCCTCAGAATAAACTGGGTCCTCTTCCAGGGATCTGATTCATTATGGCATAGAGGCAAAGGGCCTATGCTCTGGCCAACAAGAATCTGAAAGCCAAACCCAAGCAAGGAAGCCCAAAGACCTTTGGAATCCATTGAAGTGACTGTTGAAACAGTCTAGGGCTAAACTCTGTGTTGTAGTCACAGTGCTGGCAGTTGTTTGGGTTTTTGTTTTTACATGTATTTATGTGCATCGGTGCTTTGCCTGCATATGTCTACGTGAGAATGTTAGATCCTTTAGAGTAACTAGAGTTACAACGAGTTGTGAGCTACCATGTGGGTGCTGGACATTGAACCTGGTTCTCTGGAGAGCAGCCAATGCTCTTAACCACTGACCCATCCAGCCCTGGCGATGTTTTCCTACACATCAGGGAAAGCAGGAACATAGCATAGCTGAGTATGTGCTCTCTGCAGAGCAAGTCCTTCAAGACCCTCCCCAACTCTGAGCCAGGGAGGCTGTCCCCACAGAAATGTGAGCCACTAAATCCAAGGCCAGAGGAAGGTGGAAGGTGAGAGCAAGGGCCCAAAGCAGAGGCAAGAAAAGGACTACAGATGAACGCTCCAGGAACTATGTCCTTGTAGAGACTTATGTGACCGAAAAACTTCTATCATCTGCTTCCCCCCAAAAAAGAAAAAGTCCAGATGCTAATGATGAGACAGAGGGGGACACTAGGACCTGTTACAAAGCAGAGGCACTACAGGACTACACAGATGCTCACGGAGGCAGTAAGGGAAAAAGACCATGGAGAAAACTACCAGTTATCCACATATGCTACAATGGAAAAGGACATAAGGTTAAAAAGGAATGTACAGGTTAAAACAAGGAAGCCAGTGCCAGAGTGATGGCCCAGGGTTTAAAAGTGCTTACTGTTCTCATCCAGTTTCTAGCACCCACGTATTGGTTTACAACTGTCTCCAGTTCCAGGGGATCTAAAACTTCTTCTCACCTCCTTGGGTTTCTGCACACATGTGTTACATAAACATACATGAAAGCACACAGATACATACATACACACACACTTGATATTAAAACAAACAATGAAGCTAGCAACTAAGGATAGAGACACAGATGCCTGTTACTGGGTTTGAGACAGTCACATGACTTGTGAGTGGTCAGAAGGCTCTGGCTTCCACAAGATTTTTTCCCCCTTAGGAACACAGTGCTAGGTATTTCTGCTTGCTACATATTCTTGCTTCTAACACATTGCCTCTAATGCAGACAATTATAATTGACTACACTGCAAGTAGGAATGGTTTCTAACAATCCTACCCAGTTTAAGAAAAACCATCCTGTATACCAGTGGTTCTCAACCCGTGGGTCACCAACCCTTTGAGGGTCAAACAATCCTTTCACCACCAGACCACCGGAAAACAGACACTTACATTACAATTCATAACAGCAGCAAAATTACAGTTATGAATTAATTTTATGGCTGAGGGTCACCACAACATGAGGAACTGTATTAGAGAGTCACAGCATGAGGAAGGCTGAGAACCACTACTGTAGACAGCCAAGATTTTGGCAGCTGTGAGAGGAGAGACTAATTTAATTAATACCACTGGGAACACCTTCAAGGTCAAAATGAGCTACCTGATGTAATCAGCCTTCTGGCAAAACCAGCCAGGAGCTAATGGCTGGCAGATGGGGTCAACAACTAACAAAATCATCATCAGCGATGAGCAGTGAGGGCTGTGTATGTATGGGGCTGGAGAGATGGCTCAGCGGTTGAGATCACTGGCTGCTCTTGGAGAGGACCTAGGTTTGGTTCCCAGTATCCACACAGCAGCTTACAACTCCAGCTCCAGAGGACGTGACACTATCCCCTGGCCTTTGTAGACACTATACCCACACGGTCATATACATACATACAGGTAAACACACATACAAAATAAACATATATATATTCTATAATATATATATATATATATATATTCATATTTTTCATACCAGGCATGGGCTATACACCCATAATCAAAACATTTCTGAGGCAGAGGCAGGAGGATCAGGTACCAAAGGCCAGCCTTGGTGACCTAGTGAGACCAAGACCAGTCTGAGCTACATGAGACCCTTAAAAAAAAAAAAAAAAACCCAACCCTTGTCCATGTTGTCATTCATGTCTTGATTAGCATGCCACAATAATTCACTGAGAAGAAACAGTCTTTTTAACAACTGTGGGTAGCTCCATGTGAAAAGACAAGGTTCTCACACACACAAAAATTATCTCCCCATGGCACAGATCTATATGTACAAGCTAGACCTATCAAACTATTAGAAGAGGATGGAGAAGCCAATCTCTATTAACTTAGATTTACAAAATCTTCATGGATAAGGTGTGTGATGGCTAATCTTGGTTGTCTGCTTGAATGTACCTACAGTCAACTAAAACAGAAGCCCGTGGTCATTCCTCTGAAAGATTATCTTGTTCAGATCATCTGAAGCAGAAAAACCCCTTTTGGTGGCACACCTCACACACTAAGATAGTAGAACGTAAAAGAACACTTTGCTTTTGACCTGTTTGCTCTTGAGTTCACCAGCAAGTCCATCATTCCTCTCAGTATCAGAACCAGTGTTTTCAGGATTAAAACGTAGACTGAAGACCAGGAGCTCCCCAGGAAGACCAGGAGCTCCCCAGGAAGACCAGGAGCTCCCCAGGAAGACCAGGAGCTCCCCATGACTCCCCCAGGGCTACAGCCCCAAACTGGGACTAATGAGACATCCAGTGTCATGGACAGAGCAACTATTGGATTCTCGGCCTTTCCAGAGTGAGACAGCCGTCGTTATACTACTTAGGCCACAGCCTGTAAGCCAACCTAGTAAATCACACACACATACAAACACACAAACACCACACACACATATAATGTATACATGTATGTATTCATTCTATCAGTTCTTTTCCTTTAGAGAACCCTGACTGATTCAGGCCATCACAGACAACAAGAGAAAGTGGATTTCTTCCTAATTAAAAACTTCTGTGGCAAAGGAGCAAAGTGCTTTGGTTTTGATCCCAGATCCTCACCGGCTCCCGAAGGTCCTATGCCACCCGAGGTCACCAACCCAACCACAACATGGTACAGTTGTTACAAACACAGCCCAGAGAGCCAAGCTGCCTTGACTCCGATCTCAGGAATACGGTTTCCCAGTCCAGTGAACTTACCGAGTGGCTTTGCCACGCTGTTTCTCAGAAGCAATGATGACTGTGCGCAGTGTCTGCCACGAGGGTTCCCAGGACTCAAATCAGGCCCTCATGATGCTTCCTGAGGTAAATGGCAGCTTCCTTCCTTACCATTGTTCCAACACAACTTTCCTCCAGTCTTTTTCTCTACTTAAAATAAAATAAAGTAAAAAATTATGAGGCTGTAGTTTTGCTCTGAACATCCCCAACAGACCAGACCCAATCAATACAGACACTAACACTGCACATTACATTATCAGACTGAAACTTTCCGAGATTGTTAACACCTGGCCTTAAGGTAAGGCTTTCCTCTAGGCTTCAGTCTTACAACAAAGTAGCAGATACCTCGACCTTCATTCACCAGTCTGTTCCTAGTCTTTGTTTCCTCTTCCTTGTCTCCACTTTAAAAAAAAAAAAAAATTCAGTGTTATGCTGGGAATAACGGTCCTGACTATTGCCAAGACTGAGTCAGGAGGATCGAGTTCAAAACCAGCCTGGGCAACTGAGACCCTTATAGAGAATTAAGGCATCAGGTGTAGATCAGTGATAAGAATTCACTAGGAAGAATTCACTTCCTAAGAATTCACTAGGTCCAGAGTTTAAAGCACTTTAGGAGAAGTATAAAAATAGTATTCTGCCGGGCCCAGTAGGGTGCAGGCCAAGGACAAACATTCAATCTACAGCTAACTTTGTCAAAGTCCGTCTTGGAATACCTCCAGAGTCTGCATTCAGCTCTTTTTTTCCACTAGTGAGTACGACCTGGGGCAGAGTGCAAACTCCAGCAGTCGCCCTAGCCTGTGCTTCCGCAAAACCTGTCCTGTCTGGAACCTCCGGGGCCCTGCATGTCCTTACCTCCCGGATCCAGCTTGAGGTCCGGGGCCCAGGTCGCGCCAACGTCCGGCGCACACCTTTGATCAGGTGTATCTTGTGGTGCCCGCCCGGCCCCCACCCCGAAACGTGACGTCATCTTTCCCCGGGCTCCAGTAGCAGCTGGCTGAAGCCTTGCGTCATCATTCCGAGCCGCGAAGGGGAACGCGAACACGTCCGAGGGTGGAGATGATCTGAGACTAGGTTCTGAGCTCCGATGCTGTTCCGGGTTTAGAGTTAAAGGATTTCGTCCCGGTCGCCTTCGGCCTGGTCAGAGCCCTCGGGCCTATTCAGAAACCACCTTCGGCCCAGGGCAGAGCTGTCCTGTTTTGGTCCAGGCCTTTGGCACTCCCGGGAGAGGAGGACCGCGGCTCCTTTAAGGTGCACTGTACCCAGAATTGATTCTATTTTCCCGGGAGGCCTCCTTGCCAGGAACTCGTAGAATAGCGCTCTGATTGGCAGATTCGCGAAGTCACTGCGGAACTTCTCAGAGCATTCCTGGCTGGGCGTTTCTGAGGGAGCAGCTGCTGGCCGGCTTTCATCATTGTGTTCCAGCCGCGGGATCACAGCATTAACCAGCTCACAACTCCAGCCTCACTGTACTCGCTTTTCTTTTTCTGCCTCACAGGTCCTCTCTTCTGTCTCTTGGTATCTGCTGTACACCAGGATCTTGCCCCAGGGTCTGCTGGGGACGGGATGGAGATCGAAGCATATATGAAATTCAGGTCGCACATACATGAAATTTACAGAGAGAACCAAATGGGACTTGGTTGTGTGCCAGAGGAAGCCCGGTTTCCTTTGAAAGGGACTAAATGATAAATAGTGCAATCAGGAGAAGAGAAAGATACTGTATTCCGCTTCAGAGACAGGTTTAGGGCGTTGGGACCAGACAAGTGGACTCTGCCGCTGTCGGCTGAGGATGGGAGCTTCCTGCCTAATGCATTACTACTTTGTACTCAGCAATATCGCCATTCTGGCCCCGACTCAGAACAGACTTGCAGTTAACAGGTGTCAGTGGTGGTGGAGAGGACTCACTCCTGAAAGAGGTCCTCCAACCTTGAGGGGCATTCCCGGTACGTTTGTGCCTGCGCGCGTGCACACACACACACACAATAACAATATTTAAAGCAGAACGCTTGATATTTAAATAATATTAAAGCAAACATTTAGATATTTGATGCTCAAATAAATTTTAGTATTTAAATATTAGAGGGCAGCCTAGAGAATGGAATTGTTCCCACCATTAACACACACACACAGAGAGAGAAAAGTGAGAGAGAAAGAAATGTAATCAGGTAAACCAACAACAAATACATCTTTTCCATCTACTGCGCAGTTGTCTCAGTGTCTCCTATCACCAAGCAGGGAAACGTGGCAGCAGGGGCAAGCAGCAGCTCCCAACCCTGACTGTCCTTCTCTAGGTGAGCCTAGACGTTTCCAGAATTAGAGGAGCATTCCTACCCAATCCCCTTCATAGTGACTGACCAGCTGGTAGGAATGTCTTCTGCCTTGCTAAGCAGTCAGGACGGACATTCTCTCTTCATCAGCATTTACCGCTAGAACTCTGTCATTGTGCAAGGAGTCCTTGAGTCCATAGGGCCACCCAGAATGGCCTGAAAGAATACATGCTATTGTTTCCCCAAAGCTAGAGTAGAGTAGGAAGGTACCCGCTAATTACAGAATACATATGTAGCCCAAAGTTTTGTCCAAACACATCTAAGGAGAAGTCAGGTTCATGGGTTAACGTTAGAAAAACATTGGTCCCTTAGGAATTGTCAGCTCAGATGAACAGTGGGGAGACTGACTCCTTAAAATTAAGGTTTTCCTTGGGAACAATGGAGTTGCTACCTGAGATGTGTGAGCCATGGTGACTTGAAGGCATCTGTGAACATGAGAAGTATAAGGACAGTTATATGGGTTCTTTGGGAAAGCAGATTCTTAACCATGAAGACAGATAAAAAGGATGGTGTCCCTCAGAGGCTGTTGGCAGTTGCTGGACCAGATTCCTTAGGGAAGGCTGCTTGTGCAGTGCTGTGATCTTATTACGAGGCAAACATCACCTAGCACCATCCCCCAGCTCTCCTGACTCCATTTTTTTGGGAATTTATCCACATAAGTTAACTCCATTTGATTCACGTTCAGGCTCCCTCCAGGAGTAAGGGAGAGAAGAAATATTTCCAAGCAGTTGAGGAGAGAGGGTCAGAGGTGCTGGTAGGTCAAGGCTGCTAAGATAATGGCTGTGGCAGTGGAGTTGGATGGGTGGGGAGAGCGCTGTTCTCTATGAAGAATAGTTGTCATTGCAGTAAGTAAGCACGTAGAGGACACACAAGCCATGTTCCAGGCTCCCCCCCACCCAGTTTGCACGTTCTCTTTTCCCACCTCTCCCTTTCCCTTTCCACTCTCACAATTCTTCACTTCTCTACCTCTGCCTGTCCCTTCTTCTCAGGGCAGGCTCAGCCTGTCTAGATGTCATTATTTCACCCTTAGTTCTATGGTAGCTGGGTTAAAGACCTGCCCAGTCCGGTGTGATGGTACACTGTTCTTGCAATATCAGCACTAGGGAAACTGAGGTAGGAGGATCACAAGTTTCAGGCCAGGCTAGCTGACATAACAAGACCTTGTCAAATCAGTCAATATATCTCAGCTCTGGCTTAGTTTATTTCAAGGCCTCTTGGTGGCATTTGCCTATGTTCTCCAGCTTCTCCCCAACTCCGTGGCTACCTTCCCAAGTCTTAGGACACTCCCTAGCCTGTGTGTGACAGAGAGCTCATTGGACACCTCTGTGTTGAACCCAGGGGACAATGAGACTGTAAGATGGTGAGAGGAAGAACTGGACTGTGCTGTCCTCAGGTCAGACTGCTAAGGTCAGAAGGGTTTCATGTTACAGGAAAGAAAGCCTTTGCTCTCGGCTCATTAGCTACTTCCTGAAATAAGTGTGATGGTGCTTTGGGGGACAGAGACCCTGCAGTGTCTGCAGGAGCCCTACCAATAGACCCTCTCCTGCTCCCTGGTCCCTCACTTTTGCCTTTACCTCATTCCATGCCCCACCCCCATACTGCTGGTTTCTTAGTCATTTGTTCTGTTGGCTGTCACTGGCACCTGCAAGTATGTTCATATTTTTGTTTGGTGTTTGAGACAGGCTCCTGTAGTCTGGGCTGGCATCAGACTTGCCATGTAGCTCGGGATAGCCTTGAATTTCTGATCCTTCTGTTGGGAATACAAGTATGTACCAACACACTTGACTGTACATTGTCACAGTTTATTCTCATACTCTGGCCACTTGTCTCTCGCCATACCATTCCTATCACCACCACAGCTCCATAATCAATTCAAGATTAACAGGAAAGTGATGGAGGGTGGGGGACACTCACCACATCACTCAGTGGAGAACATGAGGTGAGGATTCAGCACCAACCATGGCTGGTGACAATACTGCCAGGACCCACACCAACCTTTTAGTTGTAAACTGTACGGCAGTGGGCAGCCAAAAAGGATGCTTGTTGTAAAAGGCACACGCAAAGATTGAAGTTGAGTCATGGTGAATGGGAACCTGTGGAGGGAAAAAAAAAATCCCACTGTAAACCCAGCCATTCCATCCAAGGGGTTAGCAACCTGAAAAGAAAAACACCCACAAGCTCTCAGGAGTCAAGAGCTTCTGTGGGAACAGGAGAGCACTGCAACCTAGCCTGACTGATTACTGCATATCTGATAAGCTAGGGACCAAAGGGAACTTTACATAAATTATCTGTTACAAGGGCTTGCTGCGGCACTTGGCACTAGCTCTTTGGTGAAGACATACGGATGTGTTTGCGCAGGCTGTTTACCTGGATTGCTGCAATCTCAGGCAATCTTCTCTCCATAATCCCAGCACCAGTAAAGCGTGAGGTGGGAGAAGGGAGTGGAAAGCCATGTCTCTCAACATGGAAGTCATAGAAACCATGAGAAAGCCCAGAGTGTGAGGGAAAGTATGGATAGGCGTTTGGCCAGGATCCAAGGGAGAGATGGAGGGGGAAAAGAAAACAACTGCTTAGGGCCAAACCACAGATGTGATTCAGTGGACAAAGGGCTGCACTAGGGACACAAGATCAGAAATGGAAACAGTCAGTTTATTGACAAAGGGAAAGGAGATGGCTCAGCAGTTAAGAGGCTCTCTTTAAAAAAAAAAAGTGCTTATTTCTGGGCACTTTATGATAAGTGGCCCAAAAATAAAGAATCCAAGAAAGAATGTGTCGCTTACTTGCCCAATGGCATCCTCAGAGGGCAGATGGAAAGATTCCTCATCACCACTGCCACCACTGTGGCCATACTGATTCTGGCCAGGCAGTAACTCAGACCTCTGTCTATGCTGGGTCTTAGCTGGTTTCCTTTCCTGAAGGCTAGGGACTGCTTTTCCCAGTAGTCACTGCAGGGCATCTCTGTGCTCTGCAGGTCTCCTGCCATACTTCCTAACCTTGGTGACCTCCCATGTGCCACAAAAGACTCTAGTGCCATAGTGCTGCAAGTTATTGGTGCCCTTTCTAGAGGAAGGGGGCTGGAAACAAACAAAATGGGTGTAAGAAGACACAGCACAACAGCGGGAGAAATGTCTGGGAGGTGTCTCATTGGTGTGGGGAGCGCTGCCTGGAGAGGGACAGTCTCTCCTAATGGGAGAGAATGTCTGGAACTGTACAAACCAGAGGAAAGACTTTAAGGCTGGGGTGGCTCTGGCTTGTTTGAAGAACCAAAGACTGTGTGGCAGGACTCAGTAGGTGGAGAGAGAAAGCCTGAAGTGGGATTGAGAGGGGAGATGGACTGTGTGGTGCTGGGGGAAAAGCCATGGGCAGAGTAAACAGATACCCACTTCAGTGGGATTGTTTCCCATAAGAAACCTGCGTGATCTTCTGCCAGGACACCAGCTCACATCAATTGGATGACTCTTCTTCTTCCCCAGGATGTGACTTCTGGGTTTCAAACTTTGCTCTAAACCTAAGCCTCCAGGTTCCTTAGGTCTCTTTTATGCTTTTGTGACATGCTGCAGTGAAATAGGACCTAAAAAATGATGTGACAAAACACCTATACTCCCAGAAGTCAGGAGGCAGAGGCTGGAGGATCACTAGTTTGAGGCCAGCCTGCCTCTGTAGAAATGCAGTTTGCCTAGCAGGAATGAAGGTATGCTATTTTCATTCATGTGCTATACATGAGTGCAAGTAGACATGGAAGCCAGAGTCAACAGCCAAATCCTGGGAGCTAATACTAGTGTTTTTGACCCGTTAGATACTGGTGTTGGAATCTGAACTCCGGTCTTCATGATTGAGCAGCAAATGTTCTTTGGTTTTGTTTGTTTGTTTTCTTCTTTCAAGAAATTTTCTCTGTGTAGTCCTGGCTGTCCTGTGACTCACTCTGGAGACCAGGCTGGCCTAGAACATGGAGATCTGCCTGCCTCTATTTCCCAAGTGCTGAGATTAAAGGTGTGTGCAACCACTGCCCAGCAGAGCAGAATGTGTTCTTAACAGCTAAGACGTTTCACCATCCCCTAGGAGCGAACATATTCTAAAGAGACATTTGTGCCCTCACGTTTGGCTATCAGACCATAGAAAAGATGGTCCCAAGCTGAGCCTTTAAGCCTACCATTCAGGAGACAGAGGCAGGCAGATCTCTTGAGTTTGAGGCCAGCGTGGTCCATGGAGTGAGTTTCAAGCCAGTTGGAGCTACATAGGGAGATCCTGCCTCAAAGAGAAAAAAAAAGTGTGAACTAGATGTATCACTGCTGCATGTCACAGGGGGGTGTGAAAGAGATCTAAGAAACCTGTATACTTAGGTTTGGAGCAAAGTTTGGATCGCAGAAGCCACCATCTGGGGAAGAGGAAGAGCCATGCAATTGATGTGGGCTGGTTTCCTGGCAGAAGATCAGGCAGGTTTCTTGTGGGAAACTATCCCACTGGAGCAGGTGTCTGCTTACTCTGCCCACGGCTCTTACCCCCAGCACTGTGCTTTGGTGTGTTGTGAAGAGTATTACAATCATTTTCCCAAGCCCCGATTTAAGCATCCACCAATCTTGGTCTCCTGATTTGTTTTGGTAGAGGTGGTAGGGCAGCTAGGCCCTGGTAACATGACCCTGTTATAGCTACCAGGGTCCGGGAAACTTTGGTAACAGAAGGATCCTGACTTAAAAACAGACAAACCCATCCCCACATAACAAATGACCGCTTTATATTCTAATAGCAACTAGAACGAGGAGTGGTGGCCAGCAGCCCCAAGCCAAGTTTTTCTTGTAAACATTCATTCTCTGTCGAAAACTTTGCCCTTTACTTTTGGCAACACCAACAAATATGTGCACTATCTTGTTTTCCCCACTGTGAAGGCTTTGGTGATCTGGGGAACTATTTTGTTGGTTTCTGGGCCCTTTATTTGGACAGTCAGGCCTTCTGGATTCTGACTTTTGGGAAAAGGCACAAATCATTTCTCTTCAAATCACTTGTCACTGAGTTTTCTCATTCAGCTAGCTTCTCTGTGACTCTGCATCTCCTCCCCCACACCTTGTTTTCCAGGCTCACGGATACGGGCTTGTCCCTCAGCCTCCTCTGCCAGCTGGTGGCCTCTCAGGGACAAGGTCTGTTTAGCCCTGTACCCTCAGTCCCCACGACCATCTGCAGCTAACATTGGTCACCACAGATTTTTGGCTGCTGCAGTACTGCCAAACACCTTTGAATGAGTTAGCGTTACCATTCAGCAGGCTGAGGTCCTTTGCTCTAACTGGATAGAGAGCACGAGGAGGCAAAAGGAAGCTCTTCGAGGGCTGTCTGGTTTTGATGGCTTAGTTTATGCTAACCGTGAGTTCATGGCAGCACACAGCATAAGCAGCAGCAAGTTGCGCCCTCTAGTGTTACATCTTAAGGTTATGGGACTCTTGGCCCTACAGTGTCAAATGTTACAGCTTTTATATAGGTCTAGAGTGTGAGGATTCCACAGCCTTATAAGGCACTAGTGTTACAGCTCCTGGGTGTATGGTGTCTGGGTCCCCTGGCTCTCAAGTCCGGACAGCTCTCTGGAATTCTTCAGGCAGCCTGTAGCCCTTCTCTGGCTCTTCACAGCTTTCTGTCCTTCAGCCTCAGCTCTTTGCACACCCTCTCTTTATTCCCACTGTCCTGGTTTCTGTTCTGGCTGCCCTCTGCTACCACCCACTGCCAGCTCCTGCCACTCCTCTACTGCTTCCACAGCTCCATTCTGCCACTCCTGCAGTTCCCCGGCTGCTACTCTGCTGTCATTGCTGCCGCTCCACTGTCCCATTCAGGAGCTGCAAATTGCTTCAGCAGCAAGCAGCTGTGATGTTTGTGTAGCTGCTTCAAAGTGTCCACCGATTAGCCTGGCTCCCTAGGTGTCGCAGTGAAACCCAGGAGCAGCAACAAAGTGAAACTTTTGCCCAAATGGGTGTTGCCAACAGGTTGGGAGGTGAGGTTGAGGGGTGAGGGTTTGGCTCTTTGGAACACAGAGCAGAGGCATGCTGTTGAATGTGGGCTGATTAAACACACACACACACACACACACACACCTTTCACCTTCAAAAGGAATAAGAGCTATCTTAGTCTGGAGTCAGATATGAGTGACTATGGTTTAAATACCATGTCCATCCACGGTGACAGGTTCATGATGTTTTTCACAGTAACAGAATCCATAAAGTATTTTAAAAATACACTGGTAGATACCATCATGTAGGTGGTTAGAACAATGTGGGGAATCACTGTTACATGTTTAGCCTTTGTGTCGGTGGAAGCAAAATAGTTCGTACATTACAAAATAATTGAACAATTACTTTTTGGGGGACCTCAGATAGCAAAGTAAGGACAGCTCTGCTATAGGTTTCTTATGTTTTCTTACCAGAGCCTTATCTTTCGGGTTGGTGGGAGGCAATGTTCTGCCAACTTAATATATTCCAGAGATTTTGCTTTTAGTCAAAGGATTTGGGGTCACACACAGAGGTAGGCAATGCATGGCTATGAACGGGCTAAACAATCGCCCAAGGTAAGGCTGGCTCTGGGTCTGCACTCCCATTCTTCACAATCTAGTCAGCCAGCCTTGTAGAAACCTCCACATAAATGTGGCTTTCTGCTGGGAGCATAGGTTACGTCTTGTTTGTTGTTCAAGTAACAACAGCCTCTCCATCCTTCTCTCCGTGTTATTAACTTTGCTGTGGGAGAAGCAGAATACATGGGGCCAAATTTCACTTTGGGGGCCTGAGATGGATGAAGAGCTGTTGGAAACTCTTATTCCCACGCCAGAAAGCAAGTCAGAGAGCAAGTGGAGAAAAGGCTGAGCGTTCAACCCGGCAGGCTCCCTGGAGATGCGATCCGTTCCTCCCTCCAAACTGGTGCCTCCCTGAAGGGTACCGCCCAGCGGGTAAAATAGAGGGCGTGTCTTTTGGCGCTAACCCGCGTGACGTCAGCGCACTGCCGGGTCGCGTCATCTCACCGCGCCGAGCGCGCAGACATGGCGGAGGTTGGCAGAGTGCCGCTGAGCGACCCTGGTGCTCTGCTGCCCGCAGGCTTCTGGGCTGCCGTGACCGTGTGGCTGGAGAGGCCACAGGTGGTCAACAAACGGCTGTGCGGCGTCCGCGTGGAGGTCCGCGGGAGCGCTTCGCGGCCCCGCGCCCAGGCAGAGTGCGGACCACGGCGTGGACGGGGACACGGGCCGGAGGGGCTTGACACGGGGGAACCCGGATACGCCTCTCCCGAAGGAGAGCCGGGGTTGGGACCTAGGGCAATCGGCGAAGGCGACGCCCCCGCGGCTGACTTAGACTCGCTGTGGGACCGAGTCTCCCAAAGCCTCGTCCAGGACAGTTCGGAAATGCTGGCTTCCCTCTCTGGCGCCGCGTTCGGTTCTCAGCCTGAAGCCGCGCAGGAGCTCGATCTGGTTCTCAGAACCGTCATCCCGAAAGCGAGCCCCCACTTCTCCCTTACAGTGCCGAAGAAAGAACTGGTGGTGCAAGGTGGGGGCTTGGTTGGGAAGCGTGCAAACAGATTGAAAAGCGTTTCTTTCTTGAGACAGGGCCTTTTATGGCCTAGACTTTGCTATGTAGAGTCTGTTGGTCTTGAACTCACAGATTCACCTGCCTCCGCCTCCCAAGTGCTGGAATTAAAGGTCTGCGGCATCCCGCCCAGCTCCAGCTCTGTACTTTCTAAGTGCTGGCTGTAATAGTGTGTAAAGTGCGGAGCCCTTCTCCCCAGCGCTGGACATCTACTGAGGGTTGGAAAGCATCCTTCTCATATTCGTTGCTGTTCGGTTATACTTCTAAGGGGTTTGTTTGGAGCAGCTATGACCTCTTGGCTTTTCTTTTATCCTCAGATGTCTCCAATGGGAGGGTCACCTTTTTGCCCTTGGAAGAAGATGATGCAGGGAATTTGGAAGTTAAGATGAGCAACGTTTATCAGCTCCATCTGCACCACAGTGAAGGAGAATGGTAAGAGCTGGATACTGCTCTATTGCATCACTATGTGATGCTCTTCAGTGACATTCTATCCCTGAGTTTCTGGAAGGTTCTGAGGTGCAGAAAAGGCCTTGGGTTGGTGAGATGGTCTCAGATGTTTGCTCCAGTCACCACTCTCCTGGTTCCTGGTGCTGGTCCTGCGTTGGGGATTGTAATGTGAGAAAGTTGAGAGAGGTGTCTGACACCTGTAATCCTAGCCCTCAGGGAGGCAGAGGCAGGTGGATCTCTGTGATTTTGAGGCTAGCCTGGTCTACAAAGTGACCAGGACAGCCAGGACTACACAAAGAAATCCTGTCTTGAAAAACAACAACAAAAAACCAAACACAATGTAGCCAGAGTGCCCAATCTCTACATTCCAGCTGGCCTCAATGGTCTGCAGCAACTAGTTGGGGTTTGATGCTAGTCAGCTTTCTGTTGCTGTGGCAGAATGCCCAAGGAAGTCAACTTGAGGTTTCAAGCTTGCTTCAGATTTTACAATCTGAGTTTGATCCTCAGAATCCACATGTTGGAGAGAACCAGCATGTTCTGTGAGTTGTCCTCTGTCTTTTGTAAGCACACGTACATGCATGCATACATACACACATGTACATACACACACACACACACACACAGATACAGCTAAATGTATATAATATTAAAAGGGTCTTAGGTTTTCATACATGGTCGCTCCCCTCTTTGGTTTTGGGGCCTGTGGTGAGAAGCTAGGAGCATGTGGTACAGTCAGGCCTCTCACTAAGGACAACCAGGAATCGAGAGGGGCCAAAGACAAATTCTACCCCTCAAGAGCCCCGATCCTTCACAACTCCCTACTTTTCCAACAAAACCTCACTCTCTAAGCTCCCAGTAACCCTTAAACTGAGCCAGTCTATGAGTTAGCTTGTTGAGGAGGTCAGTCCTCTTATGGTTCAGTCACTTCCTAAAGGTCCCACCTTTGAACTCAGCTGAATTGGGGACCAAGCCTTCAACACAGGAGCCTTTGGGGGACTTTTCAAATCTGGAACAAATTCATGTGAACTCTAATCCCATCATCATGCTGTTTTTATATCTCTGTCCAGAGGAGTGGGTGGCGTAGCCTGTCATAGTGTACAGCCTGCTTAGTATAACGTGCAGGCTTCTCACTCGGGGAGAATGGGGGAATACTTGCCCATTATGTGCCTAGCCAGGCCCTGGGTTTGGTCTTAACAACATCAGCAACAACATGCACACACTCACCCACACATATATACACAGGGAGAGAGAAAGGATGTCACAGTTACTACTCTCTTCTGGGAAATAAACATGTAACTTAGTAAGATTTGAAGCCAGCTCTTCTTACTGCTGTTTCTCTTATTTTTGAAGGTTCATATCTGTTTTAATTTTCTGTCCAGAGAGGTGGCACTCAGATGGTGTTGTCTATCCCAAGCCGGCCTGGCTTGGAGGAGAACTGCTGTCCAAGCTGGCCAGGTGGGCCGTGGAGAACAGGAAGAGCGAGTTTAAAAGCACACTCTCCCTAGTGTCCATCCTGCGCTATAGCAGGATGTACTGGGAGCTCAAAGAGAAGTACAGAGACATGGTGAAGGTAATGCTAGCGGCACATCCACGGTCCCCTCACTGAACAGGTGACATGGCCAGGGCATGCCAGGAAGACTGTTCATGACAACATGAACTTGAGTTAGTCCTTGCATTATATGGCAAAGTAGCCAAAGCCACAGACTTAGAGCCTCAGTGATTCGTTATAGAGATGTGGTTTGGGTCTGTCTATACAGACCCTGAAGACCCTGGCCCTTGGGGTGGGGGTGAACTCTCACTACCTTTAAGGAGATACTCCTGGTTTTCAGCTTTTAAATCGTTCCCAGAACATGGTTTATCTATTGCATCACTTGCTGTACCTGTCTGTTCTGTGCACAGCTGACTCTTTAGGGTGCCTTGATTGGCCTTTCTGTCGACAGAGCCTGGCCCCGAACAGTTAGCCCAGTCTCGAGTCCCAGTCCATAGCTCCCTGCACCATTCTCACCATTTCTTTGTGTGAGTGCTTGTATGTATATTTATGTGAGATGCATGCATCTATGCATACACATGTCACTAGGCCTGCTCTGTCACTGGGGTCTGGCAGTCAGCAAGCCCCAGTGATCCCCCCATTTCCAAGGTCCCAGAGCTGGGCTACAGGGGCCTACATGGCTTTTTAGGTGAGTGCTGAGAATTTGAACTCAGATCCCCATGTTTGCAAAGTGAGCACTTTACCCACTGAGGACCTGCCCTCCCTTATTCCATTAGTCATTGTCTCTATCCAGATGAACTGAACACATTCTGTTTCTTACAAGCAATGTAATAACTGTTTTTCTATAAAGCACTTATTGTAAGAAATCAACTGATTTTTGCTTTTGAATTGGTATCATACCTTTACTTATTATATGATTAGTTTGGTTTGACTTCGGCTGTTTAGAGATATTTTAAGTTGTTCAAGGTAACAGCTACTTACATATTCTTTGAAAACATTTTAGGTTTGGCCTGAAGTAACCGATCCTGAAAAGTTTGTCTATGAAGACGTGGCCATCGCTACGTACCTGCTGGTAAGATGCTACTAGTTGGGGGTGAAGCGTTCATTAAGTCGGGACCCATGGTTTGCCCTGCTGTGAAATGATTCACATCCAGCATGACTCCTGCATGAGCACAGAGCACACGTGAATCAGGAAGTTGGAAGGCAGATGAGGCAGGCATCAATGAGACACAGTTGTCACTGTGGAGGCACCAACTATGCAGTGCCATCCAGCTGTGGGCAGAGTCTCCCCCACGTAGTCTGTTCTTAATTTTCTGGCTGCCGGCTCAAGTGGACACTTCTTTAACTCAGTACCCTTGGTTTTCTCATCTGTAAAGTATTTAAACCAGAGCCTCCCAGTTTTCCTTAAACTTGTAGTTCTCTTAGTTTAGAAAACGGGGCTATTTTGGTTGTCAAAGCATGCAGTAGTTGAAGAACAAGGAGAAAATATGACGAAACCTTGAATCATCTTGGTGTACTGGTGCCTAGAGATGACCACTGGACATACATGCCCTTTTTCTGGTGCTGGGATGGAACCCAAGGCCTTATATGTGCTGGGCTTACTCTACCGTGGGTACCACTGAGCTGTACCCCAGCCCTGAATGAATACAATGGCAGGGAAAAACAGTGAGGGAACCTAGTGTCCTCAGAACCAAAGACCCTATTTGTTCTGCTTATTTGTGTCACTTTCCTGGGAGCCCTGGGGTCTTGGAAGATGTTTCTTCACCCTGCCCACTCCCCCAGGTGGCATTAGCATTTGGGTCCGTTTTCTTTTTCTTGGGCTGGAACCCAGGATCCTCACACATGCCAGGTAAATACTCTGCCACTGAGCCATTTATCATCAGCTTCTTTTCTAAAATCTTGAGACAGGATTCCCAAGTTTCCCAGACAAGCCTTGAGCTTACAGTCCTCTTGGGGGAGCTGGGATCACAGGCATGTGCCGTTGCCCCATTAGGATTGTTCTGGAACAGAATGAGTCAGCATGTGAGTTGGCTTTACTTTGTCTTTTTTTTCTCAGATCCTCTGGGAAGAGGAAAGGGCCGAGAGGGGAGTCACCACCAAGCAGTCCTTTGTGGACTTGGGGTGTGGAAATGGCCTTCTGGTCCACATCTTGAGCAACGAGGGGGTAAGCAGAGTTCTATTGCCTTTTCTTTTCTCAAGGTTTCTCTGGGTTGGGCAAAGGGGCAATTTAATTTTGTTTTAAATTATTTTAAGGCAAGGTCTTACTATGTAATTTGACTAGCCTAGAACTTGCTTTGTAGTCCTGATTAGCCTCAAACTCATAGAGACCCACCTGTCTCTGACTCCAGAATGGGCAGCCACAGCCAATTCTACAGTCTAGCTCAGTGATGCTCAAAGCTTCAAGAGGTTGGGAAGCTGGAGCATCCCCAGGTGTCTATAGAGAAGGCATTTGCAGTGGTGACCTTGTAAGGACCTGGAAGCTGGGTGTAGGGGTGACAGGAAGGTTCCATAGCCCTCCTTCCAAGTGGGGAAATGAATAAGGTTGCAGTCAGGGTACAGGGACCTTGATGGGGATGATCACAAACTTGCCTTCCCCTGCGTGTTCCCTGAGCACTGGCCCTGGACATGTTCTTAGGGCACAGGCCACCATGGTCCCTTTTGAAGGTCTATGGTGTGATCACTGACGGGGTACAAGTTCTCACTAGCCAGTGTTACCAAGAGTTGAGAGCTGTGCCTCCCACAAACCCCAGGCATGCCCCTGTCCTTCCTGTGTGGCAGCAGCAGTGCCTGCAGATTTTTATATTTGCTAACTTAGCCAAGAGCCACCCATGATTTCAAAACCTTTCATTTCAGCATCCAGGCAGAGGGATTGATGTCCGAAGGAGAAAAATCTGGGACATGTATGGACCCCAAACTCAGTTGGAGGTATTTTTGTCTCCCTTCCCCCAATGCATCCTCTGTACATCTAGCAAGACTTGTTCCGTTGAGTCAGCTGTTGGCAGGAGTGCCTCAGGATTGAGCCTCCACACTCAGACACTGCCCACAGCTGTTACTGCTTCATTTGCAGCAGAAAGTACAGTTTTAGAGACTGCTGCATTTTCTCTCGGCTTACCTCTTTTTCAAATTAGGATAAGATGACAAAGGCTTAAGGGACAGGGAGCTCATTGCCAGCCCCTGAGCTCTTATTCTTCCTTGTGTATTCATGGTTGTTTTCCCAGGGATTCATAATTGCTTGTAGATTGACATTATAGGAAATTTAGCCAAGCAAGATGATGAACTTCTGTAATTCTGACACTTGGGAGGTGGAGGCAGAAGGATCAGCCTGGATTTCATGAGACCTGTACCTTAAATAAAGGTAGAGAGTTGAGAAATGTTTCTAGGGCTGGGTATGGAGCCATATGCCTTTAACCTCAGCTCTTGGGATGCAGAGGCAGGCAAATCCCTGAGTTCTAGGCCAGCCTCCATATATAAGCAAGTTCAAGTCCAGCTAGTGCTAAATAGTGAGACCTTGTCTCCAAAAGGAAAAATTTTAGTCTTAGGTTTGAGGAGTGTTGGTAAGCGGGTGGGTGCATCGAGAGCCCCTGCCGGTGGATATTCAGTCCATACTGGGGGGTGAGGCTGACAATCAGCAGGAGTAATTTGGCAGATGTTAGTGTTACTATGTCCATGGGTCTTACCTACTGCTTGGTACAAACTTCAAACTATCCCAGTAGTAAGTTCTGACTGAAGGAATCGCTGATTGGTGTGAAAGGCTTTCAGGGAATGCATAAAGGTTTGTTTTGAGCTGTTTATTAGGGATCTCCAGGGCCTGCCTCAGACCCTACAATGACTCCCCATCTAGTTTCAGCACCGATGGTTCTAGTGTTGAGTGTACGAGGTGGAAGCTGACTGTGTTTCTGGTGCACTTTCTGCCTGAGTCTGTGGCTGTTAGGTTTTGATGGAAGCTGCGTGCTGCTGTTGCTAATAGTTTGTTTCCAGCTGCAGTTGTGTGATTTCTGTTGTAGCTGTCTAGACGCTTAAGCTTCTTCCCAACCCCTGTTCAGTGGAAGTGTAATTTGAGTCCCTTGTTGTACAATGCAGTGATGATTTCAGATTGTCTTTAAATTTGTGCATAAAATAGCAATTTGCTATTTTCAGAAGGCCCTTTGTAAAGCATGACCCTGTGGCCTGGTAATGCAATCCAAAGTATAAGTAAGTTCTTGAATCATGAAGAGACAAATGGGCAAATTTAAGTGCAGAGTTAGTGGAATAAACATTGCTAATGGTTTGTTGTCCTGTGTGGTCATGCACTTGGCAGTTGGATGGAGAATGTATCAGCATCTGTGTAAACAGCACCACCAGCACCATGGTGGTTCCAACTTCTCTGCTGTGAGGTCTGGTGTAGGGAGCTAACCCTCCTACCATGAGGGCTAATGTAGTGACATCTCTGAGATGTCACTCGTTAGTTCGAGACTGGCTGCTGGCAACCAGGAAGGCTGTTGTACAGATACTCAGAAGGGCAGTGTGGATGAGGTGTCACTGCTAGAAGTTCACTGACCATAGTGACAGAATAGTCCAGAACTGGGCAGACTTACTCCCTCTGCTCGGAGACCAGTCACCAGCTCGCTCTCTCTCTCTCTCTCTGTTGGCTGCTTTCTGTGTTTATGCAGGAAGCAAGTTTTAGTCATCACCCAGAAAAGTGACCTTTTAGGGGATCCTAAAAGTTGTTAGTGATTTGTGTCTTCGAAGACCAACCATGGGCAGGATAGTCACCTTCTTCTCTTAGTAAGTTGGACACAGAGGAGGCCCTGGAGGGTCATGGGATAAGTGGACTGTGACCATGGGTCATGGCCCAGAACTTCTGGCGCATGTACTGACTAGTTCATCTTGTGTGGCATTTTTAAGGAAGGTTCCATCACTCCAAGTGACAAGACCCTGTTCCCTGGTGTTGATTGGCTGATTGGTAACCATTCTGATGAGCTCACCCCCTGGATTCCTGTCATTGCAGCCAGGTGAGTGGAGAGACAGGTGGCTGTTTCTTCCTGTGCACACAATGTCCACAATAGTAGCCCCTAGTCGCCGTGACAGTGGGGCATTTGACATGGTAACTCAGAGTGTTGACATGATGGTAGCATAGATATATTGAGTAACTCTAAATCTACCTGCTTTTCTTTTGGAATTGTGGCTACTAGAAAACCTACACCATCCACGTGGCTCCTCGCATGTTCTGTGAGCCACCACTGATCCCAACTGTGTCATCTCTACGGCATTGCTAACCCATGTTGAAGAGTGTGTGCTTCTTTTTGTGAAACTGTTCTGATTTTGGAGGGTTTGGCTTCAAGGGAAAACTCTTTCCTTAGACAGACCCTTTGCAGCAGTCTGCACTCTTCTCTTAGACAGCGCTTTGAGGAGTCTGAGGCACTGGCTGTGCCTTCAGCCCCGCCTCCCTTGGTCTTCACTGGGCCTCTCCCACCTCCAGGACTGGTTGAGCTGTTTGTGCTGTTAGCTCCACACAAGGTCAAATCTGAACTTACCTCTGCTGTGCCTGCCTTGGTTTCTGATTCCTACCTGAAGTTCCTGCTCCAAAGAGCTGAAGTCACAGTGGACCAGAGAAACTGCTTAGGAACATTATCTTTTATTAACTCGATTTCTCTTTTATTGACACATGATGTGCCGCATGGCCTTTAGAGATCCATGGGAAAGAATCCCAATATGATGGCTATTGGGAGAAAGGTGCCAGCCTCAGGTCCCAGCACACTGAAGGTGGAGCAGGGAAGTCAGGAATAAATAGTGCATTTGAGGCCAGGCTGGGGTAAAAAAAAAATTAACCATATAAGAACAGACTGGTTTCCACTCATTTTTAGATGGAAGAACAGCAGGAGCAGCTCAGTATTCAGCCCGTGCTGCTTGTGCATGCTGTGGTGAGCCTGCTTACCTGGGTCTGTGCTGGCCTCCTCAGGTCTGCCTAGTCTCTAGCTGGGCTCCTCTGGTTATGCTGGGTCTGTGCTGGGCCTCTGATGATTTCCTGGCTCTTTTTTTCTTTCTCTAGGTCTTCCTACACCTGCCGGTTCTTTGTCCTGCCCTGCTGTTTCTTTGACTTTGTGGGACGATACCGGCGGCGGCAGAGCAGTAAGACACAGTACCGAGAGTACCTGGACTTCGTGTTGGAGGTGGGGCTCTCCTGTGGCTTCCACATGCAGGAGGACTGCCTCAGGATTCCTTCTACCAAGCGGGTATGTGCCAGGGCATGTATAGAGCCAGGGAGTGCATGTGTGCTCTGCCTGGGACTCCTTTGGAAGTCCTTCAGGCCTCATCCTGAGGCTGACGTCTTTCTCCCAAAAGGTGTCTGTGTTGGCAAGTCTTGCTCCTCTGAGTTGGAAAAGGTTCTGTCTGGGGTGGCAGAGACTTGTGTTTCACACATGCAGTTCCAATACTCGTCATAACCAAGGAAGCTCATACAGTCTCTGACCCAGTGTTATAGTTGGGTAGCGTAAGTGGTGCCTGGTGAGTGCTGGGTAGCCACCCAGCAGGTGGGGACCAAACACACGAGTTGCTGCTGTGCTCCAACATGGCAGGGCCGGGTGGCTCTAATGGAACTCCACTGGCCCCCTTTGCTGGTGTGCATTCTGACTCTGGAGTTAATGGCCAGAGGGAAGGTGTGGAGGAAGTTCCTCAGATGCACTGGGCAGCCACATTGTATTGAGTGTCAGTGCCAGTAGGTTAACACGAAGCCTCAGTCTCTCACAGATTCCTGGAAACCTTCAGAGGTAAACTGTGTCACTGTAAAATGAATTATTTTGTATATAATAATTAAATGCAAGGAATTATTAAGGTGGCAGTTACTCCTTAACCCGCTGTTTTATAAATAAAAGACACAGAAATTTGTTAGATTTATAGTAAGCCTTAAAACACCAGGGATGGGCAGATATCAATGCTCTTAAGCAGCTCTCTTGTCTGCTTCCCAGCCAAAAATTCCCATAAATGCTTGTACATGTTTCACTTGGGCTTCAGCTTCATCAGGCCAGTCCTCAGAGCCAGCTGCTCTTGGCCATGTGCTCCTGGTTACATAACACATGGCAACCTGCTCCTTTCTTCCTCCTTCCTCTTTCCTCTTTCCTCCTCATGGTCCTGTGACTCCACAAGCCTGTGAACCTTCACTTTGCCTCTCTTCTGCCCAGCCAAGCCTGTTAGCAACTTTATTAGCCAGTCAGGAATAATCAGGGAAGCTAGGTCCACACAGTGTTATTTTGGATTCTTGAGAATTTGCTTATAGGACAATAAGGATCTTGGGGGAGAAGCAGTTAATGTAATACTTAGTAGCTCCAACCCCAGCATGTCACCCCTTGGAGCAAGAGCAGGTCCAGTAAGACTATCAGAAGTATTTAGAACCCTGAGCTAACTTGCACTTTCCTTGGCCCTGCACCCACATTCCTCACTAGCTTTTTGTTTTTATTTTTAAACCGTTTCTGTTGGTATCTCTTTAAAAAATAAGAATTTCAGGGCTGAGCATATATCTCAGAGGGGAATGCTTCCCAGCAATGCACTAGGTCTTGGATTCCATTTGTAGTACAACCAAAAGGCTAAAATAAGGATTTTTTTCTTATGAGAGACTGCTAAAACTTTATCACAATTTGTACTTCAGCACAAGAGTGCTCCGTGAATGTTGAAATTCAGTGTCTCTTACAACACAGGTTTGCCTTATTGGGAAATCCAGAACATACCCACCTTCTGCAGAGGTCTGGATGGATGAGCAGAGAACACGGTACCTACACAGCAGACAGGGCCACCCCCAGAGCCTGCCCAGTGAGAGACATGCATCTTCTGCACCCCAGACTACTGCTCACGATGCCGGTCACCAAGACTGTCACAGGACCTTTGCTGCTGGGACTGAGTGCATGTCTGAGGGCCTGGCTGCTGAGCGAGGAGCAGAAGCCCAAGCCACAGGGCTCTGGGCACCTGGCTTCAGCCCTAGAGAAAAGGCTGAACGTGTGAGGAATTGCGCTACCCTCCCTAGAGATTTCATTGACCAAGTGGTTTTACAAGTGGCCAATTTGTTATTAGACGGAAAGAAGTTAAACATGGGAACCTCTGAAGATGGGAGTCTGAAGACCTGGAATGGAGGAGGTAGGCCCCACCCTCAGGGCAGGCTCACTTGCTAGCATGGACTCTGGGTCTTCTGTAGCTCAGCACACCCAGAAGCTAGGAGTGAGCAGCTGTCCATAGTTGCTGTTCAGGGGAAGACGGCAGAGGCCAGGGCTGCTCATGTTTAGTTCTTAGTAATGATACAACCAGAGACAGGTCACTGAGTGTCAAAAGCCCCACTCCTTTGAATGCAAATCCAATACTGTAATTCTCTGAAATCCCCAAATACAGGACTGTCATCATGGGAAAGGCAGTTGCATCTGATTGTTGGCTGGTTCCTGCACATTTGAGAGAAACAGGCAAAGTAAGCTTACTGGTGCACGCAAAGTTGAAGCTGAGCTTTCAGCTGCACCCCTTCCTTCCACCTGTGACCACTAGAGGGCAGTACGGCGCCATCTGCTGACCAGAACCAGGATTGCACCTGCAGCTGGGGCTGTTGTCTAGTTCTTGGCCCACACAGGTGCAGGTGACCCCCAGCATAACTTAAAGCAGAGTGGCAACACTCCCCCATGCCACATCCTCACTGTGACTGCTGAGTCCAGGTTATGTTCATCTTCTTACCTCCCACATATGACATGGCAGGGTCCTCTTTTATGTTACCCCCCAGAACTAACCGATCCTGGGATGCCCTCCAGGACACCAGCCAGAGTGGCCTTGGCTCAGGTGGCTATGTAACTTGAAGACCCAGCACTCCGTGGTTTGGGCCGAGCATCACTGCTTAGATGCTAATATGGTGTCTTAGCAGAGGGGCAGGCAAGGTTTCTTGGCAAGGCTGGAAGAACAAAGGGCAGGGCTGGGTTGGCAGTCCAGGTCTGGAAGTTTCCGAGTGTGCTGTGCACACTCTGGTTTGCCCAAGGAAGTGATGGGAATTGGGGCCTGTTGGGCTATGCCTGGGATGGAAAGCCCTGAGCTAGCTGGATCCTCCTTCAGACCTAGGTCCAGAGATGGCTTTAGGGACTAGATCTCATTTTGCCTGCCACTAAGAAGAGTGCCAGGTACCATACCTTCCCTGAGAGGTGACTGGAGGCCCGGGCATCTCCCTCAGTAAGCAGTCGCTGAAACTGGGAAGGAGGCCCTCGGGTCTGGGTCAGCCTAACTGATAAGACTGTGGAGGCTGGGCCATCTTTAGTCTAGATACAGGTGTACTGCGGGGTGTAGGGAGGTTCTTGAAAAATACCCCCAGGGACCCACTGTCATCTTAGTTGGACTAGACTTCATTGTCACTGGGTCTCATCAGGGTATTTTCACATACAAGCAGAGTCTTGAGCAACATTGTGAATGGGACCACCCTTGCTGTGATATCTGTAGTTCTGTGCCACACCTCCCACTCAGTCCCTCCTGTGCCTGGCCCATGCGGGCAGTGCCCTCAAAGCTCTAATGGCAGCTTGGCCAAGAGACACAGCTAGAGGCTTGCCTATTGGTCCTGACCCCTAGCTCTGGGCTAGAGCTCATTTGTATGGTACCAAGGATGTGGGGTCTGAGCCACCCACCAGGCATTGGGTAGACTTACTTGATGCTCAGCCTGCACAGTGGAAGCACGTGGTACTGCATGCTGGCACACTGTCCCTGTGGCTGGGGTGGCTTTTCCACCAGCGTGTCCTGTGGTTGTAAGATATAGACTCATTAAACTGCACGGACAGAGTCCTGTAGCTGAACCACGCTTGAAGCTGCTGGATTGGCTTTGGCTTCAGGACCTGACAGTCTCTGCTGGTTACAGACTTGTAATCTAGGCTGTTTGCGGAAACCCGCTTTCCCACAGGGAGCCTTTCCCTGGCAGAAGTGGCTGCGGAACTGAACCCAGAGATGCTGCGAAGGCTGAAGCGGGAGTGCGGAGGCCTACAGACCCTGCTCAGGAATAGCCATCAGGTGTTTGAAGGTAAAATCTATGAGGTCACCATACCCTGTCCATCCTGCTTGTCCCCAGAACAGGTTCCTCCCTGCACATTCTGTAGCACTTACTTTCTGATCGGCATGGAGGGAGTCATGATACTTAAAGGGCAGCCTTGATGTTCAGAAGTACCAGCTGGATAGTATGGCATCCCTGTGCACACCCAGGCCACCACCAGCCTGTGTCTTAGGGTGAGGCCGTAGCCACCCTTCTCTCTTGACGCTCCCCAGCCTCTGCTTCGACTCCCTGTGCCTTGGTCCAGATAGCTCCTGTCTGGGATGTGCCCCTAAACTCCCATTGCTTCCGATGCCTATTCCTCACACAGGGCAGGTGGTCAGTCGTAAAGCCTGCTGGCTGCATCTTGTGTCAGAACATTGGTTTACATCTGCCACCTGCAACAGGAAGCATGGGTTGCTGTAGAGCCCACGAGGCAAGTTGAGGACATGAGCCTTCTGGTGTCTGCTTGATACTGCCACCCCATGGTCCTAGCATAGAGACTCAGAACTCCTGGGTGGCTTTCCTGGTAAACTGAGGCTTGGCTCTGCTCCAACACTGGATTCCATACTTCCAGAGATAAAAGGGCCCATTCTGCATGGGTCATGGCTTAGTCCTTGCCCTTCGAGAGTGTTTAGTCTCAAAGTTAGTTCCAGGATGGAGAGGAGAGTGTGATGGTGTCCACCCAGAGGCCTGAGTTATAGACAGTGTCGTGAATTCATGAGTGTGTAGGAATAGCACAAGGTGAAAAGAGCTGCAGGCCCTGAGTCCTCTCACTAGCCCTCTTCACGGAGCACTTATTCTTCATAGGTGTCTTCGTTGGGCTTACTCTTGCTGTGCTAAACACCATAACCAAAAAGAACTTGGGGAGAAAAGGGTTTATGGCTTACATATCACAGTCCATTGTGGAAAGCCAAGATCGGAATTCAAACCAGGTGGAAACCTGGAGGCAGTGATTGATGCAGAGGCTGTGGAAGAGTGCTGCTTATTGCTTTGCTCTCCATGGCTTGTGCAGCCTGTTTTCTTACAGGGGTGGTCCTACCCACAATGGACCGGGCCCACCCACATCAGTCACTGGTTAGAAAATGCCCTACAGACTTGCCTGCAGCCCAGTCTTCTGGAAGCATTTTCTCAGTTGAGGTTGCCTCCTCACAGATGACTATAGCTGTGTCAGCCGTCACACCCCGCCTGGAGTGCCCCCACCCCAGGTGCTTCCATGTGCAGCATTAAGCACAGCAGGCATTGTCTTGCTTCCCCAGTATGCCTTCAGTGCGCACCTGCTCAGGCTCAGGTACTCAGAAACGCTTTCCTTGGGAGGTGGTGCTCCAGCTGGGACCAGAAGGAGGGAAGTCCAAGAAGTGAGGAGGACCAGGAGGAGAAGAGTGGGAAGTGAGGAGGTCCAGTGTGGGAGAAGATCTGGGTTGGGTAGCAGGCAGCTGTTGCAATGTCCAGAGAACAGTAGCTTCTATGACTAGCTTGGGTGATACCCAAGTGGCCTAGGAAGGAGCAGTCTGGCTTCTACGTCTCTGCTTCTGGGACCTGTGCACACTGGCCCAAGGTCCTTATCAAATCAGTCCTCAGTGTCGAGCTCTGTCGATCTAGGTGAGGGTATGAGCTGCTCTCAGCTCAGTGCTGGTTCCTCTGTGGTGTGCCGTCTAAAGCCAAGAGGCCAACATTACGCACCTCATCCTGACAGTCTGGGGCTTGGGGACAGGTTGGGATCAGCCTTAGCTATGTCCACGAAGGGCCAGTGACTGATGGTGATAGGGAATAGGGCCTTGATGGGGGCTCAGGTGTTAGAGACGGTTGTCCCTGTCCCAGCCCACAGACCTTAGACCTAAGGATGAGAGCGTCCCCTGGTCCTCTTCGTTGTCATCGAGAGAGACGGTGTGCACTGCCTCAGATTTGAGCACAGATGTGTGCTGTCCCATGTACATGAGAACATGATGTGAGGTGCTCCTGCATAATGTATTTGAGCGTGTGTGTGCCCACTGCCAGTGTGTGTACACATGAGTGCCGAGTGCTCTCCTGTATGCGGGCGTGGCTGCGTGGCTGCACACTTTGGATGGCCCAGTTGTCCTTCGGAAGTTAAATGTGGTTCTGTCCAGCTAACTGGCCTTCACTTGGGTGAGTGCTGTTTGTGGGTAGGTGCAAGAATGGCCTGACATATCCCCCTGGGGGCGTTGCCGAAACCAAGAGGCCCACACCCAGATGTTCAGATAAGCCGCCCAGGGCCTGGGATCTGTGCTTACTTAGAAAGCTTTAATCAGAGGGCTGGAGAGATGGCTCAGTGGTTAAGAGCACTGGCTGTTCTTCCTAGAGGTCCTAAGTTTAATTCCCAGCAACCACATGGTGGCTCACAACCATCTGTAATGAGATCTGATTTCCTTTTCTGGTGTGCATGAAACATCACTCATATACATGATAGATAGATAGATAGATAGATAGATAGATAGATAGATAGATAGATAGATAGATAGAT
>NW_026596051.1:18646019-18803873 GCF_907164565.1 Psammomys obesus | reverse complement strand
GATAGATAGATAGATAGATAGATAGATAGATAGATAGATAGATAGATGGATAGATAGATGGATGAAAGAATAAGTAAGTAAATAAATAAATAAATGAGCAAGCTTTAATTAGTTAAAATACTGAAGCCCGAGGGTCCTCTGTTTTTTTTTGACTTCACGAAGAACCATCTCTTCTGTCCAGTGTAAATATGTGTGTACGGGGTTAACTGCTTTTCTGTGCAGTTAGCTTTGAGGGAGGCCAGTTAGTTTTGGAATCATTTCTGAGTAGAAGGCTGGGGGATCCAACACCACGTGGGCATTCTCTTTGCGGTCATGCAGAAAATATGTGCTGAATCTGGGGCTTATCTTTGGATGGAGTTTTGTTTTGTTTCGTTTTATTTTTAAGCTAATATAGCTCCGGCTGATCTGGAGGAGTGTGGGCTCCTGAGAAACCTACTTTCAGATGCTTAAGGTCAGCTCACGTGAACACTGTGTCCATGCCATGTCAGAACTGACCCCACCTTGGCTCTGCTCCTACCTAGGGCCTGCAGGAGTGTGTCTTTCTGTCTGCTAGTGAAGTAGCTTCCTCATCTAGAGTACTTGGACATAGCCCAGAGGGGTTGGTGACTTACCCAAGGTCTCCATCGAGACTGACAATCCAGGCCAGTTGAGACCCTGGCACTGGTGCTTCTGAAGACAGTGCTCTTTCTGTTCCTTGGTTCTCACTGTGTTTGAGTGGAGAGTTCTCTGCTTCTCTGCAGTCCCACAAGTCCCCAGCAGGAGGTGTGAGTTGGGGGGTTGGGAAGACAGCAGATTTGTTCCTGTGATTCCATTTTAAATTAGAAGCACATTCCCAGAGGAGAGCTGTTAGCTGTTAGCTGGCTGACATGTACCCTGGAGGGCCGCCCCTCTGGCTCCTGACACCGGCTTTCCAGAATGACGGCTGTGGGGCCGACAGGGAGCTGCCTGGCATTCCTGGATAAACTGGAAATGTTAGCACACTGTGCATACTAGATGCCTGGCTATTGCCCTCTCCGGGCTTCTGCTATTACTGCTCCCTTCTGGTCTTTATACTTACAGATTGGGCTGATCACATGACCCTTGCAAATAGGGCCCTAAAGTGTGGCTAGGCATGCTGCTAGCTCATAGCCATCTAGGGAGTTCTACTGGCCACCGTTTCCAGCAAGGATGGCAGGCTTCATGTCCACTGTAGCTTGACCTCAGATCGCCTAAACATGTCAGAACTTCAGCAGGGACAGGAGCTCCTGGCCACTTACAGACAAGTGTCCTGCTGCTTCTAGAAGATGCCCCCGAAGCTCCTCTGCACAAGTTCAGAGAGTTGTGGGCCCACAGTGACTGAGTTGTGCCCTATGGTGCACTGGGAGGCTCTGCTCTGGGAACGTCTCGGAGTGTCCTGAAGTGACCCTAACCTGGGCTTTAGTTCAAGAAAGAAAACCTCAGCCCGAGGGAGGTGTTGCATTTGGTGTCACTTGACCCTGGGGGCTTCAAGCCATCCCTGAGGACGAAACCCTCCCTGTGTCCCAGGTGCTGCAGGGTCCTCTCAGGACTCATTGCTCAGGTTTCCAAGGGAAATATTTACTTCCAGACTGCTGATGGCAGCAGCCAGGCTCACTGGAGCCATAGCACAGGGGATCCCAGAGCCAACAGGAAGCTGCGTTCATTCACATACAGTCAGTTCAGTTCAGTTCTGGAAGTCAGTGAGCCAGACTCCCTCAATGAGGCACTTTTATTCCTCCCGACATGCTGGCTGCAGGTAGAAGCATGGGAAACCAGAAGTTTTACACACTCGGAGACCAGAAGGTTTGGTTGCTTTGGCTGAGTTTCACATGGAGCTGTTGGCTCCTCAAAGTGAAGTGTCAGAGGGCAGCAGGCCACGCTGGCCATTTCCTGACTAGTATACATTGTGCATCTAAGTTTCATAAGGCAGGACTCATGGCTGGAGGCCTTCACCTTGACCCTGTGCCCCTGTCAGGACTCCCCACAAGTGGCGCTTTTCATTCGCTGTATACAATGACATTCAGGCTAATGTCTGAGGTTTTGTCCTTTTGTTCTAAACCTCAGTTCTGAATGGGCGAGTTCACATCCGTGACTGGCGGCGAGAGCTGCAGAGGGAAAAGCTTCCAGAAGCCAAGCGGAGCCTGTCTGCAGAGGTGTTCAAGACTCGCATGTGCTGGTTCTTCGCTCACCATCCTGATGGCTGCATACTGCCTGCTGCCCATTGCCCCTTCGCCCATGGGCCCGAAGAGCTGCGCCTGTCCCGGACCTCAAAGAAGCAGAGGCAGGCTTCCTGAGTCACTTCTCTGTGATCTCTCGGGCTTTTGCCTCTGTGGCTCTCCTGCCTGTCTCACTTGCCCTGATGACACTGTGCTGAGCTGGGTTGGCTTCAGTGTGACCTGTTGGTGTGACAGTTACTGGCACATGTCTCCAGGCTGCAGAGCCTCCTTGGCTCTTCTCAGACTGCCCTGATGCCAGAGCTACTGGGTCAGCCTCTACAGACATGACCTTCTCATTCTCAGGGCTGTGTGTCCCAGGTTTCCTCTGCCTGGGAGCTCGCTGCAGGCTAGTCACAGGATCCTGAAAGCAGAGATGCAAGGCTTTCTGAGTCCTAGAGAGGAAAGCTTTCAGAGTCACACCCGGCCACCCTGTGTTGAAGGCATGACTCAGAGTGAACACTGCCTCCTCTTTACCCTTCTCTTTGGAACCCTCTCCCTAGAAGTGTTGGACAGTTTTTCCTTTCAGGAAAAATTATTTTCATTTACATTTATTTTCAGTCTTACACAAAAGATGCCACTCATTTCATCTTGGCTGAATGTCCTGGGGGCCAGCCTCTCTGAAACCTCGTGTGGTAGAAGTTTCTGGTGACTGTCCTGGTGTCACCTGAGCAATGAGAATGAAGTTACTTCTTTTGAAGTGCTAAAGGCTCTACAGTATCCTGGGTCAGGGCAGGTGAGAACCCACAGAGCATCTTCCCACCTCTTCCCTTGCCAGTGTGATAGCCCCAACACCCAGAGCAGAGCCCCAACACCAGAGATGATCTGCACCCAGGCAATACCACCACTGTCTTGCATGGACTAAGCTGTGGCCTCAGGGACTCAAAGAGGGGCAGTCTCTGTCCTCTTTGGCCCTGCCTACAATGGCCTTTTCTCCCAGGTTGATTGGGGCTCAGAACCTGCAGAGCCCTTTTCCAGCCTGGAGTCCTGAGAAGCAGCATTTGGTCTCAAGCCCTGCAGGTGTGTGAAATTCTAACTGTTGTCCTTTGTAAGGCAAGGCCCCCAGAGGCATTTTTCTTGGCCCTCCCTCAGATTTTACTGGAGCCCCATGTTAAGACAGCAAGACCGAGGTAGGTCAGCAGCTGAGGTTCCCATATTTTCCAGTTTACAGAGCCTCACGCTGAAAACTGGGTTCTGGGAGAAGACACCAGAGAAGCACATTCAGGATGAGCTGTGGGTTTGCTCCTTAATATGCTCATCCCCCGCCCCAGGGCCTGCATTCAGTGAGGACAACTTCCAGAAGCCCCTGCATGGGAAGCATGTGAGCAGGGTTAGCGAAGTGCTCATGCAAGCGTTCCTTGACAATCCTGCTGCATTGGGTATTCTGTTAAATCAGCGTTCTGCCATGTCGGTGACAGGACCAGAGGAGCGAGTGAACTCAGTTAAAGAAATGCACTGGTTACACTGCAGCTGGCTGGTGAGCACTCGTCCCAGTGCTCCACGTGCAAGCATACACTTGGGCATAAACCGGGCTTTGCCTGGAACATGGCCACCTTGGGTCTGTTTGGTTCCTGAGTCTCCAAAATGGTTGTGACCCACACGATCAGAGCTCAACGTTGGCGGTGGTGGGTGCTGTGAGTCCAGAGCACTAACACGGGTAAGAGCCCTGGGCATCTTCTCTACCTCAGGTCAGCAAGGAGGGACCCTCAGATCATTTGTTTCCTTTTGATTTGTAGCAAATGGCAATGAACCTGGAGGCTCAGAGCAGTAGAGTAGAGGCAAGCATAGCTTTGCTGGGCCTTTCTGCCCAGATACCTCCTGGCTGCAGCCAAGGTATGGCCCAAGGCTAGGGTCTCAGCAGAGTCTAGACTGGGGAAGGATCTGTGTCCATGCTCTTGTGGCTCCCTCCGCAGGCCAGTTCCCACGTGTCACATCACACAAGTGATGCCCTGTGGCGTTTCCTGAGTTCTGGTGGGAAGCAGGCCACAGGCCCTGCCCACTCTCAGAACAGGCTGGTCAAACACATGGGCACCAATGGGTAAGGATCACGGCCTCCTGCTGCCAGCCACACCCCATGTCCATACTGTTCTACAGCCTCTCAAGCAGTGTCACCAGGTGACCAAACATCAGATGCAAGCCTTGGGGACGTTGCACATCCTCTCATAACAGTCTCCTTTCCTTGTGACTCTGCCTTCCAAGTGGGTGATTCATGTCCCCCAAAGATCACATGCCAGAGCTTCAGACACAGCCTGGTGTGGAAATTGAGACGTCACAGGTATGATGGACTGTGTGGGGTTAGGGTGCAGGGTGCATCGTGACAAAGTGGCGGTGTCCATAGGGATGAATACAGACACAGGAAGAAGTCGTGGGACCAGAGGCAGATGAGTGATGGCCACAAGCCTAAGAGTCCCAAGAGCTCCCAAGAGCTGAGGATGGGCAAGAGCACTCTGGAGCCTAAGACAGTCCCAGAGATGACTTTGGGTCAGACACTGCCTGCCTTTGAGCTGGCACAGGTGAGTCTCATGGGCCAAGACATCATCTGCTGAGACTAAGTGGGAAGCCAGAGGTCATTCCAGCACCAAGGATTATGGCCTAGTGATCTGTCTTCCCAGAATAAACAAGTAAGGCCCTGGATAGCCAGCAGTGTCAGTGCCACTTGGGTCATAGGCTCAGACTCCATGAACCTTCGAAGTGGGAAACAGGCCTGCCCTTGCCATTCCACCCTTAATCCCTTAACCAGCTGGATGGCCCAAAAGATGGTAGCCTCACTATTACCCTTCTATCTGATGAGAAGTTGGAGACACAGAAATGGCAAGTCGTTTGTTCAAGGCTAAACAGTAATCTACATCCCTACAAGTAGGAGCCCATGTGCCTGTCCGAATGTGCTCTGATGCTCACGTGAATCAGGACCTGCCTGAGACTCGCGGGTGCGGGGGGTGTAGAGCTCCCTCAGAGTAGCCCCAAGACCACTGCAGGCACTGGGTGCAGGGATAAAGCACAGGGCTTCCTCAGAACATTCTAGTCCCATTCTAGCATCCTGGCCAGGCCTCAGGTTAGCTAAAACGGAAGTACAAGCCAGGGACACTCCAGGCAGAAGCATGACTTCTGCCAGGACCCCACACTGCTTGGCGCCCACTGACCCGACTTGCCTTGGATTCTTGGCTCTGCCAGATCCCAGGATCTGCATGTGACCTGGCCAGTCCCTTCTACTCCCTCAGCCAGGGCGTTTCTGCCAAAGTGCTGAATGTGCACTTATACCACATGACCAGAGAGGCCAGGGCAGGAGAGGGCTGTAGTAGGCCTGGCTCCTGGCCTCTCCAACAGGGAGGCTCCAATAGGTCCACGTCTGCAGACCTCAAGCCAGGTTTTGTATGAGTGAAGCAGTTGGAACTGCAAAGGAGAAGCTGCTAAGCCTGGTTGGATGGGTCCCCGCCCACAGGCCCAGCCCACTGAGGCTCCCCTGCAGAGGGCAGCTGGGAGGAACAGGAACTTTCACTGCCCTGGGATGGAGCTTTCAAGCATGGCCCATATGGCAACCAGGCAAGCATTCAGCCTGTGGCCTGGCAGGACCTATGACACACCAGCTTCTCACTGCCTGGCCTGCCAGACCAGCAGTAACCCACCTCTCCTGGTGATGCCGCCAGCACTAATCCTGTAAGGATCCAGAGACAAACGGTGCCTTCTCTTGAGTGAGGCTGGCTTCCTCAGTGCACTATAGCCTTCCTACCTGGACCTGAAGGAGTCCCTGACCATGAGGCTGGCAGCATCTCCACTGAGTACTGAGCAAGGAATGTCTTCTTCCAAGGCTGCTTGGCTCTCCAGAAATCTAGGTTCATGTGGCAGTGATTTATTCTATTATGGAGTACTCCAGAGCAAATGAGTTTGCTCCTCTAAGAAGGAGGAATGTGAGAGGAGGCTCCAGAGAGCCACCCAGATCCTCTTACTGAGTTCTGAAGCCACCACTTCCTCCATATTTCCTCCCCTCTTTCTCTTCCCTCCGGCCCTCCCTTCCTGTGCTACTCCTACAAGCAGAGTTGAAAGGATGCTAGAATCAACCCTTTCACAGCCCAGGGGCTGTTCTGTGAGAACAGGCCTGGGATCCGGTCTGTGTCCATGTCCAGATGGAACATGGGGCAGGCCTGGCTGGCAGGGACCTCTAAGAATCTGAGCTGGAATTGCCAGCCTAGTTCTTCCATTCCCAGGGTTGGGGAACCTGAGGCTGTGCCCCAGGCTGAAATAAATCTCCAGCTACAGGGAAGAGAGCCAGACTAGATGGCTCTATAGATTGTCTGAGGAGCTGCAGCTGCTGGAATATTTCTTCTTGCTGCCTCCTGTGAGGTCCTCAGTATTCCTAATTGTGCTGGCTAGTTTTATGTCAACATAAACTAGTTATTTGAAAGGAGGGAACCTCAATTGAGAAAAAGCCTTCATAAGATCTAGCTGTAAGGCATATTCCTAATTAATGATTGATGGGTGAGCGAGGGCTCAGCTCATTGTGGATGGTGCTATCCCTGAGCTGGTGGTCCTGGGTTCTATAAGACAGCAGTTTGAGCAAGCCAAGGGGAGCAAGCTAGTAAGCAGCACCCTTCCATGGTCTTTAAACTGCCTCCATGTTCCTGTCCTGATTTCCTTTGATAATAAACAGTGATATGAAAGAATAAGCCAAATAAACCCTTTCCTCCCCAACTTCCTTTTGGTCTTGGTATTTCATCAACTAAGACACTACTTCATTTAGTTGTCAAGGCAACCATCTGCCACAAGCAATTCTAATCCTGAGTTTTTCAGATGAATCAGTTCACTCCAAGAAAGACAAGGGTCATGGCAAGATTAGGTCCTAGTGATTTCTATCTATGCACATACGTGTCCATTACACACACACACATCATACAAAATGATAATTTAGTGGAATCAGCAAAACAAAAAATTGAACTTGTGAATGGGTTTGGCTAGATTGTAGGATAGAGACTCACAGAAACAGAAAATTCTGCATGCCATCACTGGTCATTAGAAATTGGAAACTACAGCACCTAGGAATGAACTTAACAGAAGAGAAGTGAGCACTGGTGTACTGGGAACGATAAGGCCATCTGTGGACAATCTCTGAAGTCAGTTCTCTCCTATCATGGAGTTCAGGGATAGAACTCGGGTCCTCAGGCTTGGGAGCAGGCATCTTTCCTTACTGAGCTGCCAGCCCATCCTGGCTAATTCAGCTCTGTTTGCATGGAGTGGAGTGGGCAGAGCCTGTTGGAAGGAACCATCCCCTCCTGGACTGGGGTTTCTAGTTAGAGATTACCCGAACCTTCCCAAGCTCAGCCCCTTGGAAGGGGATTACTATCTCCCAAATGACACTGTAGCTTCACTTTTTTTTTAAGATTAATTTTTTATGTATATGGGTATTTTGCTTATATGTGTCTGTGTGCCACATGGATGCAGTGCCCACAGAGATCAGAAGAGGACATTGGATCCCCTGGGACTGGAGTTACAGGTAGTTATGAGCTGACATGTAGGTCCTGGGGACCAAACCTGTGTACTCTGAAAGAGCAACCAGTTCTCTAAACCCCTAAGCCATCTCTACCTCTCAGCTTGACTTCTTTCCTCTCTTTCATTGCACCTGGTGCAAGCAGAGTCCAGAACTTGGCCACTAAAGCCCTGGGCCAAGTTCATGGGCATTCTCTGTGGGAGGCTATGGCAACCAGAACTGCCTGCGATCTAGCTCAGCAGCCAGCATTAGGGATTCACTGGTGTCGCATCTGAGCTGTTTCCAAAAATCTGACTTAAAAATTAAAAAGTGAGGCTGATACCGTAGTCCATGCTTATTCATGGGGAGGGAAGGGGTATGTGCCAAGGCACTAATGGCTGCCTGAAGCCACAAATACTGTCAATCCTATATGTGAGCATGGGCACAGGATATGGAAACAATGTGAAGAAGCGACTGACTAGCAGGAGAGGATAGTCTACCTAGCATGGATACTCCAGACAGAGGCACAGTTCAGGAGGAGCAGAGGAAAAAGCGGTGAACACTGTTTTGGAACAGGTTGACTGTGTGGATTGCCAAGCCTGAGCATGATGGGAATGAGTGGGATCTCCTCTCATTCTTGTCTGCCTGTCTTCTGGGTCTCCATGTTATCAGGCCAAAAAGTATGGTTAATTTCAACTTTCACGGTGCTGGGAAGGAGCAAAAGAAACTTATTTGAGTGCTACCATTTTGTTTTCAGACTCCATTTAACCATAGGAAGAAATTAGGTTCAAGGTCCTAGTTCCTGGGGCAGCTGGGAACTTCCCAATAACTGAACAGCTTCTGTTGTAAGGAGACAGTTGTCTGAGTCTGGACAACTTCTCTATCATGCTGGCAGGTCAACCAAGTTCATGTTCCCAGGGCTAGCGACCTACTCTTATCTTGATTGATGGAAACTCCCTTGCTCAACCCCTGTGTCAAAATATGATTAGACAGTGCTACAGCCCCCCCTGCCCCCCTCACTTTATGGTTTCATCCTCCAAATATTCTGTATGATGTTCCTGCAAGGGCGTAGTTCTACTCCTGAGTGACCAGTAGTGGCTTGATTACAGTAAATTTCGTCATCTGCGTTGACTTGGTGTTTGAGTTATGTGGGATTTATGTTGGGTTTAAGCAGACCCCAGAACAACAGCACAGTCCACACCCCATAGCTGTGGAGTGGGTACTGTTCAGATGAGGAAATCAGGGAACAGGTGATGCAAACTGATGGATAGATGAGTTTCAGCCAAGCCGTACCCTTCACTGGGGCTCCCCCTGTGGCTGAAGAGCTGCATGACAGAGGGACGGGTTGGCTGGGCTGCCTCTGGCTCTCAGTGTGCTGCACCTACAGGAACCCTGACCTGCCAGCCTGTCACCATGACTGGCTGCCCCTCAGCTCCTCTCAGCAACGAGGCTAATGGCCCAGCACTTGGGCTAGCACCCACAATAGAAGGCAGGATAGGGTCCCTAAGTGGCCCCATACTCTCTTCCTGTGCCAGGACTGGACCTAGAAAGGACCCAAAGAACCCTTACAAAGCTGATGGCTACAATATCAGAATTTTCTTTGATTTGACTTTTACTTTCCAGCCTGGGGCCCCATGCTGAGCCTGCCCAGTGGTGATAGGCAGGTGGGGCCAGGGACACCAAGACAACCATCTAGGGAGGTCTCTACAGCTTGTGCTGAGTTCCCACTTCCAGGCTCAGGGCTGCCTCAGTGAGGTGACTAGGAAGGTAGAGAATTCCCTTCTGGTTCACCATAGCCTTGTGCCTCCAGTGGAAAGGAAGCCTGGGCTTATTTCCATTGTGAGCAGGAAGCCCTGGAAGGGCCAGAGGTGGCCTCGTGACAGGAGTCTGGTGTCCCTACCAAGCCTAGGCTGCTCCTGCAGAAACCATTTGCACCCCATCTTGTAGCTGGTTAACAAACACATGACCGTCCATGGCAGGCCCAGGCTGGGTCCAGCACCCATCCCCAGGGAGTGTGCAGGGCAATGAGGAAAGTTCACCAGGCCATTACATGAACCCTGATTGCTCATGAGACCTTCCCACAGGGGTAAGAACCAGTACAGGCGGCTACTTAACACGGGCAATGAACTTTAATGTATGTGCTGTTGCCCTGTGGTGCCTTTATAGATAAGGAAGGTAGGTAAGATAATGGTGAAGAAAAATTCTCAGAAGAAAGGCTGGCTTATGTTGAGGGTTTTTTTTTATTTGTTTGTTTTGTTTTGTTTTTGTTTTCCTCAAGATAGGGTTTCTATGTGTAGCCTTGCTGTTCTGGACTCACTTTGTAGACTGGGCTGGCCTCGAACTCACAACAATCTGTCTGCTTCTGCCTCCCAGAATGCTGGAATCACAGGCATGCGCTACCATACCTGGCTCTACACTGAACATTCTATGATGTTGAATGACTCATTAGGACTTCTGTGGCTGTCAAAAGTTGGAAAGATGCCAGTCCAGGGCCATGTCTTGGACTGGCACAAGTCCCCTTAATAGCCATTCATTGCCCACCTCTGTGTGCGATCTACCATCCTAGTGACTCTCAGGCACAGCAGAGCCCTAGCTTCCACTAACCCAAAGACCAAGGCCTGTACCACGTGTTCCCACTGTGCTGTAACCCACCTAACTGATACTCCCAGAAGCATATTTGAAGTGTCTTCCTTGATTTATAACATTTTTTGCTTTGTTTCTATTTTTAAAAAATAGAAACTGTTACCACATTGGGATATGGTATTTTGGAGCATCCTGAATTCATGTTCCTGGGCCACTGTCATTCACCACGTTTGAATAAATGATCTCGTATTTGAGATAAGAGCTGGGCTTTTGGCCCATGGTCTCACACAGTTATGAGAGAAGTAACATTCAAGTTCTGTTGACTGGCACCACTTTGGGCTTTTGTATCTGGTATGGACAGAGGGAGATGGAAGGCAGTGGGAGAGCAGAAGAGGTATCAGACACAGGCCTCCCAAGAAGCTGAGAGCAGACAGCAAAGTTTTGAGGGATGAAGTTAGTTAGGGAGAGAAGGAGGGAAGGTTTCTAATGAAATGACTAAGTCCATTTTGTGTTTTCTTAGACAGTTGTTTTTACGCCACCCCACAACTGTTACATCTGCCTTGGCAACACAATGGAGATTTCCATGGCCAGGTGTGTTAAAAAAAATAATGGGCACATTATGTCTAAAATAACTACTATGCTCTGCCAGGAATGAACATTTCAAGTTTACTCTCACCCTCATTTAGCTTCAATATATCTGTTGTTTTTGATATTAAACACACTGTAGCCCTGCACTTAGGCACCAAGAGATTTTACTTGGTTCAAGCCAGTCTTGGACTGGCCATCAATAAAAATGACTTAAAACTCTTAATGGTCTTATCAGAGTGGTTGTCAATAACTATGTTGTGTGTATCATTACACTAGTTAGATAGTTGCCTTGGCTTCCTCTTTCATTCAGTGTGCATTCTGGTGAATGGGCTGGAATAATTGCTGTCCTACAGACAATGGAAACATGACAGTCAGTTCTTACATCAGGCACAAAATATAAACTCTGGATGGATCAAAACAGTAGCTGTAAGTCAAACATTTAGAAAGGGGCTCTGAGGGCTGGCAAAACAGCCAAAGATTAAGAGCATTTGCTACTCTTGCAGAAGACCCAGGTTCTGTTCCCAGCACCCACATGGTACTCACAACCATCTGTACCTCCAGTTTCAGGGGATCTGACACCCTCTTCTGGCCTTCTTGGGTGCTGCATACATGTGGTATGCATAGATACATGTAGACAAACACTCATACACAGAAAATAAAAATAAATCTGGAAAGATCCATTAGAGGAAGTTCATACAGTCCTGGATCAGAGCACAACTTCCCATTCAGGACCTGAAAGCCATCTTCCAGCGTTTCCCTGCACTGTGATGGAGCTTCCAAGCCAGGTGCATGGGCAGAGCTAGGCTGGACAATGCCTGCTACACACACAGCTAGGGACAGGTCCAAGTACAGAGCCATAGCATGCTTGTAGAGAGCAAGAGAATGTGCAGTTCCTATCCCACGCCATGCTCCTCAGCAATCTCCTTGCTGCAGAACTGTGCCCTCGGGGAGGACAGGGTAGAGGGAGGCATGATTCTGGCATCCCACATTGAAGGGTCCTGTCAGTGTGACTCCATTTCCCAGATGCGCCATGTCCATTACAGGACCACGACAAAGGCAGAATCAGTGTGGGCACTTAAGTTCTCACTTTGGTGCACATTAGTTACTGGAAATCCTTTTGCAACTCCTGCACACATCTTTGTGGAGAGCCGCAACAAATGAGCATGCCAGTGTTCTGAGGAAACTTTACTTGCAAAGTCACATGTGGCTTTAGCTTGCCAGCCCCTGCTTCCAGCAGTGGAGCCCTGCGCTGAGAAACAGTCTCAAGCTCACTTGCTTTGCTTAGAGAAAATGTGTTAGTCCCACAGAGAACGCCAGAGATGGGTGTGGAGATGGATGTAGGTAGCAGGGGTGAGGAGGGCATTGACCCAGGCCAGCTTTCTGGGATGGAGGTTCTGAGGGATATCTCTAGGTTATCTAGGTGATAACACAGTTTAGGGTCCTTCCACATGGAGCCTTTCCTCACTTCCAGGGTCCCTGGAGCAGAGGTAGAGAGCCGACCTCAGGGACACAGCCCAAAGGCCCTCCTGTGCAGAGAGAACTCAGGATAGTGGGAAAGATGCATTTCAAAGGAGGCTCAAGAATTTGCTGGGTAGGGAGTTATTTTCTGTGAAGTTCAAGGGTGCCTGGTGGAATCCAAAACATTCCAGTGTGAGGAATGTGGATTTAGCCTTCTGAGCCAGCAGCTGGAAGTCTCTGAGATGGCTAGTCTGAACTGACTTCCTACAGGGCTCAGGATGAAAGGCAATGGGGCAGTCTTCAGACTCCAGATGCTGCAAATCAGGCGGCAGGTCAGGGATGCAGAGCACCACATGGAGAGCCTCGGTGAAGGTGGCTGAAGCCCTTGGGCCGCCTGGCCTCGGGCCTCCTCCAGCTTCCAAGAGCCGTGTGCCGGGCAGAGCTGTCCCACCAGTCTCTTTAGGCAGTTGGGGGTGAGTTCATTCATCTGTGTCCTTGTGACCAGCACAATCTGGGGGAAGCTCTCTGCTTCATGAAATCCCTGAACTCCAGACTCTCTTCCTCTCGGATATTTCCTCACTTCCACACCACAGAAGCAGAGAAACTGCTGGTGATGTCACTGTGGCCATGTGTATGTCTCCTACTTCCTGGGCCACATCACAGTCCTGCCAAAGGCATTTTATTTTATTTAAACATTTGCTTGTGTATTCGTGTGAGCCCCGCCATATACAGATGTGTGCATAAGTGCCACAGAATGTGTGTGGAAGTCAGAGGACAGCTTGCAAGATTTACTTCTCTCCTACTGTGAGTCCCAGGGATCGAACTCACGTCATCAAGCTTGGCAGCAAACACTGAGCCATCTCACTGGCCCACCAAAAGTGTTCTCAGTGGCCACCAGTTTTTCTGTCTTGGCTCCTGATGGTGGGTAGAGCTCAGCAGGGTGAGTGGAGCAGACAGAAGGACATGGGAAATTAGAGGTCAAGAGAAAGATGGGTGGTACCCCTCATCCCTGAGTCGCGCTAAAGTCTGTCAGTGGTTGAACATCAAGACAGGCGGCAGCAGCAGCAGCAGCAACTGCTGTGCGAGCTGCCGACACAGGGATGGTGTCTGTTTTATAAGAATGTAAAACAGTGATGGGCCAGGCTTACAGCCTGAGCTGTGTGGCCTTGCTCTGTCCCAGCTGCCTTGTCTGGGAATTACACCAGTAACCCCATTTACAGGAAAGATGAGTCCAGAGCCCCTTTATGGGCTCTGGTGGCTCATGCTGTCATCCTATCAGATTACAGTTCCCTCTAAGACAGCTTAGAGAACCTCTAAGAACTACTTGTCAAGAAGAAGGAAAAAGGAAAAGAAAGACGTCTCTTGGCAACTCTTTGAGCGGTAACTTGAGGGCCACCAAAACAGTGTACATGGCTAATGCTGAGCTGCTTAAACAGGACTGGCCCGAGTGAAGCTAATGCTCAGGCTCCCTCCCTTTCCTTCTGTTAACACCTGCACCAAAAACTTAGGTTTAAAATGTCTCTTTTTTTTTAAAAAAAATCACTCATCTATCAATTGTGTGTGTGTGGGGGGGGGGGTGTATGTGCCATAACATGCATTGTGAAGGTCAGAGGACAACTTGAAGAAGTTGGTTCTTTCCGTCTACCTTGTAGATGGAACTAGGTGGGGTATTGTGGCATGTGCCTGTTACCCCCTTAGGATCCAGAGACAGGCTGACCTCTGGGGTTCACTGCTCAGTTAGCCTAGTTCGCTTGGAAAATTCCAGACCAATGAGCCCCTGTCTCAAAAGAATAAGGTCCTTGGCTCCTGAGGAATGAGTCCTGAGGTTGTCTCTGGCCTCCACAAGCAATGCACACACACGTGCATTTATACACACAAACATAAAGCCCATTCACGTCACATGCTCTAAAAAAACAAGCAAGCAAGCAAGCAAGCGTGGTGGGGGGGTAGAACCCCTTTTCCTCTGGGTGCCCACATGAGAAAATGCTTGTGAGATCACACGGGTGAGACTCAGTTTTCCTGTCTGTAAATAGAGCAGTGAGCCCTAGTCTTTTCGCAACAGGACTATGGAGCTGGGTGTGGTCTAACTCTGGGCTGCAGAGCAGGGTTGTGGAGCTTGGGCACAGATTGAACCACTACCTGGAGTCCGGGCCAGGATGCCCATGTGGCATGCCCATGTGCCTAGCGTGACTGAGTCTCCAGAATAACTGCTTCCTGTGCCCTGCCTCCCCTGGGAGAGCATCCAGCTCCTGAGGTGGGAGGGGGTTCCAGGCTGGCCATCAGCCATTATGACCATGGACTGCAGATGGTGGAAAGTGAGGGTCAGGGAAAATCCTCTCCTTGGTTTCCTGGGACAACACTCTGGGGCATTGGCACGCTTGGGCAGGCTCAGTACTGGCAGCAGCTTGTATCTTGGCAGGATGAAACCATGTGGGAAGCTGTGCAATAGGTGGGTACCAGAGGCCCAGGACCAGCCACGGAAGACTCAAGAGACCTGGCCACAGCCCTGCAAGTCACGACCACGTGGCAAAAAACCCAGACAGGTGCCACAGCCAATATGCTAAGTGTTTTGGGCAGCACCTGACAAGAATTCGGAGTGGTGCTAAGGATATATATATCGTAGCTGGGAGAATTCCTCGATGGTCTCAAAATTCTGTTCCCTGGTATGTGTCTGGAATTACCAACTCCCTCGGACTGTGGATGGGACCCACAATCTGGTGGGAATCTCCTCCATCCAGAACACGTTCTGTGCTAATCCTAACTATACGAATGGTGAGGGTCCATCCTGAGTGGGCCTGGCCTAATCTGTCAAGCCAGCAAAGAACCTAGTCTCCTACCCCAACAGAGATGTGCCTAAGGGCTGTTCTCTGTGCACATCTTGGAGGATGTAGGGGCCCGTGGTCAGGAGTTGGAAAGGGCTTTTGTTGCTGAAGGCAAGCTCTGAGCAACAAGCTTGAGAAACCAAATCCTGTGCATAGCCCTGGGAACCTGGAAGAGTCCCAGACCACAGCTGGCCCTCCCTGACCTAGAGTCTTGAGCATGGAGCTGGCTGCATCCCACCCCGACTTTGACCTGAGGGGATGGAGCTGACCTAGTGGGCACTGGCTGAGGTTGGCCATGAGCTTCTCAGCTTGGAGAATGCTGCAGTCCAGCCCAGGTTCTGACCACTGCCAAGCTGAAGGGCAAGGACAATAATTCTCTGGGCAAGTGCAGCATCTGACAGGTGCCTGGCATCCTGGACAAAGGCTGGGCAGGGTGGTCTGTGGGCCATTTTCTTTAGGGCACTCAGGGTCACCCTGGACACAGAGCCCTGGTCTGGGTGTGGTACCAGTGAAGGTTCACAGGGCACCAGAGGGCAGCCCACTCAAGCAATGGGCAGAGCCAGGCCTGGCCTAGAGGTCAGACCATATTGGCGATCCTTGGGGAAGGGCAGGGGATAGATATTGCAGATACTCAAGATCACCTCAGGCTGTTGAGTGATGGGCTTAGGGCCAGTCAAGCCAGAATCCTCAGTCCTTGATTGCTGCAGGTGCAGGGATTCAGAAAGGGGGCAGCAGCCAGTGTGATCTGAGGCAGCTCTATGTACTGGTACCTCATTAGGTACCAGGGAAGTGTGCTAGGAGAGGGTCTAAGAAAGGCCCTCCTACCAACTGTGCTATTTTCTTTCTTTAGAGTGATACTCTGTGGAGTCTTTCTCTCAACAGCTATGCCCAGATGGAAGGAAGTAGCAGTGTGGAGGGACAGTGCAGAAGGGGGCTGCCCACTCCATTTCTGCTCCCTCCATGAACTCACTTCCATGGAAACAGACATGCTTACTGACACAGTACCAGGAGCACGAGGTCAGCTTATGTCACCATTTCCATCTATGCTCAGGTTCTGCTGTATAATCCCAAGCCACTATCAAGGCAGCCATCTTGGTGGCATCCAACAAAGGGTATATGGTGGACCTTCCCTCCATCCTGGCCTCTGCAGGAGATAGGCAGCTGCACTCCATCTTTGAAGAGCCCTTTAGGATGTGTGACCAGATCTGAACCATAAAATTATTATTATTATTTTCATTTTTTGAGACTGGGTTTCTCTTGTATAGCCTTGGCTCTCCTGGAACTCACTCTGTAGACCATGCTGGCCTCAAACTCACAGAGATCCACCTGTCTCTGCCTCCCAAGTACTGGGATTAAAGGCATGTACCACCACTGCCTGACAAAATTATTTTCATTGCTATTGCATAACTGACATTTTGCTACTGTTATGAATCATAATGTAAGCATTTGTGTTTTCTGATGGTCTCAGGAGACCCCTGTGAAAATCCTAAAAGGAATCATGATGCATGGGTTGAGAAACACCGACCTGATAGAAGACAGTGAAGCTCAGAAATTCAAAGCCTGCACAGTGAGCAGAAAAAGAGTAAGAAGCTTCCAGCACCATCTCCAAATAGGCCCCACCATCACCCTCCACCAGCAGCCCCTGGCGGAAGAGTCAATGCCAGGGGTCCCCCATCCAGTGTCTCTCATCCAGCTGAGGTGTCGAGATCTCCCCCAGCCTCCTACTGCAGAGGCCACCAGGGTGTCACCTGGAGTCTGAGCTTCCTGTGCATTGGCTACCTCTGAAGATAGAGGACACACTACATCAGGACCCATATACCACCCTTGCTAGCCCTACCAGACCCCTTTAACACCCCGTGGCTCCTGGGACCTGATCCAGCTCCTGTCTCATAGCTGGAGCATGCTAGGGCCTCAGCCCACAGCCTGGAGATCTGTTCCATCCACCCCCATTCTTATTTCATTACCTCCTCTGACCCCTCAGAGTCTAAGTCATCTCCTTCGATAATGTCTTGTTTTGAGACTGGGATGGATCAGATGCCACCTTGGACTCCCTGCATCTCCACCCTCAAGATACCAATATGGTCAAAGCCACACAACCAGGGATGGGGAGGAGATCAGATAGTCCAGCCTGTCATTCTCCAGGGCCATCTGTCTTCTGCCCAGCCCTCAAGCAGGGGCACAAGTGTGTTCCTCCCCCAAATTGAGCCCCTCTTTCCCTAAGGAAGAGAAAGGCAGGCAAGAGCTTGCAGGCCAGACTCCCATGAGCCACACAAGGGAGGAGATGCCAAGAAGCACCGAGATCTCTGCAATCAGAGGCTTCCAGGTGCCTTCATCTTATTCTGTTCCTGTCATTTGACAACCAGGCGTTGGAAGAGTGCCACCAATGACTGTGGTAGAAACACAGAGAGAGGACAGCGGGGTGGAGAGAGACACACTCTCCCACAAATTAAGGGCATCAAGTGCCATGAGTTAACGGGCTCTGTGTCCTGAGGCTGTCCCCATGTGGTATCCCTTTGAGAATGGTCCTCCCAAACCTCTCCCTTCATGCTCTCTCCAACCGCTGGGCCACTAACCACTGGGTCACTGAAGTTTGGTGCCAGCTGATGCAAGATAAGGTGTGGAATGAGAATAAAAAAGAAATGTGTCCAACCGCTAGCCCTACCAGCTTACAGCTCAAATGCATATAGTTCAGACTCCAGTAAGCGTAAGGCATGACTACTTCAGGGGGACCGCCTGATCGACAGTCAAATACAGAGTTCTTTTCCCTGATCTGTCCGAGGAGTCAAAAGGCAGGTGGCCGCAGAGAGGCTTTCCTGCAGCTCTTCCCATTGTCCACCCACTAGCTTGTATTTTGGGATAGTGCCTTGGGCAAGGGGATGGGCCAACCACATTCAGCACCCAGGACAGCACCACTACCTGTGGCTGTTCCCCGCACTGCCAGTTACCCAACACCACACAGTGTGTGGAACACCCTGTCTGGGCTCCTAGGCTCCACACTTGCCTTGCTTGAGCTGTTCTGGACTCTGCCAGGAACTAAATCTATGGGAAGCTGCAGTGTCTTCTCCCCTGCAGGGCTCTCTGTGGACAGCTCCTGGAGCAGGAGCACAGACCCGCTATCAGGTGACAGGGCAGAGTTCCTGGCAAGCTGGTGCTGGTGGTGTTGCTGCTGTCTAAGGCACTAGTGCTCCTCTGCTGGGTCCGAGGCGCTGAGCTTCAGGAGATGCTGCCTTTGGGCCCCTTGTTGATGGCTGCGTTGGACATCCCCTTCACAGCACTGGGTATGCTGTGTTCATTGGCTGCCCCGCCTGCTGAGCATCGGTTCTCTGGACACTTTACTAGCATCCAACGCCATGCGGAGCACTGTGAGCTGACTGGATTTCTCACTGTGCTGGTGGTCGTGTATTGCTGGACTGTGCCTGGGGACAGTCTCTGCCATTTGCAGTCCCTGCTACCCCACTCCCGACCTGCATGCTGTGCATGCTGTTGGAGCCAAGCCCTGAGCTTTTGCCACCCTCACTGCTGTGCTTATTGTCACCTGATTTGTGTCACCACAGGCCATGCTCTCCTTCATGACACTCAAGGTGCGATAAGAGGAGCAGGGACACTTCCAGGCACATCAGTGTTGTCACTGTGAAGTGGCAGTCACTGCTGATACTACTCGTGGACGAGCACGCAAGATAGCATGTGGCCTGCTTGAGCCTTCATGGTAGCCAGCGTGCAAGAGTCGGTGGGGCTTGTTTTGTAAGTGTCTCTATACTCCAGTCATTCAGCAACTCTAAATTTCCATGCTGACTTTTTCCTCGTCTCTGCTTGTGACCATACACTCAAGGGCAAGTGCTTCTCAGCATCTGTACTGCCTCTTGGCATGTGGGATGCAGGAGCTTTAGCAGGAGCGGAGGCCTGGGTGAGCAGGAGTCCTTTGGTGGTGGTGCTGTCTTAGGCAGTCAGCTACCCCTTTCCTGGTATGTGTAGGTATGGGTATGTGCACCCATTGTTGCTTCCCATTGGCATTGCCATCCTGAGGCTGCAAGCTGTGGGAAGGTCTGTGTGGGAAGTTTTGCTCACCACTTGGCATGCCCTAGTTGATGGATTCTCCAGCAGGTGTCACTGTTGTTCCCAGTCGTCTCCCTTGGAGTTAGAGGTGGATCCTAGAGGAGTAGGCCAGCGCGGTGAAAGAGGGCCGGGAGAGGGCTGCACAGCATGGAGATGGGGAGCTGGCCGGAAGTGATACCACCAATCAGCAGCTGGAAGATTATTACCTCTATTGGGCCCTTCATCATCCGCTTTGCCCCTATATTGTGACCTGGTGAGATCCTGTTCTGGGAGCCCTCAGGGCAGCAGAAGCCTGAAGGGTCTCCCAGCCAAGGATCTGGAGGGAAGCTGACACTCACAGAACCCTTTTCATGTCTGAAGAGGCAGGGACATTGTCTTGTATCTTGTCACAGGATGAAACTGTCATGCCATCCAGTCACATAAATGATGAACTTTCCTATCCAGAAAGGTGGGTCTGGAGCACGTCAGTGCCGTCAGACCCATAGTCTGTGTGATAAAGCGCTTGGTCCTTTGCAAGGCATTAGGCTTCCAGAGTCAATCAGGCAACCTGAGGATAGCCATGCCTCCAAGGCCACATCTCCAGGCATGCATTGAGGAGACCGTGGGAAGAGGGCAGAGAAAAGCCATGCTTATGGGGGCACTATCTTTGCTCCCCAGCCCCTTTCCCTGTGGCCCTCGGCCTACACATCTTTTAGGCTAAGCCTGAAGGGGTTGGAGATAAGCCTGTGTGAAGTGCTGGCTTGTGCTGTTGTCTCACGACCACAAGGGCCACATAGCTCTGCATTCTCCATGTAGGACTCTTGGGGTTCTCACCTGTGACCAGGCCCATGCAGCAGCCAGGCCTCTTGGTGGTTTCCCTCACATCTGGCCACAGCAGAAAGCTATGCAGCACAGGTGGCTCCTGGGAAAGCTGATGGGCCTCAGCCTGCAAAGGCTGATTGATGTGGCTTAGGAGGAAGGTGTCTTGGGGCTCAGCCCCCATCTACCTCACAGCCAAGCCCATCTGGCTTCTGTGTGTAGGGTTCTCTTGGGACTGTTGAGTTCAGGATCACATTGTCTCCTTAGGACACTGATGTGTTGCATGTCTGGGAGGGGACATGTCCCTCCCGTGGGGCTCCCTAATGAATGTGTCAGGAGCTCCTCTCCCATTGGGATCCTTCTGCACGCTTCATAATCAGCAGTCACCAGGCTTTGGGCCACAGAGCAAAGCTCACAGATCACAGGCATTTATATGCTCATACAGAACCCAACAAGGCCTTCTCTGGGGCTGACTCTTCTTTTTACTTGAACACCCCTTTTCATGCACATTTGTCTCAGCCAGGGTTTCTATTGTGATAAATACCATGGTCAAAAGATTATCATTGTCAAAGATAAATATCATTATCAAAAGATATCTTAGGTTTCTGTTGCTGAGACACCATGTTCAAAAGTAAGTTGGGAAAAGAAGGGTTTACTTCATCTTACAACTTCTAAGTCTATCACTGAGGGAGCCTGGGCGAGAACTCAAGGCAGGAACCTGGAGGCAGGAACTGAGGCAGAGGCCATGGAGGAGAGCTGCTTACTGACTTGCTCCTCATGGCTTGTTTAGTCGGCTTTCTTATATATTCTATGTCCCGGGATCACACCAACCACTGTGAGCTGGCCCTTGCACATAAATCAAGAAAAGGTCTCACATGCTTGCCTGCAGGTCAATCTTTCTCAGTTGTGGTTCTTTTTCAAGTAACTCTAGCTTGACAAAAACAAACAAGCAAAAAAATGTGAAAAAAAAAAAACCAATCCAAAAAACTACCAACCAGACAATACTTATAGTTTGGCACAGCAGTGTTCATTCAGAGGGTCCCTCCTTTTCCGCTGCCTTCCAGGCCACATGGCCCCGGCCCTGCTGTGAGTCTGTGCTGGACAGTCCGGCTCCCATCAGTTGTTCTGACCCAGAAAGGCTGGAAAGGTCAGAGACTTCGGTGTGTGGCAGTGAGACAGGGAAGAATGACAAAGGGGATCTCCAAGACCTAACCCCTAGAACTGGAGTCACAGAGGGCTATGAGCCACCATGTGGATGCTGGGAACCAATCCTGAGTCCTCTGCAAGAAGAGCCAGTCCTTTTCAGTTCTGAGCTAGCTCTCTAGCCTTCCCACTATTAATAAACCTCAGATTGCCTCATATTTGCTCATCCTGAAACTGTTTGCTGTGTCAAACCTACAGTTTACCTGAGTGGGGTCCCTAAAAGATCAAGGAAACACTCCTCTCTCTGCTGAAGGCAACAGTGTGGAGCGGTGTCTCCCTCCTGTCACTGCTGAAAGCAAGAAGCAGAGTCCCATGGGCCTCATAGGACTCCTTGCTCAGTTATTGGGGGGGAGGGGTCAGGCATTGTCACTGAATCTTCCTGTTAGGGGCAGGACTGAGGAGCAGACTTCCTGTGCAGATTGTCTGCCTTCTGAGACCGCACTTCCTGTCTCCAAGTCTCCAGTGCTATCAGAGGTGTATCAAGCACACCTTACTCTGTCTCCTGGTATGCCTCACTCCAGCCCTTCTTCGGCCTCATCTGAGGTTTCCATGGATGGCCACAGCCTCCAAGAGTACTCAGTTAATATAGGCTGATCTGGAAATCATTGGCTTCTGGTGCTGTACCAACTCTATTACCCAGCCTGAAAGCCCTTTTGCTTTGCCTGATGAAGTTCCCAGGGGGAAAGAAGCTAAATCTACATCATGTTAAAGGCTAAAGGTTAAAGGTTAACATGATTTACTGGTTAAAAGTTAACTGATTTTGGAGAGTTGGACTGTTGCAGGTTTACAGTAAATTATCTTGGGCTATCTTTAGCTCCCTTGCTAGCTGTAAATTGCCCAACTGTGTCTGACCGAGCAACCCTGTGACTACCACTGAAACCCTCTATAATGTATTTAGAGACCACTAGCTTTCACCAACCATGGGCTAATAATGTCATCAGATAGCACCTGAGGCCTACAGCAGAGACTCCCCACCTACTACCAACGCAAGTGGCAAGTACCTTGGTTGGTGATTATCTGTAATTACAAAAACTTCATAAAGCTGTTTCCAGTTAGGTGTGTTGTTTGGGCTCAATCCTGGTGGTGCTAAGGCTGCTTTGTGTCCTGGGGCCTCTGTTCTAGGGCTTCTGGCAGATAGAGGGGGTGGAGCCTCTTTCCCATTGGGAGTGGGGAACCGGGTCTGTGACTTTTTCATCTTCCTCATGAAGAACGGCTTAGTGGAGGGTTGTATTGTCTCAGCTAATGAGGCGAGGTTGGATTAGAGGGGACAGCCTAGCCCCAGGATGCCTAAGGTCTGAAGACAGTAACTGGAGCCTGTTTCTTTAAGTCTGAAGGGCTGTGGACTCTAATCTGTGTGGGTTTCTATGCACTGCTGAGGACGAAGAACAAGCCCTTGCTGAGGGCTGCACAACCAGGTCCTGTAGCTGCATGCTTCGTGTGCACGAGAGTCAAGCTTGCTGACAGAAGGGACAGCGGCAGACTCACAGTTCCCACAACCTTCAGCCTGCACAAGCTTCCAGCTAGACTCAGAGATGAGTTGCTGAGTGAGGAGCATCCAGAGGGAAGGTGGGAGATTGGAGCTCAGAGGGCTGGTGGGCACACCCAAGTGCCATTGGACGGGAAAGACCGAGCCCAGGTTGGCGGTCCCCTGCTGCCTTCAGAGCTCTGACTTAAAAAGCTGTGGAAGTGGCCTGTGCTCCCTGGGCATGGCCTGCCTGCTTCGAAGAGAGACTGTACCTCTCACAAAAGGTTAACTTGTCCACAGCCTCCAGCTATCCAGGACAGTTGATAAATGATGCCCATGAAGGCATATGCCTCCTAAAAGTCATCTGGGCCAAATACTCCAGCTAGGTATTACCTTGCTGTCCCCAAGCTTGTGACAGGTGTACACTGACTGGACTGTAGCGGTTGAGCTGTGGGGCTGGCAAAGGGACAGTGAGTAGGGACTGGCAGGCAGATATGCATACAGCTATACAGCTGTGTCAGGGTCTGTCCTGCACCAAGCAGTTTTGCCCAGAAGGAGAGCACACAGGGCTCCAGGCCATCTTTTCTTACTTGGGTGCTGACAGCCCTGGAAAGCTGCAAGTAGGGAAGGCAAGGGTGGAGGGGTAGAGGTGGCGTGAGAGATGGGGTTGGAGGGCTAGGTGTATTAGGAAGGATGCTCCCATTCCTCCAGATATAACCTAGAGTTTGGTCATCAGTGGGCTGCCTCCCCACCTCATGACATCGCCTTCAGGTTACCTTCTGGGGGTAGATGCACAATCCTTCAGGAGGATCCTGTGAGCTAGGTTCCTACTGGGCCCTGCAAGTGACGGAAGTTGTCTGGAACACAGCCCAACACAGTGGATGAGAACAGTGCCAGCATCCCGGCAGGGGGTGCAGCGGTACTACCGCGCATTTGCGCCTCCAACAGCTTCCCTGGGAAAGAAGCCACACTTAAGACTAGTTTGAGAGGCCTGGCCTCATTTTGCCAGTTCTGACCAAGGGCTGGCTCACTTCCAGCTGGGGTCAGTTCTGGGCCAAGACCCATCTCCACTTATGGTGCTATCTCTATCCCCCCACAAATCAAGGTTTTTAGGCCAAATTAGCAGGGATTCGATGATCAGTTCCCCAGAGCCTCCCACAAGAGGACAAATCGCTTTCTGGAGGAGGCGGGACTCCAGGAGGGGTAGGAGGCAGGTTGGCTTTTATCTGCCTTTCCTCCTCCTCCGCATCCCTTCTCCAGTGTCTGGCCCTGCGGGTTGTAACCCGACTCCTGCTCCGGCTCCCCTCCCCGCCACTCCCCCCTCCCCCGCCCCGTCGCCCGGCCCAGCAGCGCCACTCGCGCGCCCCAAGTGCCACATCACTGCACCCTTCCGCGCATCCGTGCCCACCATGCCTCCAACGCCGCTGCTCCTGGCCGCGCTGAGCGCGCTAGCCACGCTGGCCTCGGCCGCGCACCTCAGCTGCTCACCTGGTCCCGATCCCTCCGGTAGGGTCCCAGCTGCTCCCCTGGGTAGATTTAAAAACCCCTCCCTTCATCCACCTGGGATCCTTTCTCTCCCTGTGGGTAGCAAAGCTACCGCCTGGGTAGACTGTCCCGAGGGTACCACCTTGTGACCCTTAGTCAGTCTTGAGAACTTTTGCTGGGGCACTGGATTTTCTCGGCAGCTGAGCTACAGACTCCAGGGAGACAACAGAGCTGGGAGGGGTACCGCATCAGCCAGTCCAGAGCAGGCACCTGGCCTGGAGGGGTGGGGTGTCCACCAGTGGGTCAGAGCGAGCAGGTGCGGGGACTGTCGGACAAGGCAGTCTGAGTCCCCAGATCTTCCAGGAATGGAGAGGTGCTGGCCACAGGAGACTCTTGACCCTTTCTTCAAAACTCCTGGCTGCAATGTGGATAACTTGTCTCTGGAAGTGGCTGAGAAAACGGTGCAGTGACAGGGTAGGGAGAAGGGAGGGACCAGGGACACCGGCTGACCTCAGTTAAAGGTCCTGAGGATGGGTCTGGACTCCATTCTGGTGCCACTGTCTCTTCCAGAAGCCGGGCTCCCGCCTCCCTTTTATTTGGGTGGGGGTATATCTAGTTCATATTCTTGGTGTCTTTATTTGTTAATCACCTGAGTCCAGATGGGGCTCCCAGGGTCTTCAGAGCCCATCGTATCAGATGGAGAATTTCAAGAATTAGGCTTTGTGGTCACCCGAGCGCCTGCCTGCTCTAGCCAGGTGGATGTCGGGAACACAATGCCCCTTTTCTTTGCCCTCAGCCTGGGATTTTCTCCCCACTCCCCCGGCCTCTCCTGGATCTTGATTCATCTTGCTGCAGAATGGCCAGTGCAGGCCAGTTGGGCAAGTGTGTACGTGTACGATCGTGTGTGGAGCTGTGCACAATGCGTGCCTGCTAGCACTGCTGAAACTTGCATGGGAGGGCCTTTCTCTGAGTACCCGGCACCCCAGAAAATGCATAGAATCCAGGCTCCCTCCATAGGAACATGCATGGATGGTTAGTGGGCTTTCGGACCATGGAAACTTCTGGGTCAGCTTGGCAGCTTCGGCCCAGGATTCACATCCAAAGGTGGTCGCTACTCCACTCCCCCTCCCTCACCTCACCCCATTCCCATGTACTAGGGCTTGGGGCACGCCTGGCATACATCTCTCTCCCCGGTCTTTTCATTGATGGAGAATTCTGGTTCTTCCTTAAGCCTGAATTTGGGGTTCACAGCCTGACTCTTTTATTCTGTTGTGTGACTGGGGGCAGATGTCCTGCTCTATCTCAGGACATTCTGACTTCTCTGTTAGAGGGCCTCTAGCCAAGAGCTTGATGGGCAGTTGCAGAGGGAAGGTGGGACAGAAGGCAGCTTCTGTCCCTGCCTTGAAGAAATGCTACCACCTTGTGGTTGATATAGGCATGTGGATTGCTAAGAAGGAAAGAGAAACAGATGAGACTGATTTTAAACAATAAAAAATTTAATTCACTTATCTGAAATATTAAATATTTCCTCCTTGATATAAAGTTATGATTGGAGTATGTTCTAGTTTGCTTTATATTGATGTGATACACACCACGACCAGGAGCAACGTGGGGCTTATTTGGCTTGTCCCTCCTGAATAGACAGAAACTCAAGGCAGGAAGCTGGAGGCAAGAGCTGATGCAGAGGCCACGGAGGAGTGCTGCTTACTGGATTGCTCCCATGGCTTGCTCAGTTTATTTCTTACACACCCCCTTTTGCCTGCTTGTGCTGTAGTGGGTTGATTTTTAGGGGTGGGCGCCTGTAGTCTTTTATATCAGGGTGAGAGCTGTGGTCCTTCCCAGTGGTGCTACCTTCTAAGGACTTTCACAAGACTTCACCCGTTGTGTTAGTTTGGCCTGAAGCAGGGACAGCGACGACAGATATTATTAACTGTGGAATGTTGTCCTTGGGCCGGATTATTCTTAGATACTAAACATGGGTCATCTTCTAGGTCTTTCATAATATACCTCAAAGGTGATTATTATAAGCCCTGAATTAAAACAAAAACAAAAAAAACAGAACAACGGTAAAGAGCCATGTCCAGGCTTTCACTGTGTGATCGGGTGAACCCAGAGCCACGTAGCCTGGAGGCTGGGCCCCTTTTCTGTTCCCTACTGCACTGGCTCATGGTCAAGGTTCTCTACAGCATGATTAGCATGGGGAGGAGAGTATGTCCTGGTGTGGCTTGGATCCATACCAGATCCACACCATAAAGAGTCTGGGTGAGTCTCTTCCCATCGGTTGAGAGGGTAGAAATCGGGCATGGTGTGCACTCCTGTAATCTCAGCATGTGTGAGGAAGGTGGGAGGGTCGGTCAGGAGTTCAAGATCATCTACAACTCCATGGAGAGTACAAAGCCACCTGGGCTACATGAGACCTTGTCTCAAATCGCCAAATTCAACCCCTAACTCAAAGATAGTAAAAACCTGAGCTTCCCTGTGAGTTCCGGGCGGAGGTATGGAGTCTCCAATGCTGCCTGTCTCAGGAGAGCCTGGGCATAGGAAAAGAACCGAGGCAGCCTGGCTCACAGTAGGTACACTGGGCACAGTGGGTTCTAGTAACCAGAGTGAGGCTGAGCCCTTTGATGCCTTCTCTATAGGTGGCGGGCACAGGTGGTTCACTCTTGTATTCACCTGCTGGATGACTGTAGATCTTGAGAGAAGTCTAAGGGTGCTGTGCCTCTGCCAGGCTCCTGGTCACTGCCAGGTTCCATCTGAACAGGACAGAGTACAGACACTTGAAATGGCCCCTATGCTAGCGGGGTTTATCTCTCCTCCCATGCGCGCACACCTGCTCCTAAGAGACTCCTCTTTTGGTCATGGTCATTCTACCACACTTCTGGCCCTTCCCAGCACGAGCCATCAGAGTCCTTCCTGACTACCCCAGGGCCAGTCCAGTTTAAATCTGACGTAATTTTCCTCCTTGACACCTTTTCATTGTGCCCAAAATGCCCAACAGACATGTGGCTGAAAATAGCTGCTGGTTTTCAAGGGGGTGTTATGGCCCCTCCTGGATCTTACTATGGAGTCCATGAGACCTGGCATTCAGGAGGCCCCTGAGACCCCACCGTTGGGAGGATAGTTTTGTGTGCTGATTTTTTTTTTTCTGAAAGGGGTTCCAAAACTCACACATCACTGAGACTCCATATTCTTTCAGTGTTCTTGGGACTTGGGGAATCTGCTTGGATGGCTCTTTGGATAGTGTTCAGTCTGAGTATGGTGGTTGGGGAATCATGGGCACAGTTTGAGGTTGATGGCTCAGGACACTGTGGGAGCTGACGCAAGGCTGCCTATGGGCATGTGGCCACAGAGACCTCCAATTTAGTTCCGGGCTGGGCCAGACCAATTCCAGCACACCCACTTTCTTAAGCAAGCCCTGTGGTTTGTCAGACTCTGGTTCCTGACCTGAGAGATGGGTGCCCCGATGCTTTGAGCTCAGAGGTCAGCAGTGCAGACCAGTGGGATGCAGGTGACAGAGGACGGGACAGGGCTGGTTCCCAGTGAGTACTCAGCAAAGGCTGTGGAGGGAGAGATGTGTGTGTCTGTTATTAACTCGGGTTGTCTCTCTTCCCAGGTAAATGTCAGGGGCTGGCCTCTACCCACAATGGTACGTACCACCCCACCCCTGCCTTGCTTTGTAGGAACTTCAAAGTCCCCTGGCTCACATGGTGTCAAAGTAGAGATGCTGGCTTCCGATATGGGTAGCAGGGCAGGCTCAGCAGACCCAGCGCAGTTAGACTAAACAAGAGGGCAGCCTGTCCTGCTTGCCTAGGAGGCAATGCTAGGGGCCCCTCCGTGGCCAGCCCTGTGTTTGTCTCTTGCTAGAAGATTCTTTTACTTTCATTGCAGGGAGGTGTTATGCTAAGAATGGAGCCCAGGGCCACTTATGTGTTAAGCACAGGCCGAGTTTATGATCCAGGCCCCGCCACAGAGGCCATCTTTGGCTTCTGCTTCTGCAGGCCCAGATGGGCTTCTAAACTTGGCCACGTTCTTTTCCACCGTGCCTAGGTCCTGGTCTCATCCTTCCTGAGATGAGGAGGGGTGGAGCACCTTTCTTAGTGACTTGAGAGCTGTGGTCCAAAACTTTCAGGACAGGGGTGAGGACACAGCTGCTTCTCTGGAACAGGCAAACCTCTCTCCCGCCAGTGGTGTATATCTGGTGTGTTCTATGTGGAGATTTACAAAAGCAGGGAGCACTTCCCCCATAGAACAACCAGCACTGTAGCTGAGCGTGGTGGCTCATGCCTTTCATCTCAGCATTTAGGAGGCTAAGGCAGGGGGATTACCATGAGCTTGGAGCCAACTTGGGCTACATAGAAGTTCTAGGCCTGTCTGGGCTACAGAGTGAGGGCTATCTTAGGAAACCAAGAAGCTGTCTGGCAAGTGGACAGTGGACAGAGGTGCCTGCTGCCAAGACTGACTGGATCTGAATTAAATCCCTGGGGTCCACATGGCAGAAGGAAAGAACTGACTTCTGCAAGTTGTTCTCTGACTTCCATGCTTGTGCTGTGGTGTGAACCAACTATAAATAAATGAAGTTTTAAAAACCTCAAAGGCCAGAAAATAAGACAAAAACCAACATATCTGAAGTGCCCTGAGCAGAAAGCTGAGCACGAACAGCTGTGTCCTTCCACACAATGACAAGGGGGGAAGGTGGCAAGCTCTTAGGTCTGCGTCACACGATGTCTCTGATGGAGGTGGAGGAGCAGGTGACAGGTGAGAGAGAGAGAGAGAGAGAGAGAGAGAGAGAGAGAGAGAGGCTGGCAGGAGGGGTCCAACTTTATGCCCAGCAGCTTCCTGGGCTCCCATCTGCACTGGACAAGTTTAGAAGGCCCTGCTTGGCAAGTGGTGGCCGCAGGAGAAGGGCAGTTGGAGCCATCTGTGCTGGTCCAACGCAGAGTCTAATATCAGAGGAGCTGGCCTCCCTTAGCCTGCACTTATAATGTCCTTGTATCAGGAGGAGAATCAGAGTCAGGCCTGCCAGGTGCATTTCTGGGGGATTTACCCTTGTCTCTAGAGGATGGGATATTCCACACGGGATGTGTTCCCGTGGACATTTCTCCTTTGGGACTGTCTTGAGGCTTACTCCTGCTTCTGCCAATTTCCTGGCCTCATCATGTATCCCCAGGCAGGGCAGGCTGCCTGCCGCCATTCTGCTGGTGTCTTTGCCATCCTGGCCCATTTGCTGGTAGGTGTCTGGATGCAATCAGTTCAGAGTTCCTCGCTGTGTCTCCCATGGACCCTGCTTCCTCCACAGTAGCTCTATTCTTGTCTCTCCCCACGGACTTGGTTGTGCCGTCATTTCAGGCCCTTGTCTTAGGTGGTATCTACTTGGGCATGGGTCGTTATATGACCTGCTGACTCTCCTTCTCCAGCCACGTGCGTGGACCTGCACCTCAGGACATGCGCCGATGCAGCCTATAACTACACGTCATTCCCCACACCTCTGGAGCACCGGTCACGGGAGGCTGTGGAGGCCAGCCCTGAGTACATGCTGCTGGGCGTGCTGCACTTTCTCCTGGAGGGTCAGTGCAACCCTGACCTGCGTCTGCTAGGGTGCTCCGTGCTGGTCCCCCGATGTGAGGGAGGCCACACTCAAAGGCCCTGCCGGCATGTCTGCGAGGGCCTTCGAGAAGCCTGCCAGCCGGCCTTTGATGCCATCGACATGGCCTGGCCCTACTTCCTAGATTGTGCCCGATACTTCACACCAGAGGAGGAAGGCTGCTACGACCCTCTGGAACAGCTCCGGGGTAAGGCAAGGCTTTGGGGCGCTTCAGGCTGCACATTTGCTCTGGGGGTGATTGTGTGGGCAGGCAGGTGTCAGGGGTCTGCTTGTGCTGTGTGACAAACAGATCAATTGGTCTGGGATGGCACAGGCAAGAGAGAGAAGTCACATCCTGGTGCTGACCTTGCTCTCTGTAGAAGGGTACCAATAGGGTCCTATGAAGGGTTATCTCATATGGAACTCTTTATCAAAGACTCCCACATCTATGGGCTCGGAGGGAAGACTGGGGGTGAAGGGCGGCTTATCAAAAGGGGCAAGTGCCCCAGCCAAGCCTGTGAAGGAACCTCCTCATGGAGAGGCCTTTGCCCAGCAAACAAGTAGGGGCATGGGCATAGTAGACAAAGCGCCCAGCTACAGCTTTCTTTAGGAAACAGCATCACATTGGCTGTGCCACTGGGCTGGGCTGGGCAGGGAACATCTCAGCAGACCTGCTGGCCAAAGCTGAGTCTGAAGGATGACACAGGCTGTGTGAGTCGGATGGAGTCACCCTTCAGGAAGACTCTTTGGGACAGCAGGAGGCATGATGCAGGCTGCCCCGAGGAGGGCTTGGTTTTCTCCAGGGCCAACCTGTGGTGGAGGTGTGGGCTTTACTGAGCCGCTCACCTCAGGAGGTGTGTGGAGGTCCTGGAGGGTGGCTTGGCATAGCTTGTTAGTTGAACACAGCCCTCTCTGTTGCCACATGCACCTTTCCTGAGTCTGCTATGTGCACAGGGGTAAGAAAGAGGGTCCCCTGGGAATCTGCACGCACCCACCATGCAACCCTGGCCCATGGAGTTGCCTGTGGGACAGACACAAGTCCTTCTGTCCTGTCCAAGACAGGAGTCACTAGCCATGCTTTAATCTCATTTCACTGTCGTGAGCTTAAGAGTCCCATGTGGCCTGTGTGTCGGCCGGGGAAGGGCAGCGGCTGGCTTGGTTGGGCCCTGGCATCCTGTGGCCTTACTTTGAAAGCCCTTAGTCTTCTGCTGCAGTTGGGAAATGGAGGCCCAGGGAAATAGACAGAACAGGTACATCTACTGAAGTCACCCTGGCCGGCCACTGGTGAATGACTGGTGTGTGCATCTTTATTTATTGAGTGCCTACTGTGTACTGAGACACAGAGGCTTTGGGGAGGGTGCAGACCTAGCTGAGGGTGTGGGAGTGGCTGCCAGGAGGTGCAACACGCTGAGCCTAGTCCTGGAGCCTGGTACTCTCCTGGAGAAGGCGGTTGGGCTCAAGCACATGCAGTGGGTGGTGGAATCGCTACGCTGGTCATCAGTTGCTGTGCCCACAAAGGGCTCAGGCGTGGAGGCAGTAAGCAAGGCTGGTGAGCTAAAAGGCCGCCAGCCCACTCTCGCTGACCCTGTTGTCCCAAGAGAGCCCAGGAGTTATTTTGGGCATTTTTTTAAAACCACCAAATTGCTACTTTCACCTGCTCTTTCTCCCCAGAAGCCATTTTGAGCACAAAGAAAACTGCAAGTGGGACATTCAGAGAATGGCATTAACTCTTTGTGGCCCTCGGGGCCTGCAGGGACCTGCCTCAAGTTTCTGAAGCTGTCCAGGGGAGGGTCCCCAGGGCTGCTAGCCATTGGGCTTCTGCTCTGGAGAGGAACGGGAAGATTGGGTGGTGGTGACAGGTGCCCCAGCCCCCCTCTCCTTCCTGGTGGGAATTCTCCCTGTTGCAGAAGTATTTGGGAGCAATCTTAGCACACGGCAGACTGTGGGGAACCACTCTGAACCACGCTGCCTGGCTCGTGAGAGTGACACGACATAAGCCATGGCACTGGCTCATGTGTGTGCTGACACAGCGTAGGCCATGACACCAGTAAGGAGAGAGGGATGCAGAGCTGTGTCAGGGCCCCCGTTATGGCAGACAGACAACCAAGGCTTAGAGGCAGATGGCAGCCTCTCAGCGATTTCTGTAGGTGGAGGATTCCTAAATGCACCTTCTCTTGAGATTGCTTTTCACATTTGAACGCTCCCAGGCAGTGACATCTTGTGGTCACTTACACCCTGTGAGTAGAGTCACGTTCCATATGCATTTCCTTGGGTACTGTCACTGTCAATGCCATCCAGGAGGCCTATGGGTCATCTCCACACCCCACTTATATAGCAGTGAAGTGGGGTTAGAGGTGAGGATGCTGGGACAGGCTGGTGAGCCACGAGTTACTCACTTATGGTGCACACCTCAGACCCATTTCCACCTCCTTCCCCAGGAGAGCTGGATGCTGAGGAGGCTCTGCCCTCAGGCCTGCCGCCTACCTTCATTCGCTTCGCCCATCACTCCTATGCTCAGATGGTCCGGGTGCTGAAGAGGACAGCAACCCGCTGTTCCCAGGTGGCCAGGACATACAGCATTGGGCGCAGCTTCGAAGGCAAGGATCTGGTTGTCATCGAGTTCTCAAGCCGCCCAGGCCAGCACGAGCTCAGTGAGTGACCCTGGGAGGCCCGTGTGTGATTCTGCCCCTGGAAACAGGATGCACTTAGCCTTGGGGTGTACAAGCTGGGAGCGACCATTTAGTGTCTCCATCCACTTACCCACCCATGGTCACCTGGACCTGATTGTAAGGGACCACAGAGCACAAGGATGGTGTTCAAAAGAATATCTCCAAGTCAGGCACGGTGGCACATGCTTTTAATCCCTGCACTTGGGAGGCAGAGGCATGAGGATCTCTGTGAATTCCAGGCCAGCCTTGTCTACAGAGTGAGTTCCAGGACAGCCAGGACTACATACAGACCTTGTCTCAAAAACATTTGTTTAAAAAAGATTTTTCAAACAAACAAACAAAAAACAAAAAAAACTTGAGAGTTTGGGACCATGGAAATGAGTTGGTCTCATCCAAACAGAGACACTGGTCTGAGGAGACTGAGAAATAGCAAGGAAATAGGCCACCTAAACAGGTGACAGTGTGGAGACTCTGTCTTCAGGGCGAGTGCAAGGTTTCCCGAGAGGCTGGAGGCTGGAGGGTCTAGGGCAGGTCCTGGAGAGGACCCTGGGTCTGGCAGGGTCAGTGGCCAGTGCCAGAGCTTCGGTCCTTAGACTCTTAGTGTGGAATATGTTGCTGTCGCCATCACTGCTGCAGTCTTGTGAGTCCTGGGTCTGTGCAGGTCTGGGTCCTGGTTGCTTTCCTTCCATGAAGCACATTTTTTTTCTCCTGTGGAGCATATTTTGCTAAGCTAGTGTGTGGACACAGTGGGTTTTCCATTTCCAGACCAAGGTCTGGTGACACGGGATGTGGACATCTGTTCTGAGCCGTGGAAAATGCTAGATGGCTCAGGTCCTTTGGGACTTCCTTGCTGTGGTGCAGATTAGGAACGGAACTTTGTTACAGTAATTACTGAGCTAGAGAAGAGGCTCTATGCTGACTGTCTCTGGAGCTCTAGAATCTTCTGAACTGTGAAGTGGCCATGTTGACTCTAAAGGGTCCTACTCCCAGCACTGACAGCATCACTAAATCTGAGTCCTCCCTTGGTTCCCTCCTCCAGCCCAGTTGTCCCGTAGCCATGCTGGTATCAGTGAGTCCCATCCTTTCATCCAGCCCCAGCAGTCTCTGTATCTGTGGACACAGGCTCTGCTGGGCTGTCACCCCCACCCAGCTTTTACCTGGCCAGGCTGGGCAGTGTGGACAGCATAAGCTCAAAGGCCCTGTCTCTCATGGGGTCAGAGGTCATCAGATCACATCTGGCCTCCAAGACCAAACCTAATCCCACTCCTGCAGAGACAGTTCCTTATCATTTATAACCTCTGTTGTGGAATTTGAAGGGTGTGGACATTTATACAGCTGATGGTTGCTGGGTGAAACAGTTGGGTAGGAGATTTTATTTTCCACATGGCCAATGTAAGATTCAACAAGGAGGGGTGACTTTCCCACAACCACACTGGAGAAGGCTGCCAGGCCTACTCTACACAGCCATCACCCACCCTTTCACCCATTTACCCATCTGTACATCCGCCACACCTACAATTTCCTCTAACCATCATTCATTATTTTATTCATTTGCCCATCCATCCATCCATCCATCCATCCATCCATCCATCCATCTGTTCATCTATCCATTCGTCCATTCACTTATTTGTTTTTCTATCCAACCACCCATTCATTTATCCATTTATGTGTGTTTTCATTTGTTCATCCATCAGTCCATCCATCCATCCATCCATCCATCCATCCATCCATCCATCCACCCCATCCATCTCATCCACTCATCTACTTGTCCATCTATCCATTTTTCATTCATCCATCTTTTCATTCATCCATCTTTTCATTATCCATCTTTTCATTCATGCATCTATTCATCCTTCCGTCCCAGGACCAGCTCTTTTACCGATTAAGCACTGATGTGCTTGACTTGTTGCACAAACATGGAGAGTGGATGTCAATAGAAGTCACACAAATCAATGGCATCATCTATCATTATAGCATTCTTTACTTATGCTAACAATTGTGGCTAAACATATGAAATGAGTTCAAGAAGTCAGTGTCTAGATACATCATTATGCCCAGAGACTCTTGAGTCTAAACAAGTAGGAATCGATCCCGGCACACCCGGTAGACCCTTGCTGAACCCAGTCTGTGAGACCACACCCCACGTCACTCTTTCTCCCCGCAGTGGAGCCTGAGGTGAAGCTCATTGGCAACATCCATGGCAACGAGGTAGCAGGACGGGAGATGCTCATCTACCTGGCCCAGTACCTGTGTTCTGAGTACCTGCTAGGAAATCCCCGCATCCAGCGCCTGCTGAACACCACCCGCATCCACCTGCTGCCATCCATGAACCCTGATGGCTACGAGGTGGCCGCTGCAGAGGTGGGAGCTCCCACCGCCTGGAGATGGGCTGCTTCCTCCAACACCCTTAACCTTTTACTTTACTCATCGTTGTTGGGGATCTGTTTGCAATCACCTCTCTGAGGTGACCAGGGCAGAGCAAGCAGCAGTGCTGCGACATTTTACTTGATGGGTGGGCAGGGCTGAGGATGTAGTTCAATGGCAGAGTATATGTCAGTCATTCAAGATAAAGAAAAGAGCTCCAAGGAGAAAGTGTCCTGGTGAGGGGTAAGGAAAGCTCACAGGGAGGGACAGAGGGACATGGGCAAGAACCAAGAGAGGCAAGGGGCCAATGGCATGGACTGCTACTGGACGAGGTGGGGCCTCCGTGCATGGGAGAATAATGCAGAGCCGTGATGCTAAGGGGAGAGGAAAAGCCTGTGTGGAAGTGTGGGGGATGGGAGGGAGGGCAAAGGTGATTCACCCTGCACTCATCACATGAAGCCACAGGAGCCATAGTCCCGTGCGAAACTCAGTCTGGCTGAAGCCTGTGGAGTGGAAGATGTGGGGTAGGAGACGCCGATCCTTAGCTGAGCCCTTGTGTTCAGGGTGCCGGCTACAACGGCTGGACCAGTGGGAGGCAGAACGCACAGAACCTGGATCTGAACCGCAACTTCCCTGACCTCACCTCGGAGTACTACCGGCTGGCCTCCACTCGTGGTGTGCGCACAGACCATCTCCCCATCTCACAGTACTACTGGTGGGGTAAGGTAGGAGCTGTGTGGCCACTCCCTGAGCCACGGCCTCCAGGCGTCCCTCCCTAGGGCACTGACCCCTCTAAGCCTCAGTGTTTGGTCTGCAAGGTAGGCTGGTGCCTTGTTGGGCCGGCAACAAAGTATCGACAACCCCAGTCTCCAGCAGAGATGAGACGGGTCTGCTGCATCCTGGCCCCGACACTTTCTCAGAATCCCTGAGTTCTCCCTCAAGAGTGAGCTGAGCTTGACAGAAGAGCTCCTTTGTAGCTAGTATAAGCTGTTTAAGGTCAGAACCATTTCTAAGGTTAGTGGGGCCTCAGTGCAGGAAATGGGCGGTCAGGCGCTGCAGAGGTGGGGTTCTCCTCAGCTGCCTGGAGAGGTACCTGACCAGGAGAGACAGGGTAAACTCCAGGCTGAAAGACCATCACAAACTCTGTGGTGACTGGAGGGAACTGTAGTGGCTGGACAGGAGTTCTGTTGAGTCTGGCTGGGAAGGTCATGGACGTTTCAGAATCCTGACAGCAGTCCTTCCTCCCCGGCAGGTGGCCCCTGAGACCAAGGCCATCATGAAGTGGATACAGGCTGTTCCCTTCGTCCTCTCAGCCAGCCTACACGGGGGTGACCTGGTGGTGTCCTACCCCTTCGACTTCTCCAAGCACCCCCATGAGGAAAAGATGTTTTCTCCCACGCCGGATGAGAAGGTGAGAGATGAACACGGTAATGAGACTGAGCAAGTGTTCTGCTAGCACAGTCGCTTCTGTTCTAGCTCGTGAGACTATGGGTATTGTTGAACCCTCAGGAGCCCCTTTGCTTGCTTCCCCCACCTTCCTGTCAAGCAGAGAGCAGGCTTCCTTTTCAGTGTCCCCCCAACCTCAGGAAGGCGCTCTGGCCGCTCCCTGATGTGTCTCATGTAGTTCCAGACCTTACCAGCAGGGAGCAGTGCTACCACATGCATGGTGCCCTGTGGGCTCTGAGCGGCCTTCTCTTCCCTGGGCCCCAGCTTTAGGTGCAGGGGTTAGGGTCCTGCTGCTGCTCACAGGGGTCCCTGGGTAAGGTCCCTGATTTCTCAGGTCTGTTTTCCTCACTGTAGGCGAGACTGAGTGACACTGGGACCCTCCAGGCACTTTTGCCCTAAAAGCCACCTTGCTGTGCCCACCCAGCCCTATGTTCGTTTGCAAGGAGACAGGAAGCTGGTCCTTCCCTTGCATGGGTGAGAAGGCTGGCAGAGGGAGGGCAAGGCTCAATGGTTCTTGATGTCCCTTAGGTCTGGACTAGGTCCTTATTCTCTCTTGTATTGCTGGAGGCTGCAAGCTCCTGTCCCGGGTGGGGCCTGTGCAGGTCTGAGCTAGCCTTGGTCTTTAGCCAGGCCCCCTGGGGAGTCACATGGGTGCAGAGAGCCTGGCCTGCCCTCAAGAGCAGTTTTCACGACAAACTTAGGGGAAGGGACATGGAGGGAGGGACCATCCGGGATGGACAAGGTCCAGATATCAGGCTCCCTTACTTCTGAGCAACCTGGCTGGGGCACAGCTGCCCCCAACCCCTGCTGGACACTTGTACATCAAACTGCTCTTGCATGGCACCTTCTGTTCCTGAGTCACAATTGCAGAGAGGACTGTTCATTCCTACTCTGTCTGTGGAGGGAGACAAATCAAGAAACAAGCAATGAGAGGACAGCCAGCCTCTATCAAGAGTCCCAGAGGTTGGGGCATAGTGTATATAGACATGTGTGAACACAGATGAATTTTCACTCACATTTGTGTTTGCATGCCATTGGGAGCATATGTACTTGCCCGTGTTCACATGTGTCAGGGGAGGAACCCCAGCCTGGCCTAGACTTAGGGAGGGTTTCCCTTAGGTTGTGGCTTCTCCTAGAGGGGCACAGGGCCAGAGTGAGGTGGAGACCCCCAAGTATGGAAGGAGGCTTCAGGCACAGGCTGGGAGAGACCCTTTTGCAGCCAGGTGAGGCTCAGTGCCCTCATATTTGTAAGCTGCAAGGGCTGTGCCAGCAACAGCTGTATCTTCTGGCTTCACAGCCCTGCATCTGCTCATCAGCTCACTCATCCACTCATTCTTACACTCACCCAATCCTTCATTCAGTCACTCACTTACTTATTCATTCATTCACTCACCCAATTCTTCACTCACTTACTTTTCATTCATTCATTCATTCACTTCCTCACTCCTTCACTCACCCAATCATCTTTCACTCACTTACTTATTCATTTATTCACTCACTCACTCATTCATTTGCACACTCATTCAATGTGGGGTCTCAGATCTTGGCCTGTCACAGAGCAATCGCATCCCCTGAGTGGGCAGGTGCACTCTGAGCAGCAGGAGCTCATCTATGTCAGGCCAGCCTCTCAGCCTCTGTGCCTGGGGATGTCCGTAGCGGGGAGGTTCACCTCAATGGGTCCCACTAGAGTCAGAAGAAATGAGCCTGCTCCCCAGGCATCCATCCTCAATCAATAACTGTGCAGCCGGCAGCCAGTGGCAGGCGCTGTGGAAACCACAGTCTCAGGAGAGGTGGGGAGAGTGTGTGAGGGAAGGAGCTGGCTGGGTGTCCCGAGGGACGCCCAGGGAGAGCCAGTTTGGAAGCCGTGCTCTTATCTCTCAGCCCTTCCTACTTGCCACAGCCCTAGCAGTCAGCACAGAAGCAGCTGCTGAGAGGGTGGGTTGCTGTGCCCAGTGACCTGCATTCCTGGGCCTCTGCAGCCCAGCACCTGGCGTGCGTCTTTCTTTCTTTCTTTCTTTCTTTCTTTCTTTCTTTCTTTCTTTCTTTCTTTCTTTCCTTCTTTCTTTCTATGTTTCTTTCTTTCTTTTTCTTCTGTTGTTCAAGGCAGGTTTTCTCTGTGTAGCCCTGGCTGCCCTGTAACTCGCTCTGTACACTGGGCTGTCCTCAAACTCACAAAGACCTGCCTGCCTCTGCTGGGATTAAAGGTGTGCAACCATCTTCTTTTTTCTTTTTTACCTTTCTTTGCTTCTTCCTTCCTTCCTTCTTTTTTATTTTTGGTTTTTTTGAGACACAGTTTCTCTGTGTAACCCTGGCTTTCTTGAATTTATTCTATAGATCAGGCTAGCCTTGAACTCAGAGTTCTGCCTGCCTCTGCCTCCCAGTTTCTGGAATTAAAGGTGTGTGCTACCACACCTGGCTCTGGCCGCCTTGTGTCACAAGGCCTGCAGGCAGGCCACTCCTCTGTACACTCTTGCTCCAAGCCAGGCCTGAGGCTCATGTGCCCAGGATTTTGGAGAAGATGGCTACAGCCTCCTTCCAGGCTCCACCCGCAGGACCATGGAGGAACATGGGATGATGATCCCAAGGCAAAGATGAGAAAGAAGAGTGGGAAAGGGTCAGACAGTCCAGGTACTGAGCCTAACCCCAGAGCCAAGCCCAAATTTAGATAGATGGTGGAAGGCTGCAGAGCCCTCATCTTCCTTCTCCATCTTCATCTCCAGATGTTCAAGCTGTTGGCAAGAGCCTATGCTGATGTCCACCCCATGATGATGGACAGGTCGGAGAACAGGTGTGGGGGCAACTTCCTGAAGCGGGGGAGCATCATCAACGGGGCAGACTGGTACAGCTTCACTGGAGGTGCGGCCTGAGCAGGCGGGTGGGCGGGGCATCCCTCAGCAGAGCCCTGGCACTCCAGGCAGAGTCTGGCTTGAATTTTAGTCACCATCTTCCTGGAGAGGCGGGACTGGCATGAGTTGGTCCTGTGACTTTGGAAGCTGCTGCTAAGTTTATTTTATAATCACTCATTCGGTGATTCTGCTTGTGACCGAGCCCTTGCTGGGACTGGACAGGCTTGCTAGGTGCAGTGGCAGAGTCCCAGATAAGCTGACATGTCAGAAGCTGACAACGGAGGATTTATTTGGTTCTGTGTGAAAGGTTCTAACAGTTGGGACATGTACTTTAAGGTTTTCCCAAGCTCAGTGTTCACCAGGCCTCTGAGTCCTTACTGCCTGCTAGGTGCTGGGTGAAGGCGCCACAAGTGCATTGTGGGGCACAAATGCTCTGCATGCCCTGGAGTGCCCATATGCATAGACACACTCCCTCCGTCTGATTCCTGCTGTATCCCAGCATATTTCCCACTTGGACCATTCCGCAGATGAGGGCAAGAGACAGATGCACGAGGCCTGGGTTAGCAAGGCTGGGCTCACCGTGCAACTCTGTCTTCCACCAGTTTTACTCAAGTGACTGAGCTCTACCTTTTTAATCCATTTCAAAGCTACTATTTGGCCCTTTCATGCTTCCAGGGCCTGGCACACACACCATCGTCTTCTGGGGCATGAAAGCTTCTCTTCCTCCTAGGCTTGATTGGTTTCTCAAATAGGGTCCTATGGTTGAGGCTGACAGAAGTCCTATAAGGGCTGAACTGGAGAGGCCAGCGGGCTCCCTTCCAGCAGCTGGCAGGGCTGTGGGGCAGATGGGCCCACAGATGGACAGTGGCAGCCATGAGGACCGTGGGCTGTGATCGCTGCAACAGCAGGGCTCAGAAATCCAAAGTCCTTAGCAGAGAGGGCAGGGAGAGGACATTCTAGTCCCTCTGACTCACTCTCCTGGGAAATGGAAATGATCAGGTCTCCCTGGGCTGCTGTCGGAACTGTGGGCAGCTGGAAGCTGCCAGACTCGTTGGGGCTGCAGCCGCACTAGCTGGGGCACAGAGGCTCATGTGGTACCCCGCTGGCTTCTCTGGGAGAACAAGCTTCTAATCCCATGGACTCTGCTACCAACCTGTCTGGAATCAGAGTTTCCCTCTGTGGTTTTGCCAAAGCCTTCTGCTCCTGTCCTCGGGGCTATGCGTGGGAGAACAGTGGCAAGGTAAGTCATCTCTATGCACAAAGCAGCGCTGGTCCTGGAGTCTTGGCCCTGCTCCAGGCTCTCTGCCCTTGACACCCAGCTGCCCACCCCACAGGTATGTCTGACTTCAACTACCTACACACAAACTGCTTTGAGATCACGGTGGAGCTGGGCTGTGTGAAGTTCCCACCAGAGGAAGCGCTCTACGGCCTGTGGCAACACAACAAGGAGCCCTTGCTGAACTTCCTGGAGATGGTGAGCCCTGCCCACAGGAAGCTCCCCATGGCCCACCATGGGCCCTCCTCCCCCACCACAGGGTCCAGCTCCACCCTTAGTCTGTCTCTGTGCAGTGCTCTGTGGAAGCGTCTGTTTGTGACACCCCTGACCATTCATTAAGGAATGGGGCCTCCCAACCACTCTCCCTCCCACACACCCTGGGGAAATGCCAGGAAAATGCCCCTTGAGTAAAAATCTCCTACCTGGCAAAGCATGATTGTTAAAGGGAGCAAGGGGCCTGGCGGTCTGGGATGGAGTCTGACCAGCATCCAAGGGGCAGCAGGTGAATCAAGCTGAGTCCCGAGAGAAGAGAAACCAGGCAGGAAGAGGGTACTCTCTGAGCAGAGGGGCTTCAGTAGGGGACTCGGCGGGGCACTTGAGATCTACAGGGTTCCTCGCCATGACTGGTGTGGCAGCAGGACTGAAGGGGACATTATGTGTGGGAGGGTCTCACACGTGATCGTTCTGGGATACAGCCTGTTCACATGCCAGAGGCCTGAGGTGGGAAGGTAGACTGCCTGGGAGTAACTGCCTATCTGCATTGAAGTCATCTGGACACAGGTGGGCAGACAGTGACGGGGGTGGGTGAAAATACATTCTCAGAAACCCCCACTGGATCCTTAAGCTAGGATCTTCTGGGGCAGGGGAAATAGGTGCCTGAGCCAAATGCTTTACACAGCACAGCTCGCATGAGTGCTATAAAATCACGACAAGGCCCAGAGGGCTATAGGGAGATAACAGTGCTTCACAGTTGGTCCTTACCCCTAAATTGGGCCCATCCTTAGACGACCCTGCTCTAGGCAGCCCCACCCCTAGGTGATGGGGCTTGAGAGAAGGATCGCAGGGACACATGACAGAGGGGGAAACAGAGAAAAAGAAGTGACTGTGCAATGGGGCCTGGAGTTCTTCAGGTCTACACTTTGTGTCCTCAAGTTCTGGCTTTGGCTCCTTCTCTTTCTAGAGGGGTTAGAAACCTCCCACCAGGAAAGAACGGGCCGAGCCTTGCTAGAGCAGCACCAAAGGGAAGAACACAGCCCCCGGGTAGCACAGAATGTGGTCATGTGTTTTCCGGGGCAGCTGGCATGTCCCTTAGGCAGGGTGAGTCTTCTCCTTAGGGCAGAGCTAGGTGCCCAGGCCATTTTGTGGTCAACTGGGGAAAAATGAGTTAGAAGGGGCCTTTGAGGGGCTGGGATCACTCCTCGGATATTGTAGGTGAAGTCTCAGTGTATGAAGATTTAATGGCAAGAAGAGTGGTGGCCAGTCAGGCAGCACTTGGCTTACTTCTAGACAGATGACCCCAGGAAAGCGGGCACGGGTCCTGATAAGGATCAGGTCTGTCATGGCCAATTGAGGTCACTTTCATAGTGATCCTGAGCAGGCCCAGGGGTGGGGGTGGAAGAGCAGAACCGGTTCTTCCTGCTGCACAGCTCCAGGCCCCAGGGTGGCAGGAGAGGACCCCAGTTGAAGTGCAGATGGGTGACTAGCCAACTGGAGGGAGGGGCTCCGAGGGGCAGGCCCTGTTCCCTTGAGGGGCAGCTCAGTAAAACCCAGCAGGGAGAGAGAAGCTGGGCTATGGGGTCAGCAGGAATGATACCCTGGAGGCTGAGGAGTGATTATGCCTACAAGTAGGGGCAGGAGCCAGTTGGTGCGGATGGCCAGAACGTTCTAAGAGGATGAAGGTGGAGGGTGAGGTCTAGAGGGATACATGTGTGTGGGAGTGTAGGCTAGCAGTCACTATTGACCCAAGGGGCAGCTTTAGCCATGTCAGCTGAGCTGGTGCCACATGTAGGATTCAGTGCCATTCTGTGGAGGAGGAGGAGCAAGGCAGGAGCTTCACTGTCAGTTTTTCACAACCAACAGCTTTGCATTTCAAACCACTCCTCTTGCTCCTCTTGCAGGATATTGTTTCTGGTTTCAGCACCACGGAACAGCAATCCATGCTCAGGAGCATCCAGGCGGTGGCCACCCATCCAGGGCAAGCCAGCTGCCCCTTGTTTATGTCATGAGAGTTGCATGCCCATCCTGTGCTCGCCCCACATTCTACATCCCCTCCTCTCCCAAACATTCAAACCTTGATGTTCTTCCTCTCACAGTGCCACTGTGGGTCAGGAGGGAGTGCGGCAACTGCCAAGAGCCATTGATTCTGAGCCATGTGGACTCCAGGGACGATTGAGTTCCTGCCTTTGCTGATCTCAGAGGCACTGTGAGCCCTAGATGTTGTTGGCAGCTTTGGCCCCACTTAGATCCATTCTGTAGCTGAGGAAGCTTGAGAATGAAGAAACAAATGGTTTGCTGGGGTCAGGAAGCGCTGGGGCAGGAGCCGTTGTGTGCAGAAGACACGAGGTGTGGCTGGGAATTAGCAGGACCAGTTCACAGTAGGGCTAAGTGGGTCCAGCTCCATGGCTGTCCATCATGGGTTTCACTCTGAAGATGTCCACTAGGTGTCTGGTGCAAAGACAGACTCATGGTCTGAGAGTCCGGTCTGTGTCCTCACCAGGCTTCCTTCTAGAACTTCTGCTCAGAGGGAACCATGGATGCCTAGCCTAGGAGCTCACATGCCTAAGGGTAGACACTGAAGGTTGTCCTCAGTTTCTGAGGTCAGGAAGAAAAGTAAACTGTTAGGCAGAGCTTCAGTGTCAGTCAGAAAACCCGGAGTGTTCTAGACAGATTGCCAGAGATACCCCGAATAGAAACAAGGCCAGAGAGTGACTTACTCAATTATTCAAGCAGAACCCAACTCAGAGGTACCTGGGGCACTGGTGAAGGTGACACTGGAGACAGGCATCACCTCTGGACCTTCTCTCTGGTGCCTCCAGGTACACCGAGGCATCAAGGGTGTGGTGACGGACAAATACGGAAAGCCAGTCAAAAACGCACGGATTCTAGTGAAAGGCATCCGCCACGACATCACCACAGGTGAGCAACAGCTTTCACCCACGTGTGGGCGAGGCCAGCGCAGGCTTCCCCTTCCACCGGGTTCTCCATCCATTCTTGACCAGCTTGGTGAGGGAGGATGGCGCCACCTGAGGACCCTGTCCGCCCTGTGCTGTGTCTCCTGCTGGGTTTGCCTGGGAAGAGATGGCTCTGCCGTGGCTGCTGGGTTCCCAGAATTACACTGCCTTCTTAGAGGCGGCGGCCTGGGGCCACCTTCCTCCAGGATCCTGTTCAGGCAGATCCTACAGTTTACCCTGGGAACACCATGTGTGTACAGGACACTTATTTCGCTTGTTGCTGTGACAAATACCTGGCCACCTAAGGAAGGGGTCATTTTGTCTCATAACCCACGTTGGTGGAGAAGGCATGGCAGTAGAAGCTACCACAACCTTCCAAAATGGCAGCACTAACCGGGGACCAGCTGTTCAAACACATGAGCATGTCAGGGTGGGGGCACAATCCACACTGAGCCCACAACACTCTGAAAAGCTTGTTTTGTCTCACATTGGCTCTGGCTGTCCTCAGGCCTTTCTCGGCTGGTTAAAAATCATAATCAAAAAAACAAAAACAAAAACAAAAAGAAAAACTAACCCCCCCACCCAGTCTACGGTGCTGGAGAGCTGGCTCTTGCAGAGACCCAGGGTAAGTTCCCAGCATATATGGTGATTCATAGCTATCCGTAATTCCAGTTAGATAGAATTCAATGTCCTCTTAGTGTGCGTGTGGTGCAAGCACAGAGATGTGGGCAAAAGGCTCATCCGCACAGAATAAAAGAAAAAATAAAATAAAAATCTCAAAAACAATTTAAAAATAGACTCCTATAACATGGGGCCTTGGCAGTATTGTTGTCTGGTGGAGGGTAGACTTGCAAATTAAATGCCTGGGGACAGGGTGAAGCCTGCCTGGAAGAGGAGGTTTGACAGACAGGTGGAGGACATTCTAGGGGGAGGCAAACGCCCCTCCCACCCCATGCTAATGCCTGCTTACCTCCATCTGATGTGCAACCTCCTCAGCCCAGCTATCACGCTTCTGCCTCAGCTTGGGGCGGAAGCCCTCTGAGGATTGTGTCTATTCTTTTCAAAGCCCCCGATGGTGACTATTGGAGACTCCTTCCCCCGGGTTCCCACATCGTCATTGCTCAGGCCCCTGGCTACTCCAAGGTTATGAAGAGAGTTACCATTCCCTTGCGCATGAGGAGGGCTGGCCGTGTGGACTTCATCCTCCAGCCTCTGGGGACAGGACCCAGGAACTTTCTTCCTGGACCTTCAAGAGCTTTACCTCGGTCCCAGGATCCACGTGGAGAGCCCGCTCCACTGGATTTTGAGCCTCCCAGGGCACGCAGGCAGCCAGCTACTGGGAGCAAGCCATGGTGGTGGTCGTACTTCACCTCACTGACCCCCTACAAGCCGCGCTGGCTGCTAAAGTACTAGCACCCCTCCCAGGCGCTGCCTTGATGTCCATCTCCATGGCCTGGGCTTCTGTCCAGAGCCGCCCAGCCACAGACACGATGCACAGCCTCTGCAGCTTATTAAAGCGTGTTCACCCACTGTGATGAAAGGCTCTGTGCAGAGAGGCGGGAGGTGGGGGTCATTGGGTCCTTGCCTACTGTGGGCAGCTCAGACTGGTCCTAGTGAAAAGAGCCCATGTCACCTGCTCTCCAGGTGACAGGACCAGAGCTGTCTGGGCATGCCCACGGGATTGCTGGCCTTTCAAGGATCATGAATCCTGGAAGGCTGAGCTCTGGCTCCTGCTGCTGCAGGTTGAGTGGCCAGGAGTCCCCTGGATGGGAAGAGTGGGGGGACACAGAGGTGACTCCAAGGCAGGATCAAGGCCTCAAAGGCAGAAGGGTTGATTAGCACTAGGCTCCCTGCAGCTTGGCTGAAATCTGCCTCTGGGGGCTCACAGGCTCCATGGGGTCCGATTCTGGGGTCCCGTCTTCCTTGGCCCTTCCTTCATTTTAATGTTGCCACCAGCTCAGGTCCAGGGACCTTCCACGGCCCCATGCTCCCCATGGGTGCCCTTTCTTGATCATCTCTCATACTGTAAGAGGATGTGCCAGTCCCTGGATTTACTGCACTGGGAGTCCTGTAGCCCCACGGGAATGCTAGCAAAGAAGGTGCGCTGTCCGGTGCACTGCATATCAGAGCCGGATTGGGGTTCTTAACCACAGAACTTCATCACAGCTTAGTCCTGGAAGAGCTTTCTCTCTGCTTGGCTTATGGGTGTCTCTCTTCTCCTTGTGTCGTTTGGGGTTACGACAACCAGACTGCCACTAGTTCTGAGTTGTTCTGTGGCCTCTTTGCAGCATGGACCCTGACTGACACAGGTTTTCAAGGCCGCAGCCTACATGTTCTCTCCGCTGGCTATGGATATATGGTGGGGTCTAGAGCCATGAGAACATCATGCCAGCATGGCAGCCCACAGCTGCCAAGCCAGGTGTGTGAGCTTCCGAGAATGACCTGAAGTGTTGGTGGAGAGTTTTGCCAGGTTTGCATCTCCTCACATGACTGATGGTCACCGGGTCAGCATTTATTTGGCCCCACTGTGTACAGGACACCGTGCTGAAGTCACTGTATGCCCTGGTGCAGGGATCCCAATGGAAGAGCCATGTGGGTACAGCAGAGGAAGCTGAGCCAGACTTCCAGAGTCTTGGTATGTGCTGGTAGCAGCCAGGTCCCTCTGGAGGGCATGAATATGGTGCTTCCCTGAAACTCCCCTGTCCTGTTCACACTGCCTGGAAGTCAGTGTTGTTAGAGTATAAAGCTCACATGACCAACAGCTCCAGTAATGCCTGAGTTCGAGTGTTGGGCCCTGAGGAGAGGCCTGATGGGTGATCTGATGGGAGAGGTCAGGGAGCATCAGAAGGCTGTGCAGGGTGGGCAGAGGCCCAGTCGGGGGTGATGAGGCTGTGGTATCAGTGTTCGTATCCCTCACCATGCCCTTCAGTGGCTCCTGGTTCTGCTGATGGAATCCTGGTCATCCTTGATGACATCCTGTCATCCTCTGGTACCCTGTCCTGTGAGTGCTACCTGTGTGTTTGCTCCCCGCTTCCAAGCTGCTCCCTTCCCTGGACCTTGTGGGAAGGCAGGTCATAGGGAAACACCTGGGAGACAGTGTCTAGGGTGCAGGGTCCAAATGAGTTGGCCTGATAGAATCTGGGACTTCAAATACACAAGAGAAAGAGGGTCAGGGAGAGTCAGACCTTGTGCACCAGGATTCAGAGGCTGGCCTGAAAAGGCAAACTCCTGAGAGGTCCAGTGGGCATTCAAGAGGGATGCTGACATGGTTACCAGGGAGCAAGCAGTTATTAGTAGTTATTAATGCAGAGGCTAGACAGAGCTAGGCAACAGCATGCTAGGGCTTTGAGGAGAGTTTGGGTCCTAGGATCGGAGACAGAAACATGAGGAGGACTCTGAAGAGAGGAAATCAGGGCCCATGTGCAGAAGTGGGGGCTGTTCACCAGATCCTGTCTGAGAATGGGGAAGGTTCCACAGCACACACCTGAAGCTGCTGATTCCCAGCCAGGAGGCAGGGAAAGGGTGTGTATGGCCGTCAACCCCTTTTTGATGTACACTCACTTCCTAGGTGAGGGATCCTGGGACTGGGGAATCTGTTAGCCAAGTTCTCAGCAGGATACCTGCCAGTATCTGTGAGAAGGGGAAGGCCTTCTACAGGTTTTGTGGCCCGAGGAGCGGCTGGATCTAACTGGGAAGCCTCAAACACATGGTGGACGTGAAGACCGGGACCCATGGGAAAGGGACTTATGCCTATGGCAAGGAAACATTTTAAAGAAGTGAAGCTTAGGGTAGGACCATGTCTATAACACTAGCACTTGGGGTGACACCCCAGCACACAAGAGAGCCAGGCTTTCAAGATCACCCTCAGCTACAGAGTGATTTGTAGTCAAGTGCTTTCCAAGGGGAAGGGAGAGCATAAAAGGGGTGTGTGGGTCTGTTCTGCAGAGGCTTGGGGAGGGAAGCCCACTGGATACTGGACAGTGCCAGAGATGGAGGTGGTACATAGAGCCCCTTGTGGCCACACTCAGTCAGTTTGCTTTTGGAGTGGAAACAGTCTTTTGCTAGTATGGAGGAAGGGCCAAGGCCTTCAGTGTCCCCTGGGAATGGGTGGAGACCAAGGTGCATCAATAGCAAGAGGATGACAGGCATTGCTATGGTAACGGGTGCTACCATCATTATTTATTATTACCCTTCCAGCTGCCCTTGGTACTGACTTGGGGGCTGAAGAGAAGCCTGCCTTTTTGTTTTGTTTTGTTTTTCAAGACAAGTTTTCTCTATATAGCCCTGGATGTCCTGGACTTGCTTTGTAGACCAGGCTGGCCTCAAGCTGCCTCTGCCTCCCTGAGTGCTGGGATTATAAACCCTGATCGACTGACTCTGGGAGAATCTAGACGGTCACTTACGGACACCTCTACAAACCACAGTCTCCTTTCCTACACACTGATGGAGGGTCCAACTGCACTTATGACCTAAGGACAGGAACGGGGGTCATGCTCCTGAAGGGAGGCTGTTGTTGTCTGGGGCTCTCTCTCCCCTCCCCTTCTGGTTTTATGATATTTTACTGACACTGGAGGAAATTAATGACCCCCACTTGCCATTGTTCTTGACATTGCTGGTAGGTTTCCCAATGCAATGGGAGGCTGACTGTGGCCGCTACAGTCAGAATGAGAAGCGGCTCAGTAGAGCTTCAGGCATGTTTTACGCTGTGATGCACCCTATCTGTAGGGTGCTTTTCTAAGTGAGAAATGTTTCCTTCTAGGACTCTTTGTTCCTTTAAACTTTCTGAGGAGTGCCCCCTCTAAGGTGACCTGGCTGGTCCTCTCCCCTCCCTCTGGCTATCTTTCTGCTATCCTGGGCTGATCCTGTGGACCTCAAAGTACTTTGCAGAGGTCCATGTCTTCTGTCCACCAGATAGTTGATTTACAGGCAGAGGACAGCAACCACAAGGCCTCACTGTGCCCGGGCACGAGATCATGAACCACTCTCCAAAGACTTTATGAAGGTCATTTTTTTCCCTTCCATTTTCGTATACAAATCTAATCTTTTGAGAACCCACTCCCTTCTAACTCACTCTAACTCACAATATTACAGGCTTTCATCAATAATAATATACGATCAATTACTCAAATGTAATTGATTAGTCGAGAGAACCACATTTCCCCTCTTAGCCTGTGTCTGATTGGACGTAAAGCACAGCAATTGCCCCCAGAGGGTGGCCTTGCCCTTGGCTGTGGACTGTCTTGGCTTTTTAGCTGAGATTGAATTTATATACAATTTGCTAATGTTAGCTTAAGAAAAACCCAAAAGGGCACTTTATGTCCCAGCCCTACCAATGACACCATCCCAGGGTGCGATAAGCCGCCCGTGAGGAGGATTAGTGGCCGAAATTGCCTCCTAAGCTGGCTCTAAGCTCCGTTTGTCTTTATTTGGTTGAACAGATAATTTTTTGTCATCAGAAAGTTGAGCTCCATAAATACAATATCGTCCAATTTAATAACGAGACGCAGAGCTGGCTTTGTCCAGTCTGCATCTCTCTTGGCTGAAACAAACCCAAGATGTTTCTCCAAGATGGCAGTGATACACAGAAACATTCTAGCAAGGCCTTTCTGCACAGAGCAGGGACAGGCTGCTGACCCCTGGGCTGGACCCCTCTTTATGCCAGGCTGCAGCGTGGTGGCTGGTGCTGTGGTGGCTGGGTGCTGTGGTGGCTGGGTGCTGTGATGTCTGGGTGCCATTGTGGAAGGGCTGCATGGCAACAGGGTGGTTTGTTGGGCTGGGGAATGTCCCTGTATGCTGTGTGAGGTACCTGGCCTGGCAACAGCATTGTGGCAGTGCGAGGCAGGGTGTGGATTTGGGGACAGTAGCTTCTCGTCATTCCTGGAGCTGCGGAAGCACCAGCAGACCTGGGGCCTCTCGTCCACTAGCCTTTCTGTGGAGCCAATGCAGGAAGCTGGCTCCGGGGCCTCCCTGCAGGCAGAGGGTAAAAATGTCACTGTTGCTTTCTGGCCCTTTTCTAGACACCCATCTCAACCATCACAGGGAGGTGACAGCTCCTGCCCGCAGAGGAAAAAAATGGGTGGTGGCTGTTAAATGATTCACCCGACAGAGGCAGGAGTGGGGTGGGTGTGTTGCAAGGCCTGGGTGATCTCTGCTCAGCAGAACCTCCACCACGTTCTTCTAGACCCTAACCTTGTGCTGCTTGAAATGGAACTTTTGGGGGTGATTAGATTCAGATGAGGTCATGGGGGGCCCATAAAGGAGTTAGGGTTCCAGAAAAAGATATGCTGGAGGACCTGATCCTTCTGTCCCCACTGCCTGAGGATGAAGATCATGAATGAAGTCTGGTTGGAAACAGAACCTGTCAGCCCCGTGGCGTTGCGTAGCCAGCAGCACGATGAGGGACAGGTGTCCTTAGTTCCAGCTGCCATCTGTGGCCCTCAGTGACTGCAGCCTTTGGGGACTGTGGCCCGCTGAGTGACGTATCTAATGCTAGACTTCTTTGTAGTACTGCTGCCCCATGAGGGCAGGCCCAGGCCGGGGCATCTGTGGTTGACTGGCAGGTGGCACCACAGGACCCAGAACCTATGGCTGCCTCCACACTGGCTCTGCAGAAGGGGTCTCTTTTTAACACCCTGTCCTGACAGTTGTCCAGGCCTCAGCTCTGTGACCCCCAGAGACTGCGTTTAGCTGGTGTCAGAAGCATGCAGGCCCTAGTTTCTTAGATCTGCCTCAGAAAGCGCCCTGCCTGCCCAGACCCGGACAACAGCCTAAGGCATCTGTGCAGGAACTCTAGGCATCGGGGACCACAGTTAACCTGAGAAGGGAAGCCTCTTTGGAACTCTGTGATACCATAGATTCCGTTTTGAGCTGCACACTGTGAGGCTGCTGTGAGGCCCAACAAAGGCTCGCCCTCTCGCCCTCCCTCTGCTTCTGTTGCATTCTGCCTAGAGGCCTCTCTCCGCTTCTGCGGGTGGGTGACACGTTTTCTTCTTTGTCCTCCAGGGATGTAGCTGAGAAGAAAATCTAAGACAGGGAACTGCACAGGATACTTTTCTCCTGCTTGGGGCAGGCCTTCTGTGGGAACTGTGGGCTCCTGTCATTCACTTCACTCCTGTGAAGGAGGCGAGGGTCAGAGGACTCCACACGGAGACTTGGGCTCTCGAGAGACTCCCCTGCAGACTGCCCTGGCCGCAGACCTTGCTGGGATGGGATCTGTCCTCCGATAAATAGACTGAAACTCCAGCCCCAGGCTCCACAAGTCTAACATGCAGAGGCAAGCAGGGATCTCCTGTGCAAGGCCTTTGGAGGGCTGAGACTGTGAGTGAGTGATAATGAATGACAAAGTGTTCATCATTCAACTCTTTTTTTTTTTTGGCAGAGGGACTTAGATGTGGTTTCTGGAACTCACTATGTAGAGACTGGCCTCAAACTCATAGAGACCCTCTTGCCTCTGCCTCCCAAGTTCTGGGATTACAGGTGTCCTTCACCACACCTGGCCGACTTCTTTTTAATGGTGGCAACTTCTGTTTTCTAGGACTCATTTGTCACCACAGAAATTATCCTCTAAACGTAACGATCACCACCACAACCCAGGTAGGAGGCAGAGTTGTCAGAGATGTAGGGAGGAGCTACATATTCACAGCTGGCAATGGCTGTCCTGTACTGGCCTCGAAGTCAAAACTGAGAGGGTTGCTTGCTTTTTCATTTGTTTTGCCATCTCCTGATGTTGTTTGCTGACTGATGTGCTCTCCTTGTGCCCCTCCTTCTTGATGGGAGTGTGGGGAGGCCACTGCTCAAGGCCCACATCTTTCTCATTCCCAGGACAGCATCACCAGGTCCCTAATATGAAGTGCTCGGGGAGACCTCCAAAGATGGTGCCAGTTCTGCAGGAGAGGGTCCGCAGGGCGGGCCTCGGCAGCCTGGCTGTGCCCTATGTCACCCCTGCTAGGACCACTGTTGTGAACCCCCACAAAGCTGCAGGGAGGAGGAGCCAGCTGCCTCCCAGCAGCAGCCCATTTCCACAGTTAAGTCAATTTGTCTCCACTGAGTGGAGAGAATTGTAAAGCAAACAGATTATGCTCACACCATTGAGCTGCTGGCACTCGGCCTCTGAGGCTGGAGGGACGCTCTGTCTGCCCTCCTACCTACTGAGCTGCCAGCTTTCCCAGAACAGACTGGAGAGGGGTGCTCCCTAGGTTCTGAGGCTTCTAAGCCCATTCTTCTTTCTTGTCCGCTGTAGAGGCAACACCTGGGCCTTTGTCCCTTCAGATGCTCCTGGGAACCAGTGCATCTAAGGATGAGATTGGTTGAGGGCCTGGGATAGCTTAGGTACTTCGAACCTGACAATTGCTCTTGGCCTTTAATCTGTGAGACCCCAGAAGCATCCTTGGCCATGCCAGGTAGGTCCTGATGTCACCCACTGGCAGAAAGGGGCATCTTGGGACAAAGTGGGACAGCTCCGCACTTCCACAGCCTTGGTTTCATGTTTCTTTATCACTTACCCAGGGGTTTATCACTGATGGGATCTAGGGACTCATGAACTTTTAGGAATGTCTGAGTCAGCCTTCCTAGTGGCTTGAGCCAGCTTACAGGGTCATCATGACAAGGCTAGATATCATTAACAAATGAGAGAATTTAGGCAAAGGAAAAATATGAACAGAAAAACAAGATTAAAGTCAGGGTCAGGAAAACACACAAAAACTCCAGTCAGAGCCCCATGTAGGCTTGGGAAAGGGCTAGGCTTCAAACTGAGGGGTGGTGGGTACAGCACAGTTGTTGCTGTTATCCTGGGCAGGGGCAAGTAGGGCTTGGTCATTATATTCTGCAAATATTTAGTGTGTGTTCATCATTTGCCCTGTGTTTGCCTCAGTATGTGTGCCAGGGCTGGTGGTGGGTTGGGGATAGGATTGGAATGGCTGATGCAGCTCATAGGTGAAGCATGTAGGCTACGGCCAGGGAGATATGGGCTATGGATCAGGGGCATGGGCTATGGATGGGATATGTAGGCTATGAATGAGGGCCATGGGCTTTGGATGGGTGGATACACCTGGAGGCAGAGCTTTGTGTCCACATGTTGCTCGTTCTCATCCACTGTCCTAAGCCTGATGCTGGTCCCTCCAGTTGGGAATCCCTAGCCTTGCCTACAGTCAACAAGTACAAGTGTGTTGTCAAGCTCAACACAAGAAGACAGAGTAAACAGAGAAAAAAAGAGTTTTGAGCCCAAAGCCCAGCCTCTGTGCACACAAAGCCTGCGGTTGCAGACGCCTCAGCCAGGCCAGGGTCTCAGGGTCAAGCCCATGCTGCAGAATTAATGTGCAAGATAAACAGAGCCCCGAAGGCTGCATCACAGTCTCTGGCAGGTCAGAGGTCTTCTCTTGAGGTGTGAGAAAAGGTTCAGAGGGATAAGGTCAGTTGTCTGCAGCCCAGACTGGCCCACAGAGGGCCGGCTGAACCTCTCCCAGCAGGTCCCTGGCTGCATGGGGGCAGGGAGCAGCTAGGGTAGACTGATTACCTCAGAAAGGCCAGGAAAGCAGCTGCCACTCTCGGCTGCCTGAGTCCATCAGCGTCAGCACACCCCTCCTCCCGGCCTGGGGCCCTGCGTCTCCAGCCCCCAACCTGCTGGCCTGGGGGAGGGGAACCGGACACTGGTGAGTGTAAGGGTTGAACGGTAGGGTGGGAGAACTGGGATCCCCAGGGCTACAGTCCTAAACAGGTGCCCTTCTCAGAGTACTTTGGTGGTCCCAGGCTGTGTATGAAATCTTAGGGTTCTATGGGCTTTCATTTTTTTCTAGAGTGAAGTCAAGCATCAGGGGCAGGAGCTGGACCCAGTTTGGGTCTCTGTCCTCATTCTATGTCCAGGGATGTGGCCAGTCCTTGAGGTTCTGTTTCTCAACCAGGGAGCCAACGAAAAAGGGAAGGTGGGTAGGCTGGAGCCACAGGGAGGCCTGATTTTGCTACTTGGCCTGGGCAGCAGGGCTACTCCTGGCTTGAGTCGTAGGAACATGGGGCACTGTCCCCAACCTCCTGGACCAGCTTTGCTCTGTGGCTGCTGCTTCACTTAAGCTTTTCCTAGGGGCCGGTGGGAAAGAGGCGAGGGCACATTGATGAGGCTGGTATAGGGTGTGCCATGCCAGCCTTCCCTGGTCTGCAGGGAGTCCAGGGGAGGAGGGGAGGAAGTAGGACAGGAAGTATGTTCCTGTGACACATGACCTCTCAGTTATCTTGTCAATTTCTGGTGCATATTGTCACTTACTGAGAAGGAAGGAAGCAGCCCCTGGCCCAGGGAACCCAAGGACTGTACCTCTTGTGTCTGCTCAGGCTGATCGCCAGCCTCAGAGACGCAGCAGGCACAGGAGAGTCACACACTATGCTCCACACTGTCTAGCCTCCTCTGCTCCTCCCCACAGTGGAGGCTAAAGCAGGAGCAGAGATGAATGTCCATATCAGCCTAGCCTGCCTGGCCAAAGGCTGGAGTCTGAACTGCAAGACTCCAGGCATTGGCCTCTCCCAGCTTCTCCAGCTCACTCCCCAGGGAAGGAGGGGTGTGAGGATCTGGGAGCAGGACCAGTGTGAGTGGGCCCAGGAGGTGGGCCAGGCTCTGTCTGTATAAGATAGTCATGAAGTCTGGCCTGGTGAGGCTGGTGAGGGCAAGAGGCATGCCTCACAGCTGGGTGTCCACTCTAAGAGCCATGCTCAGAATCCTGGTCTGGGGTCCCTGCTCTGCTGGAGCTTGCCTCCATGCCTACCCGAAAACATCAAAGCATATGCCTGTAGGGCTGAGCAAATACCTCCTGCCCACTGACCAGAATGGCCCTCTGCATCTGACCCCTCTCATAGGCCCAAATGGGGAGGAGATTCTGCTCTCCCAGACCAGGAACTCCAACCCAACAAGTTGGGGAAAGAGGCTGCTCCCCAGAGACAGGGGCAGAGAAGTGCCTGGTTCCTTTCCTGCAAGGGCATCTGGAGAAGCATGTTGTCCAGACTGAGGCTGGGGTGAGGAAAGGCTGGACTTCTCCACTTCTATAGCCAGCCTCTTCCTGTCTCCCTCTTGGTGACACTCAGCATGGTGTGGTGGTGTGGGCTCCAAAGTTCCAAGAGAAAAATATTTAGATCCTTGGGCCCCTGTGGAGCATGGCACGTGGCTGGCAATGACAGTTGCACCTTCCTCTTTCACTGTATACAGCTCCTAGGGCAGTCAAGAGAGGGGCTCTGAGTGATACTGCCACAAGACAATGGAAATCAGCAGCCTTGAGAAGCTGCAGGAGGGCGGGAGTAAAGAGCTCTTCTGATTCCTTCATTTTAGCTCTCGAGAGCCATTTCACCTGTGCCATTTAGCCTGTTTGTGGCAGCAGCCATGGGAACTTGTAGGAGAAGCCATGCCATCTCCTGTCTTTGTTCATTCGTTTCCTTCCTAAATCAGTGATTTAATGAACTTCTACATATCCTTCAAAGCCCCATGGGCCAACATTTGCAGACAGGCTCCATCAGCTTTCTGTGTGGAGTGATTGATGTTCTATTCTCCGCCGTAGCCACAGCATTTGGAAGCAGCAGCCCGCCCTTCCTCCCATTCGCACTTGCACCCAGGCGTGCTTCACCCAAACATGCCTTCTCACTTCTCACTCCGGTCGGGCCTTTTGCTGAATAAGTACACAGCCAACTCTACCCAAAGTGATCGATGGACTGAAGACACGAGGTCCACCCAGGAGTCTCCCTGCACTTTCATAATAAGCATTTATGGGGAGAGATTTATGGGCCTGGGAAAGATTTATTGGTAAGGCCCTGATCAAAAGGACCCAAGTCTGCTGGGTAGACTATGTCCTGGGAAAACAGCCTGAGCACCCCAGGGAGGGGTACGGAGGGACCAGCTGGAGACAGCAGGCCTAGCGGAGGTGTTCCCAGGCATTCCGGCTGGTGTGATGGGAGCATGTCTTTCAGGGCCATCTCCTTCCACATGAGGTTGTGTTTGAGGTCCTTGGGGTCCTGGAGGCTGGTTCTTGTGTGAGGGAGGGACAGCACACCCTGCAGGATGTGGTGAGTTAAGCTGCGAGCTCCATGTGCTAGCAGATGGTGCTGGCTTCTTTATAGCATCAGGGGGAACTAGTCCAGGGTCACTTTCACCCACGGGGTCACCACACACACACACACACACACACACACACACACACACCATTCCCACACCATGGAGATCATGGCAGGGATCAGACCCTGGCTGCCAAGGGACAACTGGGACAAAGTCCTTGCCTGCAGGGTCACATTCAGATGCCCCAGGCAGCAGCAGGGGCTAGGTAAGGATGAGGAAACTGAGGCTCAGGGTGTCAAAAGGCTGCCACTGAGAGAAGTACCCCATCCCAGAGCCTCCTCCATACCCTGTGCACCGAAAGGCCAGCCTGGAGTTTTCCCAACGCACCTTCAGGGCTGTCAGGGTCACTCGTGTGTCTGTTCTGACATTTTTCAATCATTGTTAAGCTTTATTTCTTCCAGTGCTGGCACTGAACTGAGGGCCTGGTGGGCCCTCTCCATCCTGAGCCATAGCCCAGCCCAGGCATCATCTTATTAAGTTACAGAGCTAGAGGGAGGCTCTGTGTGGCGCACTTGAAGGGAGCCATCCATCAATTTGAGGAGGACAGACATCTTTACTCTCAGGAGCCTTGCTTGCTACTGTTATTGGGGTCCCTGGTGCCTGCCATGCTCCCCAGGCCCTTCCCACAGGGACCGTCTTGAGATTTATCGCTGGCTGCTGTGACTTTTGCTGTTGCTATTGTGCTGATTAGATTTTCAGTCTGTGACGTTTAATCTGCTTTTCTTTACTTCTTTTTAAAATTACATTTATTTGTTTACTGTGTATGTTGGGAAGGAGAATGAATGCATCGCAGCATTGTGTGCAGAGGTCGAATGACAGTTTGTGGGAGCCAAGCCTCCTCTTCTACCATGTGGGTCCTGGGGATTGAACTCAGGTCCTCAGGCTTGGCAGCAAGCGCCTTTACCTGCTGAGTCATCTTGCTCGCCCTGTTCTGCTTCTGAGAACCTGCTGGCGAAGGGTTGTAATCGGCATACCTCCCACTTGTCTCAACATGGTTCTGCAGTCTGAGTCCAAGGACAACTTGTAGCCTCACTCACAGCTGCCATTTCTCATCTGGAGCCACCTGGGTCCTGTCAAGCTCACCTGGGAGGGCTGGGGGAGGAAGCACTCTGGCCTGTGTCTGGAGCCAAAGAGAAACTTCATTAGGCATTCACCTGCTAGCACTCTACCCTTGCCAAGGGCTGGGTGATTCTTATAAGTAGCTGAAAACATTCTGTCCTAGGCTTGTTTGCTCATTGGTTTAAATGGTAGGAGTGGTGGCAATTCTACCTAGATTGATGCTTCTCTTCAATATGAGCTGTAAAGTGGGAGTGCTCTCATGAGCAGAGAGGTCAAGTTGTCGGCCAAAGTTTGCACAGCTGGAGTAGTTTCTACTTATAGGTTGCCTCAGGTTCTGATGAACCCGTTACCAATTGTAGGTGCTCTGGCTTCTCCTCATAAGGAGACCAGCCAGCTGTAGAAAGCCCACCATCCAGTTTCCTCGTCCTGATGCTCAGCAACAAAAGATAAGATTGCACCAGCCTGGAGAGGTGGCTCAGTGGATAAGAGCACTGGCTGTGCTTGCAGAGGCCCTGGGTTCAGTTCCTAACACCCACACAGCAGCTCACAAATGTCTGTAACTCCAGGTTCAAGGGATCTGATATTCTCTTCTGGTCTCCACAGACATCAGGCACACACATGGTACATGCGCATGAATGCAGGCAAAAGCACTCATGCACATAAATCAACAATAAAGGAATCCTTTCTTAAAAAGAAAGAAAAGCTCTTACCTTGTGTTCCTACCTGGGAAGATATCTGAACTCCAAACTCAAAATGCAATTTTTACCGAATGGCTTGCCACTTTTGCATTTTATAAAGTCAAAAACTTCTAAGCCAAATCAGTGTGATTCAGGAGCTGCCATTGCTGTCTGGCCCTGTCTCACCGCAATGGGAATAAAACAAAAGAAAGGTGTCCACCAAATCCAGCTCTGATTCTTTGAAAATAGTCAAAACTTCACCCAGAGTGCTTGCAAAGAAAGAGAAGGATGAGGATGAATAATGACAGAAAGGAGAGGGCGCCACTGGATATTACAATGACTGGGAAAGTGGAAGAAACTGCCCACAGCTCCACCCTGTTTCTCTTTGAAAATTAGGAGGAAAAGGTTGGTTGATTTTTAGGAAAATCACATCACCATATCGATTACCTATTTGCTCTATTGGGTGACTTGGGCTTACAAGTCTGAGTCTGCCTCAGCCATTTTTTTTTACCAGGGAGGAGTAGAAAAGACCCACTGCCTTGAAAGGTGACACCCAGATGAAAGGTGAGTCTGTGCAGTTGGCAGAGCTGCTAGAGGCAAGAAGGGCTGCCTCTGTGAGGAGTATGAGCACTCAGGTGCCCCCTGGAAGCATGCACAGCAGCAGGGGAAGGGCAGCAAGGGCACTATGCAAAGACCTGGTTTTATGTCTCACCCTTCAGCCCACGCTGGCCTTGAACTCACATCCTCCTGCCCCTGTCTCATGGATGCTGTGGTTACAGGTGAGCCCTGTCATCCTTGGCACAGACACAAAAATCTTAGGTGAATAATTAGCATGCAAGCCCAGCAACTGATCAAAAAACCCATTTCAGAAAACCAAGATTTGCTGAGGAGGTGTTTGTGGAGGTGTTTGGTCCTCTAGAAGACTTCCAGATGGAGCAAAGCTCTGCATGAAGAAAATGGAACTGTAGATGAGATCTGAGGCCAGCTCTGAAACATTCTGAGTTGGGACATGATGGAGTAATTGCTAAAGGTGTCACCAGGGGTCCATTCGTCAGAATTTCAACTGTGGGAAAGACGGTCAGGTGTGGACAAGCAGCTGGAGGAGACTGGACGGAGACACGATGCACAGAGGTAGAATTCACAGCTGCAGAGGGGGAAGGACAGAGGTTTCTGTGGTGCTGCACAGAGACGGGGAGTGGCTGAGAGCAGAGGACTAAATGAACTAAATGACTAAGTGGGGAGAAGTGGCCCCCACTTGCCCTGGGCCTCAGCCATACCCAGGAGCTGCTTGTCCAGTGACAACATAGTCTTGTGCTGAAAGACCCTGACTTGAGTAGCTGTGCTGAGTGTGACAGAAAATTAGAAACAGCCTATACGTTTGTCAGGCAGAGTCAAGGAAAGGCACTCACGAGGTGCAAAACCACTATACCAGTGGGGTGCAACTTCGTTCTTGCACAAGATTTTAGATGTGCATCATGGAATGACAGTGGGATGACAGGTTCTTTAACAGTGCAGTGTGCATGGACTAGGAGGGCAGCCATCACAGAGCTCACCTGTGGGATAGGTGTGGCCTCAAAGGGCAAATGGGAGACTGGCAGAGCCCGAGACCATTCTGCCTTCATTGCAAACATCCTAAGCCATGATTGTGTGACTCCAGGAGCTGGCAACTGGGGAGGATTTTTTTTTCTCTGTGCTTTTTCATGTCTAGAGATGTTTTCTGGAAGAGGCACAAGAGGGTAAGGGACAGTAGGGATGAGATCAAAGGTAAAAGGAGGATGGTGAGGCCCTGGGGTTCCCTCACCTTCCCAGACAAGACTCACCAGGCTGCCAGCCATGGCTCATCATAGGTCTCTGGTATTGATCAGAGGTTTCTGGACACAAGTTCCTGGGGTGGGGATGGTGAAGGTGGTGGAGACAGGGACAGTGTCTGCGGCAGGAGCAGGAATCACCGAATTGCCACCACCTAGGGTAAGCCAGGGCACAGAAGGCATAGGAGAGAAATGGTTGGGTCAGGAACCCTGCAGCTTCCCTGTATAGCCAATGGCAATTCAGGCCTGCTGGTGATCTTGAACAGGTTACATGACCCTTTTCATCTACATCCTGGCAAGGACAATTTGACTGACTCTCAGAATGCTTTGAAGAGCCCCGGGGTGTCTTCATCTCCCTGCCATCATTGGGAAGCTGAGGAAGACATAAATGTTGGCTCAGGGTCTGCAGGCAAGATGGAGGCAAGAAGACAATGTGGTACCAGAAGCTAGCACTGACAAACTGCAGAGGCAGGAAAGGGCCTGGCTAGCTCAGTAGGCTGCAAACAAGAAAAATGTGGGGTGAGAGTTCTTCTGAGCCCCAAGTGGCTTCACACTGGGACCTAACATTGGAAAGCAAGAAATTAGCCTGCATCACAGAGACCCCCACTGTAGCCCAGGACGGCCGCCATGTTCCTTGGGCATTGTCCGAATCGATACCCAAACTGCGGAGTCTAGACACATAAACGCCAGGCAATTTAACAGAGGCAGTCAGTGCAGAGAAAACACTTAACTGGCAATCCAGGGCTCTGCCGAGCCTCAGAGCCGCTCATGAGGATTTATGGGAGATAAAAACAGTTTAACTAAGCTGGAGCCGGCCCCGACGGCCCACAGGGCCATTGGCTCTCTCTCCCTCCTGCAGCAGCTGTTAGTGGGAGGCAGGGAGGCCCCAGCGGTTCTTTGACTCTTTCCGCCTCGGTCCTACTAATCTCAGCCAGTAACCACCAGGCCTCTTATGCAGCAGCCTTACCACAGCCAGCTTTGGGTTCCTGGCCACCCGCCCGCCATTATCTATCAGCCTAACCATAGGCAGGATGTATACAGGCGGTCTCTGTGGTTGGGGCACACACATTACCTCACACGGCCTCCCCAGGCAGCCCAGGCAGGAACCTCATTTCTGCAGCAAGGACAGAAGCCCATGCCCAAGGTCAATTCCAAGCAATTATTCAACGCTGGTACTGGGTTGGTACCCAAATCTCTGAGACAGAGACCTGTTTTCTGCCCACCTGTATGCTTCCATGTCCAAATGATGTTCCAGGATGAGCAGCCTGCGTTGCAATAGTGGCCTGCTGCTCAGTGGGATCAGAGTTGGCCTTTTAACTGTTGGCTATGATGTTAGGCCCATCCAGTTATATCCATTCTTAACAAGGAGCCATAAATCACTTTAAGTAGAAGGCTGGAATTGGACAACAATTCAGTTTCCAAGGACCATGGGGTCATGGTCCTTCTCTCCTTTTAGGGAAGACAGACACCTTCCCACTCAAGGCCTCAAAGTCAGCAACACACATGTTCTCAGGACAGCTGGGCTAACTCTGCCGTGAGGCCTGGGCCTTGCTTCACTTGCAAAGATTAAGGTTGTCAGTCCCCAGGAGCCCCACGAAGGGCCTCGTGGCAGGCAGTGGCTTTGACTACCTGAAGTTAGGACTAGAGTGGTAAGGGCTCCCTGGCTCCCTTAGCCTTGAGTTGAAATGCAGGTAGCAGCCTCTACAGCTCATGCAGCCTGTCTACTATTCTCCAGTGGACAGGGACCCCTCAGCTAGGCTCAAAGTGGCCACATGAGGAAGCTGGAGATTATAAGTGCGTTGGATAATTTTTCTGTCAACTGCATACAAGCTAGGGTCACCTGGGAAGAAGGAATCAAAACCAAGAAAATGCCTCCATAGGACTGGCCTGAAGATAAATCTATAGGATATTGTTTTGATTGATGGTGGGCTCAGCTCTTGATGGTCCTGGGGTTTTTAAGAAAGCAGGCTGAGCAAGCTATGGGGTGTAAGGCAGTAAGCAGTATTGCTTCCAGTTCCTGCTTCCGGGCTCCTGCCCTAACTTCCCTGGATGGTGGACGACAAGCTGTAAGATGAAATAAGTCCTTTATCCCCAAGATGCCTGTAGTCACAGTGTTTGTCACAGTGATAGAAACCCTGACTGAATCAACATTAAAAAGTGTCTGTTCTCACATAGCATCTCATGATAATCATTACACCGTTGCTAGAAAACATGGGATTAGACCCCAAAGATGTCAGTGGTGGGATCATCTGACGATGAGTAAATGTACCTTATGGCCTTAGAGTTTTAAAAGATGACACAGTAACCTTCAGAAGAGCCTCCAATGTTGCCCATATGGTCTGAGGACCAGAGCAAAATTTCTATATGAAAAATGTCGAAACCAAACTCAGACACTTGCTAGTAGAGTGAAGGCAGCTAGAGAGGGAGTCATTGAAAAGTGGGAAGGGACATCGAGAAGTCTTACAGGAGCCACTAGCCAGAGTAGTGACCCAGAACACAGGGAGAAGGGTCAAGGGGGGAACATGCCTGCCATGAGGGGCGTGTGGCAGAAATGATTGGGCCAGTACAAATCCAAGACTGAAGAATGAAGAGGAGATGGGATTAAAAACAGTATCTATTGTTGTCTATGAAAGAGGTTTATAGCAAAGACAGAGAAGACAAGAAACAAGCAGATGCTAAAGGCACCCAAGGAAACACTGGCCTAAAACCAAACTAAACCAAACAACAGCACGGTGGCTGGGATGAGCCTGACCAATGGAGTTCACAGGAAAGCTTGACCACAGACTGAGAGCTGAGAAATTGGAGCAGAAGTGTCTACAGTACTGTTCACACCCAATAACAATTTTAAAATCCATAAAGCAAACTTTCTCAGGCTGCAAAGAGGAACCACAAAGGAATCTGGGCACCTCCTATCCTGCAGAGATATTTTTAAACACATTTTGTAGTGACTGATGGAGGAAGAAGACAAAAAAAAAAATTATCCTGCTGGCCTAGAGAGCATTCCTGATCCAATTAACAAGCTTTGCCTAACAAGCAAGTATAGAGCGCTACCCTCAACAGCCGGAGGGCCCACACGGTTTTCAAACAGCCACAGAGCCTGTATTAAAAGTCATGCCAGGTCATAAATAACATAAGCTTCAATAAATGTCAAGAGCGGCTATCAGAGAGACCACACACTCTCCAGCCACAGTGCAAGTAAATTAACATCAATAAAATATCAGACGTACACTGATAATTAGCTCATAAGTCAGACAAGGTATTATGAAACCTATAGACTATAAAAAATAATAATATTATTATATATATTGTATATTAATAATATATATATACACAATATAATATATATTGTATATTAATACAGAAAGACTGCACAGGAGAACAGCATGCAGGAAGGGATAACAAACTCGGAGAAGTAAGTCATGAAGATGAGGGTGAAAGGAGGGCATGGATGTGTGAACCTTCAGCAGCTGGGTGGGTTTCCAGAGAAAGGTCCAGTGTCGCTCTGTTTAGGCTGCAGTGGGAATCTCGATGGTCTTACAGGCATTACAGAAAGGGAATCCTGACTTCCACTCTTCCCAGAAACAGGAGCCAGTGCCCTGAGGTTAAATCCATCCAAACATTCGAAGAGCAAACAATTCCAATAACTTGAAAGTGTTTTGAGGGGAAAGTAAAAGAGGAACCTGATCCAGTTCATCTTAATACGAAAGTCAGCCAATCCGGGCAGCTTGCCCAGGGACTCTGGAGTGGAAGTGATGGGGTGTTCTAGTTTCATTGTCATTGCTGTGATGAAACATTCCTACAAAACCCAACTTTGAGCAGAAAGGGTTTATTTCGCTACACAATTCCAGGTTATAATCCATCACGGTGGGAAAGACGAGGTGGTGGGAGCTTGGGAGAGATGGTCATAACACACCCATAGCTGAGGGCAGGGGGGAATGAATGCAAGCATATGAACTCGCTTGCTTGTGCTCAGCTCAATTGCTTCCCTCTTACACAGTAGAGGGCCCCCTTGCTTAGGGAATGATACCACCTACAGTGGTCGGGGTCTTCCCACATCAATTAACTTAATTAAGACAGCCCCTCCTCCAGATATACCCACAGCATAACCCAATGTAGATCATCCCTCACTGAGACTCTATCCAGGTGTCAAGTTGACAGTGAAAGCTAGGTCTCATGCAACCATATTGGCAATGAGGATTAAGATGAAATGCTTATAACCCAGTAAAGAGTATTTACAAGACCAAATCAGAGGAGACATTCTTCTTGCAATCACCATGCAGAATGCTGACAAGTCAGAGAAACCCCTTTCAGATGAGGTCAGATGCCCGCCAACACAACCTCTTTCACCTGTAGCTAGAGATACTGACCATTTTGACGAGACATGAAGAAACAAGCAGCGTATTGATTGCAGAGGGAGAGACACAGCCATCATTAAGTCATCAGGGCCCCTACCCCTCTTGTGTGAGCCCTTCCGGCTGCTGCCTGCAGCCCTGAGACCTCTACAGGCCTGTGACCCAGCATATGCTTGCTAAAGACAGAGCGAGAGGGGTTGGAGAGGAGCTCCAGCCTCGGGACTCAGCAGGCTTGGATGAACCTGGCTCTGCCAGACCCAGCAGTAGTAGCCCAGGGCACCTTAATCTACCTTCTGAACCTCAGTGGCAGCAGCAGCAGCCGTGTGCTTTCCAGGGCTTTGTGAGGACAAAAATGTCATATGATGCAAACCCCATGGAAGAAAGCTGTCCTTGAAAGTAAACCATCCCTCTTTCTTGAATGATCCCATTAGGCAGTGGGACATCTGGGAATCAGGGTGGCTAGGCCAGAAACAGGCTTCAGACTCCCTCCAAAGCTCCTGCCTGACGGTGGTGGGCTGTGAGGGAGACTTGGACTTTGTCTCTTTGTGTGAGAGAAGGTCAACAGGTAACTATGTGGGCTGTGGGCAGGGACAGAGGAGGTAGCTTAAAAGAACACTTTGGCCCCAATTCCAGGAACAACCTGCTAGCGATCAATTGGCTGTGAGGGCTGGAACAGCCACGCTTGGCTCCTACCTCAGTGCTCAGTGCCTGCACTGAATGTCTCTTACTGGCAGTCCTTGGCTTGTCATTGAAAACAGGCATTGCTTAAACCTAGAAGCCTTTCTGGGAAAAGAATGACAGCATGACAGTCAAGGGGCTGTGAAGGGCACACATTCAGAGCCAGAGTTTTCCTTGCATGGCAAAGCCCTTGGAGACACATGATGAGGCCCATGCTAGGGTGAACAAGCAGAATGGAGGCAGCTGTTGTCCTTCTTCTAAGCTGGTATCTTTTGGGGTAACAACCAAGAGGCAGAGGTGAGGAACTTAGGGGAAGAGAGTAGCTTGAAGCCTCCTCACGGGGGCAGGGTGACTTGGGTGTTATTGGGCCTGCTTTGTAGCTGAGTGGGCCTGGATTAGAGAGGTGGGACCTACTCACCGCCATCGTTATGTTCTCATCTGCTTCTGGAGGTGGCTGGCCAGGGGAAGAAAGCAGAAATGGGTCATTGCTGCATGGAGACAGGCTGTGACTCTCTGGAGTCAGGTCTCTAGAAGAAGAAGGCCTGTCCGGTCCCCACTGCCCCTGCTGAGCTTGATCGGAGTCACGTGCTGGTCAGGATGCTCTTCTCCGTTTAGCAGAGTTCCTGCTGTACCTAATTGGGTGTCTATGGTCTCCTGCTGAGTGACGGGAGCTGTCCTGGGTGCTGAGCCAGCCCTGCCCTTCCTTCTGCCAGGCCCCGCCTGTCCTCCATGGTCCTTCGTGGGTCTCTGCCAGCTCCACCCTTCTACAGTTCCATCCTCACTCATCTGCATGCAGCCCCTGCTGTGGCCCATGGAGATTGCGAAGAGTAGAAATTAATGAGGTCTGTCCCACCTTCCAGACACTCCCGTCACCCGAGACCACTAGGGCAGAGCTCAAAGCTCAGGCGTGGCAGAGCCTCCTGACTACTCTTCATCCTCTTCCCTGTCCCCCCTGTGTCCCAGGAAGCTCTTTCCACTGGGACACTGGAGAGCAAGGCGACCTTACTGTCTGACACGTGGTTTTGTTTGGGCTTGGGTATAGGTGGGTAGGCTGATCTTGAACTCACAGTATCTTCCTGCCTTAGCTTCCGGAACGCTTAGATTACAGGCTTATACCACCACGTCTGGCTGCTATTGTGTTTTGTTTTGTCTGTGGTGTGGTATGGTATGGTATGGTGTGTGTGTGTCTGCTGTACATTCGTGTGTATCAGTGTTTGAACGTGTGTGGTACACCTGTACATGTGGGAGTGTTCGTGAAGAGGCCTGAGGTTGATGTCAGATTCTTCCTCAATTGTTTCCCACTCTGTTCATTGAGACAGAGTTCCTTCTGACCCCAGAGCTTGCAAATTCCAGCTAGTCTAGCCAGCCAGCTTGCCCTATGGGTTCTCTGTCTACTTCCACAGTGCTGTAATCACAGGCGGCCACCACTCCTGCCTGGGTTTTATGTGGCTTCCAGAGATCCAAACTGCAGTTCTCATGCTTGCGTGGCAAACACTTTATGTACTGAGCCTTCTCCTTGGCCCCTGGCTGTTTTGTAAAACGTGAGACTCTAGGGGCTGGCCTGTCTTGGGCCACAAGCCTTTCTTCACCACCAACTGTAGCCAGTCCTGAGAAGCCACCCCTGTACCAATCCCAGTCTCTTTGTGGAAGAACCACAGGAAAGAAGAGCACCTTCGAATCCCCACAAATCATATCGAACACACATGTTGTCTTGAAAGGATCCTCACCCCCCACCTCAGGAGTTCAGATCTGGTCCCAGCCAGCCAGTCACACCCCCAGACAACCTAGCTGTGACCCTGGGAAGACAGTATCTAACCAACAGAGGTTGCACGCTGACCACCCTTGGCATTGCCCAGTCTCTGTGAACCTACTGCCTCCTCTGCCAGGTGCGGAGCTTCCTGGGACCGCTGCCACATCCTCCTATCTTACCTTGCTGCCTTTCTCCTCACCCTCCACATCCACTGTGCAGAGGAATCCTCCCGTAACTCAAGTCAGATGCTGTTCCATGACCCCGTTGCTAAGTACCCAGTGGCTCCCACCAGATCCAGGGCAGCATGCAGTCTAGGCCTGTTCCCTTCAAGGCCTGGCTCCAACAGCTGCTCCCTCTGCTCAGGGTGCTGTGCACATGTGGTACACAAACATAGACACAGACAAAACACTCGTACGCATAATAAGATAAAGACATGAAACAGAAAAGGGGAAAAGAACTGCCACTTTCGTCCAGCCATGTGGACCATCAGGTCTTCTTTAGGTGGAGGGCATGGAGGAAGAAGAGTTTGAATAGTCAAGCTTTCCTGGACCACTTAAGTCCTGGAGGGGTTGGGGATTCTAGGTCTGTGAGTAAGAAGGACAGCCCATGTTTGTATGCCAGGAAGAGGGTCCTGCAAGCAAAAGGTGGCCTATCCCAAGGTTTAAGTAGGACTAGACAGGTGATGGGGTGAGGAAATCAGGCTGGAAGGCATGTGTTAACACAAGTGCCCTGCTGTGGGGCTCAGGCCATGAAGGACCCTGAGTAGAGCCTCTTAGCCACCTCTGCAGCACAGTAGCCTCCTGTCCTCTTAGTAACCAAGAGTGTTTAAGGAGCTGAAAGAAGTGGCTGGTTGCTAGGCAACATCAACCCTGTGATGTCCAAGTGAGCACGGGCCCCACCGTAAGCATGAAGAAGCTGCTGGGGTGTAGACTGATACTACTGGACCCAGTGGGGGGAGCCCTCGACTGACACATTCAAGAGTTTTGGGGGCCCGCTGATGCTTGCAAACCATTTCAAAACGTCTGAAGGGCTACAAAGACACGTGGCTTCGCTTAGCCTGACCGGAGCTGGCTTTCTTGTGGGATTCAGCCCTGTCCGCTCCTGGAGCCCAAGGAGCCAGGAGGGAAAATGAAAACCAAAGTTTCTAGAATCACCAGGCCCCACTCCTCCCTCGCCGGCTCTCCTTCCCTTTCAAGTTGACCTGGCAGGACTTTGCCCCCAGCCCCCAGCTTTTGTGCAAAGGAGAAGAAGAGGGCTTTGCCATGCAGGCACCACATTTGATTCCGATTTGTGCCTGGCGTGTGATGACAAGAGCCCGAAGCCGATAATGGACGAGGCCAGCCCTGGGAGGGCAAAGCCCCCGGTGCTGCCATCGCTCTTGCTGCTACAGCTGTCACTGAGTCAGTTCGGCAGATACTCAGCCAGCCTCAGCCAGCCTCAGCCAGCCTCAGCCAGCCATGGGGGCTGGGCCACAGAGCCACAGGTCACACCCACAACTCTGCCACCAGGAGCCAGAAGGGCAAGTGACCGCCATACCTTGTAGGGACAGGGGCTACAGTGGGGAGCAAGTGGCTGTGCCAGGACACCTGTGCAGGTAAACAGAATGGCATCAAATGACCCTGCCGGGGAGTGGGCAGTGGGGTTGGGGCATGTCTCGCTGTGGTACACTAGGGAGCGGCTGGCCTGGAGACTTGCAGTGGCCTCTGCCCAGGGAGATGGGACAATTCTGTAGGTTTATAGCCAAAGGCTGATGCCCATTTTTCTGTCCCAGACTCCCAGACTCTGTAGGGTTGTGGCGGCACCTGCTCGCCTCTCCATGTAAGTGCTGTGACTGATCCCCCAAGAACTCAGACAGGAGTGACACAGAGCTTCTTCTGCAGGTATCAGGCTTCAGGTGTGCGTGGGGGTTCCTTTTCATGCCCATTCTGCTTTCCCTGTGAGCATGCGCCCAGGCTGGCTGGCTGGAGGATCCCGGCCACGTAGTGCAGAGCCCATGCCCCCAGCTGTCTCAACAAAGACCAACCATGGCTCGCAGAGCCCCAGGCTGTCACGATGTGAGCAATGAACCATTGATACTGTGTGCCACAGGCTCTCCTAGCCAGCAGAGGCTTTCTAATGCAGAGCCAGCCATGGGCTTTTCTCCATTGGCCCACCTCTCTATTTTAGATCCTTCTTGGCTTCCCTGTGATGGGCAGGGGGAGAAAAACCTACTTGAGTCCCTGTCCTTTCATCCCCAGAGCCCCCTAGATAATAGTATCTGCTCTTGAATCTAGCCTGCTCCCAACCAGAAGCTACAGCAAAGAGCAGCACCAAATACCCAATAGGATACCAACCTCTGAGGACTATGCCCACCGCTCCCCATGCCAGCTGTGAGGCCGGTCTACTGGATCTTTGTGGTGAGTGCACTGTTATCTGTACCTGCTGGCCAGGCTGCTCTGCACACATCAGCAGGCACTTAGAGTAGGGATTCTGCAGTACTCTGGAAAAAAAAAAAAAACATAGATAGCAGGTGTCATGTAAGCTGGAGTCAAGTCCCCAGCCCTCCATGCTGGACTGGGTTACCTGTACTTGGCTGGACCTTAGCTCCTTCCAGGAGAGTGAACAGCAGAGACTCTGCCAAGTGCAAATTTGATAACCAGACACCGTGCTGAGGCCCTGGACAGCCCAGCCTGCCTTTGATCCAGGCTGTCTGGACCAGCCGCTCTCTAGCTGCTGAGAGTCTGTTTTCCATTTTGAGTTTGGCTGGGCCTTCATTTATGGAAGATCGGTTTTCAGGCCCCAGCAGACAGAGCTGTGGGCAGGAAGCAAAAGCTCCTTTCTGTGGACCCCCAGCCTCCAGGAGCAAGCAGGGGTCCTGCGGGGTCTTTGTGGAATGGAGACAGTGGTACTCTAGGGTGAGGGGTTCCCAAGGCAGCTCTGCATGGAAGCTGCACTGCCTGATGACATGACCCAGTGTCAAAACCCTGAGGTCTCCTTCCCTTCAACAGAGCAGTAAATGAGAGTTCTAAGAATGGGTATCATTTTGGTAAAGGAAGGCAAAGATCTTGACCTTGGTGGTGGCTCAGGTATTAAATAAATGCATAGATGGGTGGATGGACAAATGGACGATGGATGGGTGGATAAATAGATTGGTGGGTGGCTGAGTGAGAGAGAGATGAGTTGAACTGATGGATAGGTGAGAGAATGGGCAGGTAGGCAGGTGAGTGGATGAGAGATGAATAGATGGATGGATACATGGATGAACAGGTAGACGGGTGGATAAATGGGGAGATGTCTGGATGGGAGATGAGTAGGTGGATGATTAAGTACATAGGTGAATGGATGGGTGGTTAAATACGCAGATGGATGGTACATATATAGGTGTATGAGTTAATGGATAGATAACGAGGTGGCTGTATGAATGGGTGGGTAGGTATACGGGTGGGAGGATGGATGGGTGGTGATTAGAAGGATAGGTGGGGTGTTACCAAATGGATGAAATCTTCCCTTCTTTGGCTCTAAACTGAGGATGGCTCATATTTTAAAGGCTGATGATAAGTCTTTCCCCTCTAGGGAGAAACAAGGTCTTAACCTGAGGGTCATGTAGTGTGACAACGTGGTGTCACAAAAATTAGGAGCAAGGATCGGAGATAGGATCCTGTCCAATCTGCTTTATGAATTGGAGTAAGTCAGTAGCATGCCAGCTTTGTGGGTGAGGGACCCTGTCTCCTCAGGTTTCTCTTCATGACTGTTGGGGACTGAATTTTGTTCCCAAACGCACTTGCAGAAGCCCTTTGGGATGTCTTTAAAGCTGGCCTGTGGGAGGACCTGGGTGGGATTTCTCCTTGTGAGGAGAAACCGAGACCTGGCCACAGTGAGAGAGCAGCTTCGGCAAGCCAGGTGGAGTGCAAACCAGAAACGACGCCTTGGCCTCAGGCTTCTGTCCTCCTCAAGCATACAAATGGACATTAATAGCATCTTCATCTGTGATGCCATTAATGTGTTGGCTTGATCGCGAGTGTCCCTCTGCACACAGAACAGAAAGCATGGGGACACAGCACCAGCCACCTTCTCCTACAGAGGGCTGTCAGAGGTTGAGCCTCCTACAGAGGGCTGCAGAGCCGAGAGCAGGGCATGCTTACAGTTGCATGGTCGCCAAGGACCCGGAGGGGTGTGGGGTCAGTTTCAACACTCTCACACATGATGGGCAGTGCCCACAAGAAAGGCCTTCTTCCTTCACAGGACTCTGGCTTGGCCAGGTGGGCAACACGATGGATGTCCCTGTTCCACGCTCCTCTGCTTGTCGCTTCTAGTGGCCACTCGGGAGGCAGGGGCTCTGCTTCTCAGTGACCAGTAAAAAGGAAATCCTCGGGGCTCCCCACCCTCATCCCACGGCCCTGAACTGGGTCACAAGTTCTTCCAGATGGGGTGGATTGACCCACTCTTAATTCCAGACAGGGCAGCTTCCCTCTGGTAGCATTATCATCTTTGGGAAGGAAATCATCAATAATAAGGCTATAGCTTGAAAGCAAATGCAGCTGATTCATGAATGGACATGGCTGTGTTTCGATAAAGCTTTATTTACAAACTAAGAGAATGGTGGAATTTGGTTCACAAGATAGAGCTTGCTGAGCTCTGTCCTCAGCCGAGTGTAGCTGATCTTCTTGGGACTGACCAATTGCAGCCCCCAAGAGTCTGGACAGGAGCAGTGGCCTGGGTTACACAGCTAGTTGACACCTTTAGTTGACATTCATTCATTTGGGCATAACTTGGGAGGATGGCATTGGAGAATGAGAGAGCAAGAGTACTTTGCTGCTTAGCATGGCGTGTTGCTTCACAAAAACTTATGGTTGTTTCTTTCTGGAACTTTCCACTTAATATATACAAACTATGGGTGATAATTGTGCGAATGGAATGCAGGTAGTGAGACCTCAGATGAGGCGGGACAGTTATACATGAGAGCTGAAAACCTTGGTTTGCCAAAGAGACATATAGAGTATGCTGCATGCCTCCCGCTACGATTAAAGCACAGGGGACACTGAATAGTGACAGAAAGTCCCACTCTTCTGTGGGGGAGATCCACAGGCCCCAGAGCAACCCAGGGCTGCATGCACACTAGGCAAGCATTCTGCTGCTAAGGCCACCTCACACCGATTTGAAGATTTTGAAGCTGGGGTCTTATTTCCTTTTTACAGCTTGGGGAACGGAGGCACAGAGCTATTGAGAGTCTTCTGGGTCTGAGAGTCCATGCTCCCACAAATGCAGGTAAGTACACAGGTGAGGACAAGGGTGTCACCATCACGGGGTGGGCCAGCTTGCCACTTGGGTGCCCTGGTGCTCAGGTTTACTGAGAAGACATTGAGGTGTGGAGTTGGATGCTAGACAGGTGCTTATCATGTTGACAATGTAGCTTTTTAATATTTTCATTTTGACCTTTGCTGGTCTTGGTACATGATAGGAAATGGGTTGAGAGGCCCATTCTTCTCTTCCCATGAGGATAGTGTGTAAAGTTGGGGGGCATGGCAGGCACCTCTCGATCCTATTTTCCAGTGTGGGTGCCAGTAATGTGTGCAAATTCGTTCTGTGAGAGTTCCCACGTATGAGGATTCAGACTGTTACCCAACAGTGAAGACACAGGGCCCGGGTTTTGAAAGCAGCCAGAACAATGGCTTCAGTGTCGTTCAAAACTTTTCCTCGAAGGTTGCGGTGTTTGGTCACTATAAGCATCCCTGCCCTCCCTGGGAGGGTCTCCTGCCCTCCCAACCCCACCCTAAGGTGCCACTTGTGCTGTCCCCTGCCTCTTGAGGAAGGCTCACCGGTGGAGACTTGACCCTCCCTTGCTGAAGTAGATGCCCAGGCTCGGGAAGCCAATGTTATTCTCTTTCCACTGTGCCAACTACTAGGGACCCTGGGGACCAAACTAAATGGCCCTCCAGGCTGGGGAGGGGTAAAGACCACACTGGCCGCCTCAGCTCCAACCCCATCCCACCCACCCCCATCCTAGTCAGTCTCCTTTGCTCATAGACAGCTTACATGTGTCTCTAGACATTTTGAAACACAGGAGGAAGCCAGTGAGAGAGAAAGGAGAGGGTGGGGGCTGTTAGAGATATCTTAGAGGCAGTTGCTCTGCACTTCTCTGAATTTCCAAGGCCATCTCAGACATGTAGGACTTCTTCAGTCCTCCGGGTTCTGACCACATTTGTGGGGTTGAACTTCTCTTCTTGGCCACTATGGGGCACACTTTCCTCCAGTGAGCAGGAGTCACGACACAACCCAAACTGGTCTTTCCTTCCCTGAATGGACTCTCCAGGTCTCATTACCATCACACTCCATAATTACTCTAATAAAACATCGTTGACTATGGAAATCACCCAACACAGATGGAGGCATGCTTTCCTGCTCCATCTTTACCAACACAGGTGCCGGGCTGGCAGAAGTTTAGGGCACAGTGACCCTCATTTCCAACCCTCTGGGGCTCTGGGGGAATCCCTGTCTTAGTCTGAGTTCCCGAGAGGTGGGTTAGAGACTGGACACCCCAATCTCTGGAGTCCCCATGGCAGGAAGTTGCCTCTGTTGCAGCCTCAGATTTAGGGTAACTGGTCCCCAGTTGAACCTAAGGGTGATGAGCCTAAGCCCATTGGTACCATCAGAAAAGAAACACCGGTACCTCTTAGGAGAGTGTATGGGTGATTGCATGCCTGTTCACTGTGCCCATGTTTGCAGAAGGCAGGCGAGGAGCCTTCACTCATCTGAAAACTAACCTAAATCAAAGGAAAATTAATGCGTGTTCACTCTGGCCAGGGATGGTACTGAGCTCATGTAATCTCAGGACTTTGGAGGGTGAGGCAGGAGGATTGCAAATTCAAGGTCATCTTCAGCTATGTAGTGAGTTAGAGACCGGCCTGAATTAAAGATTCTATCTGCAAACAACAACAGTAACTACAAAGACTTTTCATCAAAGACCTTTGCTGTAGACCCACTATGTGCTGGGGGGGGAGGGCTGAGCAGGCTCACCTTCTGGGAGCTCACCTGACACACAAGAGACAGACAGCTGAATAAAGGTGACAGTCCAGGGTGGCACAGGAAGCCCCTGAGGGAACCAAGGAAGCTTCCCAGCCATGTAAGGAAACCTTTGGCAGTCTGGCGATAAGAATCAGCATTGAAGAAGAAAAATGAGAGCAAAGGTCTGTAGCCAGACAAAGCTAGGGACATGAGAAGAAGAGGGGGACATTTGACCTCTGAGGCCAAAGGGCTGAAGATCTAGGGAGCCCCCTCAAGTGTTTCACTTCATCCTGACCAGCTAGGAAACCATATACTCAACCTAAGTGTCCTTAAGCCTCAGTTTTCCCATCTATAAGATGAAGAACTGAAGATGAAGAGAGATCTTCAGTTCTGAAGTCTGGAGTGATATAAAGTGAACTGATCATGTCAGGGAGCCATGATCAAGATGAGTCACTTTCAGTGTCCAGCCTCAACCCACGGGGGAGCATAAACATCCCCTTCTCTGCCCTCAGCATTGCCACCTCACCCAGCATCTTGCTTTGTGGCACCAGCATCTCCCCCATGGCACTGCAGAGGTGATGTCCCCTCCGCCCCCACCCTGAGCTCTCCCAGAGTCATGACCCATTGCAGCCTGGCCTCTCACCAGGACCCCTACACATTCACGTCATGTTGAAGGCCATCTCTTAATGCCTAGCTCCTGGCTAGTCGACAGGGTTTGGGATAGGGTGTGGAGACAGACAGACAGACATAAAGGGCAAGAACAAGCCCCAAATTCATGTTGTTAATCACAGAATGAAAAATTGAAGTAGCTTAGAAGCAGGAAGCCCAGTCAGGGAACGGCAGCGCCTCTGCTTGGAGGAAATGCTGCTTAGTGCTCCTTTCAGGCTTTTTACCAGGATGGCTGTGCCCTGCTGGGGTGAGTACCTTTCAGGCACAAGGAAGGTGTGGAGGTGGGATTCCTAAGAAGCTACAGCCCAGTTGTGGGGATGCTGTAGGGGGTCAGGTCATGTGCTAATATCTAGGTTTTGCACAAAGACAAAGGCTCTTGGGTTGAACGATATCAACTGACCCCGACACACAGCTAGAATGTGTGCGGCTGCCGTCAGAGAGTGGAGCCTCCACAATCGTCCGTGAGTCTGGAGGAACCCGGGGACAGAGTGGCCAGTTAAGGACGGCAGAGACAGGACAGAGGGTGAAGGGCCTGGACTGCGACAAATGTGTCTCAGAACACTTGTTGTTATTTTTCTCATTGTTGTGATCAAATACACAAAAAGCAGTTCAAAGGAAGAAGGGTTTAGTTGTCACACGGTCGGGGGGCACAGTCCATTAGGTCAGGGACAGCATGGCAGCAAGATTTTGGAGTGGTTAAACACGTATCAGCAGTCAGGGATCAGAGAGGACAGGAAGTAAGTGGTGTGGACTTATAAAACCTTGAGACCCACCCTGCTTCCTCCCCTAAGGCTACACCTCTTAAAGGTTCCACAACCTTCCCTGAAGCAGCTCCCCTTGACGGGGGACCAAGTGTTCGAACCCATGAGCCTGTGGTGACATTTCACATTCAAACCACAGCCCAGTGCTTTATGTCCCTGAGAGCCATACACGTGAAGGCTGGAGGACTGACTGCCAATTTTATGGGAGGTTCTGTGGGCACTCACAAAGACCAGTGTTGTAATTTGGTGAGTACCCATGCCATTATTGGTAGGCAATGGGAGGAGGTTTAGTCAGAGGTCTTTAGGTCGTGGGTGAGGAGGGTGACAATCCAATCTCTCCTCTGTTTCCCTGCCCACTTGAATAAGTGGCTTCCCTTGCCCTCCTGCCCTGCCACAGGCCCAACTCTACAAAAGACTGAGTTCTCTGTCTCTGACCCTGACTGTAGGCTAGAGTGTCTCCTGAGCTCCTGGTCTAGGTGGGGCTTGAGTGTCAAGTTATCTCTTCAACACGATGACAATCCTGAATCTACTCAGGATTCAGCAGCTTCATTTCTCCACCTCTCCCTGGAGCACATGTCACAAAAGGACTGAAGGAGGCCTCCCCCTCAACTGCAATGCCTGTCCCAGGAGAGGCAGGCAGCTCAGAGTCCAAACACCTCTGGAGGGACTCTGAAGTCAGCTCCTGGTGGCTCTCGGATCAAGCACCACTCTGCTACCAGCCTCTCTGGCTTCTCAGTTTTCAAAGTGCCACTGACCCGAGGGCAGGGTGATTGCTGGACGGCCTGGCAAGGAGATGGGAGAAGCAAGCCAGGAGGGCAAGAGTGCAAAAGCTGTTGTGATCCTAGAGGGTGGCTGGTGAAGACTGGAGTAGTGGGGACAAGATGGGAGTGGGTAGGTCAGCAGGGAGGTTGGGGGGGCTAGGGAGGGGGACTGATGCTCCTGTTAGAATCCCCAAAGGGTGGGGCTAGTGACGTAAGATTGGGCACCCCTGGGGAATGCGCCTGGGAAGCTGAGGCCAGCGATGCTTCTTGCAGGAAAGGAGGCAAAGTGCTCTGCTGTTCAGAAAAGGAATTCTGGCTGAGGTCAATAGGGAGGACATGGGCCTAAGGTAGTCTGCACAGGGCCGTGGTGATGCCTGTGCACAACGTAGGGCTTGGTGGTCTTCTGTGATAGTCCTTGTTGTCAGGCATGTGGGAGGACTCCTTCCTTCACAACCTCTCAGCAATGTTTCCTTTCCGTTAAGGTTGGTGCCATTTGATCCTCACAATATTCTTACTGTTTTAGTTGTAATGAGCTGGCAAGGACAGTGGGACATTTAAGAAGGAGCTGGGACATAGCAGAGACCGGAAAAGAAAGGAGAGGACTCCCTGAGCTGCCACCTACCACAGCAGGGAGGACTAAAAGCCAGTAGCAGCTGGAGAGGAGGGGAGAGGTTGTGGTGGTGATTCTAAAAAAGAGGGGTTCCTGCCTAAGTACTCCGGGTGTCCTGGGATAATACTCTCAAATGGGGCTGACCAGGGGCAGCTTTAGCTGAGGTGATGCTACTAGAGGTATTTGAGAGGGAAATGGTGATGTTCCTAAGGGCAGGAACAGGAGCAGCAGCCATAGCCCAGTCCTTCCAGGAGCCAGGTACTTAGGAGTAGAGCCCTGAGCATATTGGAATGGAGGCAGGCAGCCACTGGGATTCTGGGATTCCAGGATTCTGCCCTCAACACTGGGCTGCTGTGGGCCTTTCCCTGCAGGCAGAGGCCTGAGGCTAGAAGGAGAGGTGGGTCAGACGCCTCAGATTTCAAGAGACAACTTCAAAGAAGCCAGGCTTGGAGGACCAGCCCAGGAATGCATGGGGCAGACAGGATGGTTGAGGAGCCCCTCCCAAGGGATGCTGGCCTGCCCCCCAGCTGTGGTTGGGAAGCTGAGGCCAAGGGCACACTGACAGGGTGGGGCCCAGCCCAGCATCTGCTGCTTGTGGCTCCAGACACCTTTCACCTGTGCCCCAGGTGACCCACCAGGGTCACCTGGCCTCTTCGAGCCCTGGTTTTCTTCTTGGTGAAGCTATGATGGGGAGTAATAGATACTCAACTCGCCAGGGAGGGCAGGAAGCTGTGGGAGGAGCCAGTGCAAAGCTTCCTCTCTGTGGAAGGCTGTGTATACCGAGGGCCCAGCAGGAACACTGCACAGAGCTCAGGACATGAAGGAGCAATGCTCAGGGGGTGGCAAGTCCCTATGTCCTGTCTCCATGTACTACACAGATACCTGGACACATGCACAGATACATGCACACATACTACACAGATACATGCACCCCATGCACATGTGTGAAACACAGGAACATAGGCACATGCGCAGATGTACCCCCCCACACACACATGTGCACAAAAGCCCAAGAGCACATGTCAACATATATATCCTACACACATGTGTTTACATAGGTGTTTGGGAACACAGGTACCTGTGTCCCCGCAGACCCATGTGTGTGTACACACATAAACACATTCACACATATGTGCACATCGGCACCTGGCCACAAATGCATGGCGCCCATACACAAATGTGCACACACGTTGACATAGGCACACTGTTTAAACACACTTACACATGCACACATACTCACACACGTGTGTGTGTGTGTGTGTGTGCTCACTCACCGACGACTCCTTCCTTCAGAGCCTGAGACCCACACGGCTCTTTATCGGTTGGTGTAAACACTTTCTAAGAGAAGGGGGTAAAATGCTTCCTCCCAAACCGTTTAATTGAAACACCCAATTAGAAAAATCAGTGGCAGACTTCATCAGCTACAGCTCTGGGTTGCTGGCGGAGCCTGCGTGTGGTGTCCTGGGGCGGCTCCCCTCAGGCTTCCTTTGGACGCTTCTCTTCCAGTGATGTGAGGCACGCCAGGCCGCCAAAGGCAGCCAGTGAAGAGGTTTTCAGTGGTTTTCCAAATATGCCTCGATCCCTACCAGTGGTAGATTAGACCCACTTTTCAGAGAGCCTAGGCCCAGTGCCTCCTATGTCAGGAAGCCTTCAAGGATTGCTCCAGGCTGACCTCATCTACACTCATGCCCAGTGCCCCTCTCAGGAGCTGGATGTTCACACATTGCAGCTGGCTCAGGACTATGCGGGTGGCCAGGGGCAGACATATTACCTACAGTGCCCCTCTTTCTTGTCAGGAGCACCCCAGAGAGGTTCTCAGAGCGTATCGTTGTATCTTTCACTCTCTGGGTTAGGCGGGGTTCTGGATTTGAACTGTGAAGAGGTGCACAGCCACTGTCCTGGGAGGCACTTAGTAATAATGGCTGCCGGCTCTGGCTGGCACCATGGTTCAGGAGACTAACCAGATATACATGTAGGCCAGACATATTTGCTTCTCAGCTTCACGTGGCCTCCCTGGTCAGTCACTAGCTCCAGCAGCCAGCCCACGCCCTCCACCCCGAGGAGAATTTCCACCGCCACCTCTCCTGACCAAGCCGTTGTCAAATTTCCTTGGCCAGGACTCTGCTTCCTCCCCCGGAGGATGGAACTGGGGTCAAGGTCTTGCCTGTCTTGAGCATCTACAGACACCTGCAACTGTCAGTATAGCCAGGGTCAGGCATGTAAGAGGCTGGGGTCGCCCACCCACCCCCTCGGCAACCACAGGTTCTGACAGGTCTAATGTCCCTGTCAGAACATTTTGTAGGATGGAGTCACATGTAGGACTGCCCTTGTCCATTCATCGGTATGCCCTTGTGGGTCCCCTGGGGCGTGTCAGGAGCCGGCACTTTCTGTGCATGGCTGCTTGCTGTGCTGTGACACCAGGGGGCAGGCCTTGTGCTTTTCCACCCCTGGAAGAGTGCAGCGTTCTAGCTGCAGATGTGTGAGCTGTTGCGTAAGCGCATGTTCTCTTTTCTTGCATATGGTCATGTCGAAGAGTGGAGCTGCTGGCTCAGGCATGACTCTTCTCCAAACTTGTCCTTCCATTTGAAAATGAAAGCCTTGCCACTAATTGAAAGGAGTCCCAAGGCCAGCCAGAGGTCCCTCTGATTCTCTTGAACGCTTCCCCTTTTACCCAGCAGCCAAAGGGTGCGTCTTCTCATCCCTGAAAGGTGCATGCCCAGAGAGCAGGACTGGGTACCTCTCCATTCCCTAAATCTACACATTTTAGAGTGTCCCCATCCCACGGCCAGAAGGGCGGTAGTGATACTACAACCGCTTAGTGGTTTCCCAGAGATAAGCAACGTGCAAGACCACACAGCTCTGTACTGTAGTGACAGGGCCAAGACTTGGGTACATCCACAGCTTCTGGACATCTAGCCCTTTCCTGAGTCCATTGGCCTCACTGGCTTCCGTGTCCTACTGGCATGGAAAGACCAGCACCTTCCCTGAGAGATTCTTCAATGTTTCTGTCTCATGTGGCTCTTACACATATGCCCGTGATTCCATGAAAACACACATAAGCACATGAGCAAGACACACAGACACATTTACTTTCTGTTTAGCATATTTGACTGAACAATGCCACTACAATTTTTCCCCTAAAGTTGGCCTGGGATTCACTATGTGGCACAGGCTGGCCTCAAACCCATGATAATCCTCCTGCCTCAGCCTTCTGGGTGCTGGGATTATAGGTGTGGCATATCACACTTGGTTCAGCTTCGGTGCTCTTGCATGTGGGACCATGGCCCAATAAAACCAGGGCTACCTGAACCCAAGATGGCAGCACTCAAGATGGCACCTCCCAAGATGGCAGGCACACTGGCAGGCGTTCTGGTGATGGGGGTGTGACTTAGCGGCTAGTGACTGGCATCTGGCCTCACTGCTGCTTCATATTCTTTGGGATAGACTGTGCCCAGACTCATAACTGTTCCTTTCTGGAACTTTCTATTTAATATGTTTAGACTATAAATGATATGTGTGACTTAAAGTGCATAGAGTGAGACTCCAGATGAGGAAGGGAAAGCAGTAAGAGCAGAAAAACTGTGCAAGGCTGCAAGCAGATTATGCACAAGTGGGGTGTGAGTTGTGCCTCCATTGGTCTCTAGACAGGGACCAGGAGCAAAGAGTACAAGATGCAGTACTTAGTGGCCTGAGGACAGCAGTTATATTTCCAGGGCAGAGGGCGCCTGTTCTTTCCCCTGTCTTCAGGACTCTACATGATGTATGTTCACCTTTTGAAACAAATTTTGATTTTGAATGTCACTCCTCAATCCCTTTCCCTATCTCCTCGGGTCCATATGGACTCTCCCTGTCATCTTAGAGGCAAAATTTATCCTCACCCCACCCATGAGACCATGAAGAAGGTGGTCCTGTGGCCTGGCCCTCAACAGGTAGCCCTCCCTATCCCTTTCTTGTGCCTGGCTTCAGAACTACCTGAACCCACCCCAAAGCCTTTCCATGTGCCTCTGTCCTGTGTCCTGGACACAATGCCCATCGCCTACATGTGGCTTGTAACCCTGTGATCCTTAGTCCTCTTGAAAACTACTCACAATCCAGGTCCTAGTTCAGGTCCTGGGATGGTCCCTTCCCTGAGGATTCCCAACCACCCTTCCCTTCCATTCTGACAGCTAGCTGCTGTGCCTGGTGAGTTCTTGGGTAGCATTTCTGTTTATAGTGAGGCTTACAAGGCCAGGGAGCTGCCTGTTTCCTGACACCTGCGGGTCCCTGGTTTCTAGAACAGTGTCCTGAAGTGGGGGCTCAAAGATGGTGGAATGAATAAAAGAGAAATAAGGGAATGGTATCGATGCAGAGGGCTTGGGAATCAGAGAGACTGTTAAGACAGTGCCACCCCAGGGAGGCAGCCTTTCGGCCTGTGATGCCTTTGGCTTCCATGAACAGAACAAACAAAATTCAGCTCTAGCCCACTGAGCGGTCTCAAAGATGGCCTACAACAGGGAAGTGACTTGAAGAAGCAGGGGACATTTCTCAGGCAGGGGAGGGAAGGGTGACACCCAGAAGGGTGTCTGGGTAGGGAAGACAGTGAGTGTCAAGGTAGAAAGGCCTGTATTGTACAGGAGCTAGTTCAGATCAGCCTCAAAGAATCAAGCTGGGCATCGTCTCCTAGTGACATCAGTTCAGTTACAATTAAGGAATCCAGGGGACCAGCACATGGCAGGGGCAGAGGCAAGTACCTTAAATCAGGCTTCCTTCTTTTGGTACACCTTACCCCTCCTTCCTCTCCTCCTCACTTGCTATCCCTCAACTGTTTCTTATTCTTTATGGAATGCTACCTTTGCCAGCTCAATGCTGTCCAGACCTGAACTGCAGCAAGGACAATAGAGATGGTACCATGTAAGGCCCAAGGAACCTGCCCCAAAGCTAACTGTAAGGTGTTCGCTCTTTCCCACGAGGAGTGGTTACGTCTTCTGTTAGACTCACTGAGGCTACCTGACTTGGAGACGGCCCTACAGCTCTGCAGGCCAGCTGACCCTGCAGCAGGAGGGCAACTCTGTCCAGAGCCCTTGGGACCTTTCTTTGCCCTTGTCAGACTGGCACTCCCTGCCTCCTGGCCCAGGAGCTCTCCAAAAGAACTTAGGGCCAAAAGCAACATCACTTCAAGGCGGACTTAAAAAAAGAAAAGAGAGAGAGAGAGAGAAGAAAGAGAAAGAAAAAAGGCAGCAAACCAGCGAGGGTGCAGTCTTGGGGGTGGCAAACAGTGCAGGGCAATTATCCTTTGAAATTAGGCTAGCCAAACAGATGTTTCTATTTTCATCCTGTCCTGCTCTCTTTCCAATCCAGCGAAATTAGTTGCAAAGTCATCAGTCACCCAATCACACTAATAGTTTAACATCCGATCTGCCGGGGCTGGTGGGGGCGGGCTGGAGTGGCAGAGCCACTTCGAGCTTCCTTCCCGCTGAGCAGATTGAGCGGCATCTGCTCTAACACAAGTTAAACCTCGCAGTTGACTTTATTTTCTTTCTCCTGGTCCTCGGGGTCCCGAGCTGGGGGGAGATAAAGTGAAACACATTTGCTTCCCCCGGAGGGAGGAGGGACACCGAGCTGCCTTTCTGAAAATTCGGCCCATCAATCATAAACTGATTACAAATTCGTCACCTTGAATCAATTTCTGTTCACAAGTTCAAAAGGCGCTATGAGCTCGAGGCTATCTGGAATATTCTACATGTGGAGAGTATTAACATTTGATCCAGCTCCTCCTTCAGAGGAGGGGACTAGCTGGGAAGGGGAAACCAGTTCTCATTGACTGGCCAGGATTCACACCCTGGGCCCCCTCCACCATGGGTATGAGGAAACTGTGGACCCAAGATGGGGGAGGGAAGAGACAGAGAAGGCTCGCGACTGATGGAGTCGATCACGTCATAAACCTACATTTTCTTTTTGACAAGATACAAATGAGCCTTAAACTTCTTTTAAAAATGTATGTTCTTTGTGGTATTAGAGCCTCGTGCACGCTGAGTAAGTGCTCTACTGTGGAAGTGCGGCCCCAGCTGCGAAGCTTCACTCTTACATACGGACACTTCCTAGGAAAGCTGCAAATGAGAGAGAAATACAAAGAAAGACGGTGAGATGGAGACAGAGACAAAGATACAGGGACAGGAGAGAGAAAGGAAAGGAAGATAAGGACAGAGACAGACAGACAGACAGACACAGAGAGAGGCAGGTAGGCAAAGAGGGGAGGCAGGCTCACTGAAAGAGGAAGGAAAAGATGGAGGAGGAAGGATGAAAGGTGAAAAGCTAAAAGGGGGGAGTGAAAAGTGGGAAGGCAGCCCATTTCTCCACAGACCCCCCCCCAAGTCTCTGGTCCCTTCAGATTCCAGATTCTTTCCCCAACCCCAATTTCAGAAACTCAGGGGAAGACCTTTCCTGGGGATGTCTTGAAGTTTAGCCAGGGAAGCCAGCTTCAGATGGTTTCAAACCCACTGGTTGGTCACAGGCAGGGAGAAGCAGGTGTGGAGGGAGGTTGGCGGCCATTCTGACTTCATCTCCAGCTGGCCTACTGCTGCTGTTTCTTGGCCAGAAAGAGAAAAAGATGGAAGAAGGAAGGAGGAAGAAGGGAAGAAGGGAAAAGGAGGGGGAAGGAGAGGGCAGGAAGAAAACTGGATCCATTACCATGGGGCCAAAACCTATTCAGGAGTGTGGGTGCAGACCTCGGCTCCCTCTCCAGCAGGAGCAGCCAGTGGTTCCTGAGACCCTTTCATTTGTAATAGGCCAAGTCTTCAAAGACTATGCAAAGCACCTCCAGCATTCTGGGTATTAGCCAGTTTACGGATCATTGTGGGTCTGTGACCACACCCAATAGTAGCCCTAAAAATGAGTGACCACAGCCCAGTCATCCCAAGGACCTCTGGCTCAGAGAAATCAGACTGAGCAGCACCCAGTATGGGCAGGTGTCCTGACAAAGGGCCCACAGCTGTGATGCTGATACTAGGAAGCTCTGAGGCCCACAGGCTGGTGGCAGGGCTCTTGGTGTGACTGTCAAATTTCTATTGGGAAAATAGATACCTTGGGAGAAATTCAGGATTCAGCAGAGAGATTGTAGGTTCCCTCCAGGAGTGGAGGCAATTAGTCAGCTCATGTGGACCTCAGAGAACCAGGGTTCTGCCATTATGTTGCTATCACATACCTGGCTTGTCCTGTGAGAGATGTCCAGAACAAGCCTGCACACAGAGACCCCAATCCCCTTTTCCCAGGAGCCTGGCCACAAAGGACACAGGTATCTGCTCTCAGTCCTAATGTCAATTTGAGTACAAGTAGCCAGCTTCAAGCAACCAGAACTAAGGGCTGTGTGCCCTTAAAGCTGGCAGACCTGAGCTTCATGGAGAAGGGTATTGAGAGCTGGGACTCCAGGACAGCTCATGCACTGTTCCGAGAGACTGGGACAATCTTTATAGCTTGGGATGCTGGTGACTATGAGGTTCCTTCTGGATGCCAGAATCCCACTTAAGTTCTACAGCTGTGCAGATAGCCAGGGGGAGGCAGGCCGAGCCCTCAGAAAGGGCAGGGTGGTCAGTGATCTTGGGACCTCAGTGTGGGAAAGGGGATCCTAGAGGGCTGTTCCTAATCTTCCCAGAGCTATGCTGTAGCCCCAGCAGGACAGCAGAGGAAGGACCCTTAGGCTAGAAATAGGTACCCTGCCACACAGCTCCAGAGGGAGACACAGTTGAGGAGAACACATAGCGTGTTAATACTGCGGCCAGCTACCTCAGCACTTAGTTTTGGCCTCTGTTTCCCCCAAAGAGTTCAAGTTTGCTTATTTACAAAGCTATACCACAGACACTATTCCTGGAAGACACATTGTACAAGGAACTCAGCCCAGTGCTACAGCATCTTCATCTCTACAATGACCATGATGCTCAACAAGGATAGCAGGACCCTGTGGTTTATAGATTTGGGTACTGCATGTCCTGCCTCAATTGGATTTTAGCCTCCTGGACTCCTTCTGCCCTGTCCATGCAGCTAGCAGAAGCAGGGAGCCCCCTATACTTCTCAAATCTTATGTCTACTGATCCTAGCAGGCTTTGTAGAAATGAGACCGTGGCTCTCCAGTGGGCTTTTTGCACATGGAGATGGATTACATTAAGCTAGCTCTATACAGCCGTGAAGTGATAGGCCTAAGTACATAAGCTCACATATATGAGCATGGGACTAGCCAGCGCCTCGGGAGAGAAGGCAGTTGATTTCTGATGTCTACCAGGACTGAGAAAGATACCAGGGTTGATTAGTGATGTCTGCCGGGGCAAGGAGAAGGATCACCTTTTCCATTTTCAAGCTTCCCCTACTGGCCAAGAGATTGCTTGGGGTTACCTGAAGTCTGGGCTAGAAGGAACCACACAGGACACTTTTACCAATGAACTGCTGAAGTGAGGGAGCCTTCCACTCTATGAAGATTCCCCTTCTCCATGGTTCCTGGATCCCTCTGCTGGGTGAAATGTCCTTACTAAGTTTAAAGCCACCTTCCATGAACTCCTTTGCAGAGGCAAAGGGGACATTCTCAGCTTTAAGGCCTGCTCCTGAAAACTTTGCCACCCTCTGTCCAGTTCCCTCCAGGCCCCCCTGTGAGGTGGTGAGGAGCTGAGCCAAGCCTGCTGTTCGAGCTACTGCTGACTTTTGCAACACACCAGCTTCCCAGAACTGGCTAGCTTCTGCCAAGTTTGCCTTAGAAGGGTGCTCAGGCTTGAGGCCAACTGACCCTCTTTTCTGTCCAGCCTACTACTGAGAACTCATGGCCCTGGGGCAGCCACTTAACCCTTAGCCTATGATATTGCAGCTCCCAGGGCCAAAGGCCACCCACCTTGTACATGGCATGAGAAGCTGACTTGGGAGAGGGGATCCCAGCAGGCAGTGGGGATGTCACCAAGTTTAAGCCTGCAGTTTTGCCTTCCTGCCACAGACACATGGAGGAGAGAGCTCTGCCATGGGTACCCAATGTAACTGTGTTCTTGGTTAAGATGAGCCATATCGGATGAGACCAGCTCTGAGCTAAGCATGGACCTTTCAAGAGAAGGGGGTGCTAGGCTCATCTGGGGCATATCCCAGTAGAATCAGGGCCTGGAACCCATTTAGAAGCCAGCCAGGACCAGGCAGTAGAGATGTGATGGAGACCCAGAATATGGCCCCTCCAGGGTCAGTTTGTGCACAGACAAGCAGGCAAGGGGCCTGTGGTTAACAGGCAGCCCTTAAATGCTGAAAACCCTTGGAAGCTGTATAAGCCAAATGAAGGACCCACCTTAATCTAGTAGCTAGCCCTACTCACACCTTAATCTTGGACTCTCACCTCTAGAGCAGGAGAAGATGTGTGTCCACTGTCTCAGCCACACTATCTGTGTGGCTTCTCCATGAATGCTCCATGAAAGCCAATGCAAACCAGCTCCAAGTGTAAGCTGCTCCACTAACCAGCTGTGTGGCCTTAAATGGCTTATTTCGCTTCTCTGAGCTTTACTCTTCTGGCCTGAGAATTCAGAGGTAGCATGTGGCCCTAGGGGACAAGCGGTTGAGGTGCTGTGTGAGTCAGTAGAAAGTCCCTGTCCCTGGTCCTGGTGTGGGGGTGACATGAGGGGAAATGGGGCATTACGAGTTTCCGGTGCCTCCCTTTGATGTGTACAACCACATCCGAGGGCACGTGAAACACTTTGAGCCAGGTCGGGGCAGAAGAGCTCTGAGAAAGGCTGGCCCCGCAATTAGCTGGGGATTGGATTTCTCTTGGTTCCCAGGAGCCTGCCATCAGAGCAGATTGCTGGGAGAGGGCCACAGGTCCTGGACTGCACAGCCGCTCCCTCCCACCCCGTTCTCATGCCCACCCCTCTCCGTGGGACTCTGCTTAGTAAATATTAATTTACCCTCAATTACTACTGACAGGTCGAGAAAGGCCTCTCCATGCCCTTCCAGGACCATGTCCTTCAAAGTCAGCACCAAGCAATTAGGACTAATAGTGTCTGCGGGGGTGGGGGGCGTCGCATCTCCCAGGGGCTGCAGCCAGCTTGAGTCCAGATAGCCACCTCTCCTCCTAGAGTAGGCAAGAAAGCAATGCGGCCAGGTGCTTGGGAGAAGCCAAGGATAGCTGGGCCTGAGGACTCAGAGCTGTGGACTATAGGGGACTACATGGAGATCCAAGAGGAGCTCCTGAAACAGGGCATCCATAGGGAAGTAACAACAGTCTTTTATGTCACTGAGGAACTGGGATGCAGACCTCTCAGACCTCAGTTTCTTCAGCAGGTAGGGAGGCAACTAGGAACCCACTAGGAGGCCCCGGGGGTTGGGTGAGATGGTGGTATTAAGGTTTACCTGATAAGTGGGTCAGGTTACAGAAAAGGCTGCTGGCATGGGCTTTCAGCAGCTAGACATGGGACATGAGTGGGGTGCGCTTTGCAAAGCCCAGCACCATGGGAAGAAGGACTCCTGTGACCGCCACCCTTCCCCAGCCCTCCTCGTTCCCATGGGGGCATCAGTACAAGTTCCCAGGACAAAGCATGGCACATGCCCCACTGATGTTTCTGCTTCACAGCTCAGGGGCTGGAACCCAGGGTCAGGGTGCTGGCTGGGGCCCTTCTGGAAGGGTCTCTCCTGGGCTGCAGGTAGCTGCCCTCCCACTTTGTCCTCACATCCTCATGTGTCGGAGAGAGCTCCAAGGCCTCCTGCATATAGTGTTAATCCAGGCTCTGTCAGGCACATCTCTGATGTCTAGAGGCATTTCCTCCTATCTTATTTACATCTGCACCCTGGGACACTCTGACACACCGCAACACACACAAAAGACTAGGAGCCAGAAGTACCTGGGTGAACTCAAGGGCACTGATCCTGCAGAGGCCACACTGGCCCTGGGAGGAGAGAGGCAGCCTGGGCACCACCCCTGACCTTCCCCAGCAATTGTAGTCTCTGTGTACTCAGCGCTGACATGATCAGAGTTATTGGGACCCATGGTGAGCATGGCACCTGTCAAACAGGACCTGACTTTCCTGTGATAAGGACATCCTGGCTGAAGGCCAGACTAGGACACTAGGCCAAGGGAAGAAGAGGAGAAGCTAGGAGTTTTCCCATGGCCTGTTGGGAAATGCAGTGTGTTTGCTGAGTTGTGCCTTCCCCCAAATTCCTGTCTACCCAGAGTTTAAACATGTGACCCTTACTTGGAAATAGGGTCTGAAAAGACAAGGCCTAAGATCATGGAGAGGAGGGAGAGAATAAGGCATGTGGAAGAGGCCATGTAAAGATAGGGCAGGGGCTCAAAGGGGATGGCCACAAGCCTGGGGCCATCAAGAGTGGGAGGAGCAGAGGACCCGCCCCTGGAGCATTTAGAGGGAACATATTCCTGTCAACACCTGAATTGCACACGCTGGGCCTCTGACCGGCTCAGTTTACTGTCAGTTATTATAACAAATGTCCCCAAGTCTGTGTTATCATTAATCCTCATTGTCTGCTTGACCACCATCTAGAACCACCAAAGGGCTGCAGCTCTGGAGCTGTCTGTGAGGGCATCTCCCCAGAGATTAAGAGGGAAGCCTCATCCTGAATGTGGGACCATGGGTTTGGGACCAGATGAGCACTGGGATTCATCTCTCTCTATTTCCTGACTGTGGATACAATGTGACTGCTTCAAACTCCTTCTAACTATGCTGCCAGGATGGACTCTACCCTCAAGCTGGGAGCCAAGATGAACAGGTCATTCCTGAAGTTGCTTCTTGTAAGGTATTTAGGTATGAGAAAAGTCACTAATATAGGCTGATCCAGGGCCTGACCTCAGAGAAGTGTCTCTCAAAGCACCCTTAAGCACTAAGGGGGAGGTCAAACCTTTACCCTGCTGATCCCAACCAGGTACTCACTATGTCTGGGACTTGGGTATCTGCTAGATAAACATGGGCCTGGTGGACACATGCGAGCAAGGGCATGGGATAACCTAAGCTTTATACCAGTTGTAACCAGCTGAAGCCTAGGACCCCTGAAGAAGCACATTTGGTTGCTAGCTCCACTTTGCAGATTAGAACGTCAAGGGCACATGTCCTGAACATAGCCTAAGAATGGATGGATTTGTAAAGTTTTAACCCTGCTTCCAAGAGTCCTCAAAATCTCCTTCAGAGAGCCAATATATAGTCACATAACTCTAAAGAATGGCTATATAACTGCCTCTCTCTGCATCAGAGAACTAACATAACAAGCCCGTCTATAATCATACGTGTCCCATGTTTTACACCCGACCTATTTTTATCTTTAGCTTTAGCTTTATTTTACACACCTCTCTCTGGAGCATCCCCTCATTGGACTGATGGAAGTTCCTTGCCGTCTAGGTGTCCCTGTTGAGACACCACTCCCTGTTGAGACACCACTCACCATGTCTGGGCACACCTTGGTCCTGGAAACCTGACCTGGGTGATGAGGGAACAAAGAAATCACAGACACACATTCAGAAAAGCTGGGATCAGGTGGGCTGTGCTCCCTTTGCTAGAACGGCATCAAATATGACACAGCACCTCAGCACATTTATTGCATACAGCACAGGAGCAAAGGTAGCTAGACTCAGTGGAAGGTCTCTGTAGGGAGCTGCCTCGAGTTGCAGTCACCGGAAGGAGGAAGCCACAGTTGCTACTTTGGCACACGCTGGTTAATCATTAGTAAACCACACTAGTGCTTGGAGCAGAGGGAGGCCTTGCTGTGCCTCACCAGGAGGAAGGCTTTACCAATTCCCAGAGGTCTGAGGCATGTTAGTCCTTGCCAATAATATGCATTCACTCAGGGCTCCATCCACTCCTTACATATTCATTCGGAGCTTTTACACGTGCCCCACAAGATTTGACAAAGCGAAACAGAAGTACTTGGGATTTTGATTTGGAATGTACAAAGCCTACCAGTAAAGGATGAGAGAATTATTCTAAAGCATCACAGGACAGGGCGGGTTTCAGGTTTTTCTGACTTGGTGGTTGCTATCATGAGAAGTTGGTACTCCCAGTGCAGGGTGAAAAGCCACAACACATAAGTGGATGACCACGTTTAATGAATGTTACTTATGCAAATAGGGAGCCAGTCCAAGTGACCCCAGCTGTCCATCAGCTGAAGGGAAAGACACATCTTTTTTTTCTTTTTTTTTCCTGTGATTTACAATTTCTATTTATTATGCTTTTGTGGTCTATATATTCTTTTTTTTTAAATTAATTACAGTTTATTTACTTTGTATCCCAGCTGTAGCCCCTCCCTCAACCCCTCCCAATCCCACCCTCTCACTCTCTTTTCCACCCATGCCCCTCCCACAGTCCACTAGGGGAGGTCTTCCTCCCCTTCCTTCTGATCCTAGTCTATCAGGTCTCACCAGGAGTGACTGCACTGTCTTCCTCTGTGGCCTGGTAAGGCTGCTCCCCCTAAGGGAGAGGTGATCAAAAAGCAGGCCAATCAGTTCATGTCAGAGACAGTCCCTGTTCCCCTTACGAGAGAACCCACTTGGACACTGAACTGCCATGGGCTACATCTGTGCAGGGGCTCTAGGTTATCTCCATGCATGGTCCTTGGTTGCAGTATCAGTCATAGAAAAGACCCCTGGGCCCAGATTTTTTTTGGTTCTGTTGCTCTCCTTGTGGAGCTCCTGTCTTCTCCAAGTCTCACTATTTCCCCCCTTCTTTCATAAGATTCCCTGCACTCTGCCCAGAGTTTGGTTATGAGTCTCAGCTTCTGCAGGGTAGAGTCAGAAAGACACATCCTAACAACACTGAGTCCACCGTCCAGCAACATGGCACAGCTGCCCATTTCTGCAGATTGTCTTCAATCTCAATCAGCAGTGAATTGAGTTTTTATGTAGTGGTGTCACAAAATCTCTATTATTTTCAAATCCTCCAAATGGTGCTTTAATTATTGTTTTATTTCAAATTAAAAAAAAGTATGGGCTGGCAAGGTGGCTTAAGGTGGCATAAAGGCTCTTATTACTAAATCTGATAACCTGAGTTTGACGTCCAGAACCTACACTGTAGAAGGATAGAATCAATTCCTGCCGGTTGTCCTCTAATTTCCACATACACCACATGCGAGTGCATGCTCACACACAGACACACACATGCTAAACAAACAAACAAACAAATAAACAGGTGCTTTTAGGGAGTGGAGAGAGGGCTCAGTTGTTAAGAGTGTGTACTGTTTTCTCAGAGGACTTGAATCTGCTCCCCTGCACCCACAAGGGCACCTCACAACCACCCATAGCTCAAACTCTAGGGGATCTGATGCCCTCTTCTGGTCCCAGCAGGCACTACACTCAATGCACAGACACAGACACATAATTTTTTTAAAAAAGTTAAGTATTTTCTTTAAATATATAAATATTTTTTAAAAACCTTCAACTTATGAGCTATTGGCAATATGGAGAAATTACTGTGGAGTTCTGGGAACTGGCTTTGTCCCTCAAAAGCATGGTGTGATGTGCTTGTTCAGTCTAATGGATATTTAAAGATTTCATACAGTCAGGTGACATCCTGTGACATGTTGATCAATGCGAACTGCAATCCAACAGAGGCAGCCATATTTTCACCAGATATCTTGAGCTTGGTTTAATTTTGTGGTGTTTTGTTTATCATGTCTTTAAATGGGAGAAATCCAGGGATCATGTAGACATTAGAATCCTCATCTAGAGGCTGGGGACATGGCCTGGTCACTAAGTACTTGGATAGGAACATGTGCTCCTGAGTTTGACATCTCAGAAATCATATTTTAAAAGCCAGGCATGGTGCGGAGGCAGCAATAGAAGCCTCCTCAGAGCTTGCTGGCTATCCAGTCAAGCTAGCTAGTGAACTCCAGACTTAGAGACCCTGTCTCGAAAGGTAAGGCCAACCTCGGACCTCCATGTACACACACATTCACACACTCTCTCTTACACATACACCTCATCTAGAGAGTGTCCTAGAAATAAAGTTTTGAAGCTGCCCAGCTGCTCACTGAAATCTTAGGATGCTTGTATTGTCTGTGCTGATCTAGCATTATTTCCTCTCATTCTTAAACAGGGAAACTCAGATTTAAATGAGTTCATGCCAGCACTCGGGACCCACAGGCCAGTGCGTAGCCTGTCCCACTTGCTGGGCCTCTCTTCTCCTTGGAATGCATGTGCCAGCTCTCCCTTAGGCAGTGTGATGGATCCACAAGTTGGCGCTTAGTGCCCTCCATCAAAGCTAGCAACGTGCAAACCACAACCCTTTTCATTTGATGAGTTCAGGAACTGCTCTTCTTAGTTTCCAGGCTCAAACAAACCAGAGCACAAACCCAACCAAAAGTCTTCAGTGGGCTCTGGGAACAGCTGCTCAGAAAAAGGGAGAACTGTGGAATTCCGTTCCTCAGGCCCCAGTGCTCAGAACTAACAGCCATGTTCTCTCCCCTCTCTGCAAAAAGACACACCAAGCCTCTTGGACTGGACACAGGGAAAGCTACAGGCATATCCAGCTGCTTCATGACATTGGCCTATGGTGGCATCTGTTGTTTGAGAAAGGAATCCACTTACGGAACTAGAAGGTATTTCCATCTCCCTGGGTGTTGAAGCACAGGAACACGGGCACCAGATGTCCTGCGCCTGCAGGGAGTGCTCCCTGTCCAAAAGGATTGGCCTCTCATTTATCTTTGTCACTAGAAGATTCCCTAAAAGGAGCCCCACCTAGGGCTCAGTCTGGAAATTCAGGCCGAGAGTGAGTCTAGACACACTCGCTGGAGGCATGGTGATCTGAAGCAGCTGTTTCTAGAAGGATCTGTCACTCAGTGGAGATGTTTTGGGTGGGTCACTGAAACCAGGAAGAGATGGCCCATGCAAACCAAGTCAGCTGATTGCAGGGATCTGAGAAGCAAGCTGGTGCTGCCTGCATTTTCTTGCTTTTTAAAGATTTATCTGCTTTTATTTTATGTGTATTTATCTACTTTTATTTTATGGTTGTTTGGCCGGCATGTGTGTCTGTTTACTGTGTGCATGCAGGGACCATAAAGGCCAGAAGAAAGCATCTAGTCTCCAGTAAGCGGAGTTACAGGTTGTTGTTAGCTGCCATTTGGGTGCTGGGGATCTGGAAGAACAGCCAGTGTGCCTCAGTGCTGACCCATCTCTCCAGCCATACAGCAGATTTTTTAGGCTTATTAATTTTATTTTATTTCTATGAGTGCTTTGCTTGCAAGCATGTCAGGTACTCAAGTGCATGCCCAGTGTCCACATATGTCAGAAGAGGGCATCAGGTCCCTATGGAAAGGGAGTCACAGGTAGTTGTGAGCCACCATGTAGGTGCTGGGCCCCAAATTCGTGTTCTCTAAGAGCAGCCAGTGCTGTTAACTGCTGAGTCACCTTTTCAGTCTCATACTGCATTTTGTTTTTTAAAAAGGAGAGAGCTCTTGTCTGAATCCCTTGGGTCTCCAATGGTTCTTTACCACAGAACTGGGAACCAAAACTAGCATAAAGGAAACAATAAACACTTGCTACGTGAGTACATGAGTGGAAATGGGCATTCTAAAATGCTGGAAACCAGAAAGGCAACTGTGCTGGCCATACCTGGCTAACTGAGCAGCTAGCTAGCTCAGGGGCCAAGGCCTCTGAGCCCTCAGCTGGCTTTATTCTTGCCCTGACTAATGGGATTTCCAGCTGTCACCAAATCCCTGTTCTGCCTGAGAGCGTCAGGCACACAGGCCTGCCCTCTTCATATCTGAGAGCCTGGCCCAAAGCGGGACTTGAGCAAGTAGCTGGCTCTCACATTCAGCCACATAGTTAAATTAGACCACAGATGGGCTTACATGTATGAATGAAATGTTTTCCTGAGAAATTAATCATTTTAGAAGCATCTTTGACCCAAGTCTATTACCACATGGAACACAATAAAATAACATTAAAAATATACAGATATTTAAATATTTGTTGTATATGATGAATTCATTTATAAGATATGTGTTATATATCTATACCATATAGAATTTATATACTTTCTCTCTAATTTACTATTATTTTTATATTTTATAATATTATTTTACAGTATTATTATGTACATTTATACATAAGTATATTAGTTGATTGATTGAACCAAGGTTCCTACAAATGCTAGGCAAGTGCACTATCTCAAAGCCACACCCCCAACCCATAAGAGCATAAGAATATTTATATAGCATATTATATCATTATACATTTCATAATGTCTTTATATGCTATACATTCTGTATAATATCCATGTATTTAATATATGAAAATAGTATATACATATGTACCATATATTTCTCTACTTTCCAGCTGAAATCATGTGTTTTCCAGCAGCTTCCATTGGTTTAAAACGCTGTCTGGACAACCTCTCGCTTAATACTTGAAATGACTGCTGAGAGTGTTTCCTAGATAGCCACATTGTAGGTGTAAGTCCTAAATAGAAAGCCATGGTGGCCATCAGAGTGGCCACCCAATCAGACTCTGTGTTGTCAGTCCCATCCTGAGCACATTCTCTATCTGCAGAGCTGGGCCACCCTGAGGCTGGTCCTTGGAAAGGGAGGGGGCACATTCAGAGCACACAAACTCATGCCTCCATAATTCTACCCATTTGTCCAAATGTTGGGTGACCACTGCATGCAAAAGTGGCTTGCCAGGCACGAAGGCTGCCCATTGGTCTTTCACACGGTTTTAATGTCTCTCCTACCCTCAAGACATTTGGAGAGCCCTGACTCCATCAGGAACTCTTGGCCTGTGGCAGTCACTTTCCAAATGATTCTGGATTTTTGCAAAACCCATAGCCCTAGCATTTGGAAGGCTGAGATAGGAGGAGGATCATCACATATTTGAAGCCACTCAGCTACATAGTAAGCTGGCCACCACAGGCCACATGAGACCCTTTGTTTAAGATCCTTTCTTTAAAAGCATCTTGTAAGCACAATGACCTTAGCTTGATCCCCAGAATCCATATATATAAGATTGGAGTGGTGATTTGTGCTGTCAAGGTGGACACGAGAGGATCCTTGGTGCTTAGTGGCTTTGGATTTGAGTCTCATCATTGAGGGTCAAGGGGAGGATGGCAATTTTATTTTATTATTATTGTTGTTGTTATCATTTTTTCGAGACAGGTTTTCTCTGTGTAGCCTTGGCTGTCCTGGACTCTTTTTGTAAACAGGGCTGGCTTCTGCCTCCCTGAGTGCTGGGATTAAAGGCATGTACCACCATGCCTGGCTACTTGTTTTGTTATTGTTTTAAAGACAGGATTTCTCTATATATCTCTGGCTGCCCTGGAACTTGTTCTGTCAACCAGGCTGGAATTGAACTCAGAGATTCATGTAACTCTGCTCCCCGAGTGCTGGGATTAAAGGTTTGCACTATCATATATACCCTGTGAGTAATTTTATTTTTAACATTTTTTTTTCCTAATAAACTTGAGCTTGGGCCTGGGCATGGGAAGGTAAGAAAAGGATTTAGTTTTACCCTAGGTGGATATGTGATCTTGGCCAACTTCTGACTTCTCTTGAAGGCACCTGGGTATCCCCAGATTGCCCAACACAGCCAGCTTGTAAGGAGACTTTTTGAATGTACTGTCCTTAGGACAATGGCTGGCCAGGATTTACAGAGAGTTGGCCTACTCTAACATGCAACAGATGAAGGCTGTTCTCTTTATCTCAGAGTTTGGCCAGCCAGCAGCTCCCCACCGTCCCACACTGGGCAAGCCACCCTGGTCATGTCATACCAGGCATTCTATGTCATCCACCCCTATACTTACCCTGCAGTTGGAGATTCTGGGTTCTGTCTGCCCACTGAGCTTTCTCCATAGAAGCTTTGAATTTGACTAAGGAAATTGTGCTACCAAATTCCACCAACTGTGCCCAGGTCTTATGGGCACCAAAGCCAGTTAAAAAGACACCACAGGCTGGGCAGTGATGGTGCACGATTTTAATCCCAGGACTCAGGAGGCAGAGGCCAGCATGGCAGAGGCCGCCCTGGTCTACAGAGTGAGTTCCAGGACAGCCAGGACTACAGAGAGAAACTGTGTCTTGAAAAACTGAGAGAGAGGAAGAGACAGAGAGAGCGACAGAGATACAGAGACCGAGAGAAGAGGGGGTAGGAGAAAGCTAGAGAGATGGCTCAGTGGTAAAGAGTGATAATGCTCTTCCAGAGAACCTGGGTTTGGTACCCAACACTCCTATCAAACAGCTGACAGCTGCCAGGAACTGTAGTTCCAGGGTAATGCAAATGTCTCTGGCTTCCACAGGCACCTATAGCCACATGCACCTATATGGATGCACTCAGAGATACATAATTTAAAATAATAAAAATAGATCAAGGAAAAAAAAAAGGCTGTAGCGGGGGTGGGTGGTTGAAAGATGGCTCAGCAGTTAAGAGCATTGGCTGCTCTTCTAGAGGTCCTGAGTTCAGTTCCTAGCAACCACACATCTATAATGGGATCTGATGCCCTCTTCTGTCATTCAAGCATACCCGCATACATGCCCAAGTAAATAAATGTTAAAAATATTTTTTTAAAGAGGCACCAGGGACTCTGGTTCAGATATGAAAGTGTAACTGAAGCCCCGTGGAGACAGCAGAAGTAGTGACACACACCCCTGGGGCTGGGTGATCCTCAAGTTTACACAGTAGCCCCTTTGAGGTTACTCTAATTATCTGGGCTCCTGAGGGTGAGCCAGCAGAGTGATTCTAGAAGGGAGTGAGTCCACAGAGCCAGGGCAGAGGCCAATCCCTGACTTCCAGCCCTGGCTCCTTCCTGACATGTGTTCTCTACGTGGGGTCCCTTGTGTCTACGAGTGCTGAGGAAGACTCAGAGCTTCCTGTTCACCCTGTGATGGGCCCCTCCCCTAGGTAAACACCCGCACAGCCACACAGAGCCACAGGCAGGCTTCAGCCCAGAGCAGACTGACCAGGGAAAGATGGCCAGGCACACGCAGCCACCACCGCCAGCCTTTATCACTGTACCAACACAGAGATCATCAGCGTGAGAGGAAATGGAGGCTGTAGTTCACGTCTTCATACCGGATGGCCCTGTTGCTTTTAGGCCTGTTGTGGGGTGGGGAGTAGACATTTGCCTCATCAAAAGTGCTCACTGCGTGGTTGAGAACACACACACACACACACAAAAAAAAAAAAAAAAAAAGGAAGAGATCCCCAGATCTTCAAGGGTTCACCACCAACCACCTAAAACTCCTGTTGGGTCTTTTATCGCAGGCTCATCACTTCCTAGCAAGGTCACACAAGGATCATCCTTTAACACACGGGATTTTTGTGAGGATGTTTAAGACTTGAACTATAGCAGGCCATGACCTTGTTTAGCAAGGGGGTCTTACCCACAGGTATCTGCTGGGGACCTCTGGTCATTCCAGGTCCACTCAGTGGCCAGGCAGCATAGGAAAACAAATCTGCTCTCGGGGCCACACAGTCCTGCATATTTCTAGGGTGAGAGATGTCATGGAAGAGCGTCTTCGGGGTGTAGACAGTGGTGCCAAGGCTGACAGGGAGGAATGGGGCAGGGGGTGGGGTGTGCATGGCCAGGAGCTTCCCTGGCCAGTGCAGTGGTACTTGCCTGCAGACAGAGGTGGCAGTCAGGTGTCTGTGTGTGCAGGGTTAGGCCCATGGTGGGCGCTCCCACAGGCTCCAGGTGCGGTGGACAGGCCTCGTGGCAGGCTGTCTGGAGGGCTGAGCAAGAGCAGGCCAGGCTGGAGGGAGCTGAACCCTAATGAGAGCCAGGTGGGGCCACACCTCGTCTGTTGGGCGGCACCTCCTGGCTTTGATCAGTGATAAGGCCTTCGGGTTCCCAGGACCCCTGCCCTCCCCTCATAACCACTCTGCCCTGGCCACCATTTCCCCTTCAAAGCCAGCTCTCATCACTGGCCACAGAGGGGACAGGGAGAAATCAGAGGTAAGGGGGAGGGATCATTTCCCTGTGGCCCACTCCTGGGTGACTGCAAAATGCCCCCACATGCCCCAGATAATCACCTAGACCACGGCCCCACCTCTAACAACACAGACCCAGAGGGAAACCCTCCCAGCACCCTCAGCCTGGGCACCTCAAAGTAGCCAACAGCACTGAGCCTTGAGGGGAAAGACACCCCCATTTTGTCTTTGTTACTTTTGTCCATTTGAAAGTTTGCTTTGTTCTGTGTTGGGTGCTCTTCGGAGCATACTTCCCAGACAGCTGCAGAGGATCAGGGCTCCCCTGATTCAAGGCTATGCCTCTTACGGGGCAGTGGTTTAGGGGGCATGGAGTCTTTCTGGGGTGATTTAGGATGGGTGTGACTGGGACTCTGTCCCAGGCATGCGCATGTTTGGATACGTATTTGTGGACACATCTTTAAGCAGGGGTTCTATAGCTCTCAGAAGTCCACTCTTGGCGACAGTGGGATGGCTCGGCAGGTAAAAGGTACTTGCCACCAGGCCTGCCTACCTGAGTTTTGACTCCTGGGACCCACATAGTGGAAGGACAGAACTAACTCTTGTAAAACTGTTCTCTGAGCTGGGTGTGGTGGTGCACACCTGTAATCTCAGCACTCGGGGAGGCAGAGTCAGGCGGATCTCTATGAGTTCAAGGCCAGCCTGGTCTACAAAGCAAGTCCAGGACAGTCAAGGCTACACAAAGAAACCCAATCTTGATAAAACAAAACAAAACAACAACAACAAAAGCTGTTCTCTGATATCCACAGCTGCACACATAGTAACTAAGTAAATAAAAGCAATAAAATCAAAATAGGAAAGCAAGCCCCCTCCTCTGGGTGGTGGAAAGGAAGCAGCCATGTTCCCACCCTTGCTCCACGGGCAATTTCTGAGGTGTCTGAGACAGAAAAATGCCAATGTAGGCTTCCTCACTGTATGGTTTTATGGCCCACAATTCATTAGCAGCATGGTCAGCTCTGACCAGGGCAGCAGGCTGCTCCTGAGAACTTAACCAACCAATTTGTCCAGGGGACAGAAATGAATGGCTTCCTTAATGAGCAGCTGTCTGGGAGCCACGCCCACTCCACCGTGGCATTAGCGGCAATTGGACTGTTATTAATTTATATTCTGCCTCTTAAAGGAGAATCTATATTGTCAAGGCCATGGGGGAGCACCTTGTTCATTTGCTTTCCAAATCTGTCTAAATTATTCAAGCCAGTTAATGAATTTGTCGTGGCCCACACTCCTACAGCGTCTAGACGGAATCCAGACCATCAGCAGCCACATCCATCCTGCGGCCTGGCCCAACACCACCGCACAGAATCACGCAGTTTCCTTCAGAGGGAGTTTCCAGGCTGGGAGCAAAGCACTGTGTTTCCAGAGCAGAAACCGTGCACCTGGCTGATGCCATTGGGAGAGGCACTTAGGGTGTCCAATTCCATGGTTCTTTGGCTGAATGTTTAGAGAACGGAAAAGGAGAGATCGGAAAAGATAGCTATCTCCAATAGCTATCACTATTGGAGATTCAAAGAAAGCCAGCAGTGCTGGGCTCAGAGGCGCTCACTGCCTGAGATGCTTGGCATGGCCCTGCTCCCAGCAAACCACAGACAGCTATTGGTGCTGAACTCTGGGACACAGACGGCAAGAAAGTGCAGTTGTGAGCACAGGAAGCCCAGGCCCAACACTGGAGGGTCAGACCTTGATCGGCTTCTCCAGGGTAGAAGCTGCTTAGATATGCTAAAGGGGCAAGGACAGCCAGGCAGGGTTCTTCAACCTCAGGAGTCTGCCTTTGCAGTAACTGGGGTAAAGGACTCTGTCTATCTTTCCTCTAAGGCCAGAAGAGATGGAGAGCTCAATTGGGCCTCTCGTGATGAAGCACTGAACGAAAGGCCTTAATATAATTACATCTGGAGACAGAGCCTAGGCAGGAGTGACTTAATTACAACCATGTCTTGAACTCAGACTTCAGCCTCTGGATCCCTCAGACTTCGGCCTCTAGATCATGAGACTTTAACTCCGGTTGATGAAGCTCAGGTCTGACTTACATGTTATACACGTGTGATGTGTTATGATGCATCACAGCAGCCAAGCTCAGTCAATGCCCCAGGGATGGGAAGCCTAGAGCCCAATGTTTGTGTGTGTGTGTGTGCATGTGTGTGTGTGTATGTGTGTGTGTGTGTGTGTGTGTGTGTGCAAGTACATGCTCTGCTCATCCCCCACCCCACAACATCTTAGCCACAACCCTTAAGGCTCATGCAGACTGAAGTACAAGGGAAGTGCCCTGGGCTGGTCTGACACCCTCCCTCTACGCAGATGAGCCTGGGGCTCCAGGCTGTCGAGACTGCTGGAGCATCCGCCTCCTTGGGCCCAGCCGCAATGCCGCTCTGGCGATTAAGTGGAGCACTGACTCCTAATTGCCATAATGGGCTTGGGGAGGCATTCGCCCAGTGGCTAGTTAGGTGTGAGTTAGAGTCTGCATCGCCCAGCCCTGTCTCCTTTGTGGCCTACAGACAGTGGGGCCGCCAGGGATGAGCCAGGCTTTCAGGAAGACAGGGTGCCTGGCTCCTCCACCTATCACCCATCTTCACACATTGTTTATTCGCTGGTTCATGCGCCAGAAGACACATTATTGGAGATACCAGGAACCCAAGTGATGTGGTGTTTTGCGTAGGCTGACCCAGTCTTAGTGATGGCTCTTGGGGCATCACTCCCAACGTACACTTGCAAGCTGGGTCAAAGAACAGTAGGGTGGTTATCCACAGTCCTCAGATGGGAGGAGCTGAGACCTAAACCCAGGCCACGTGAGGGACCTGGACTCCAGTAACATTGCATGGTGAGGTGGTAAGGCAGACCTTGGAGAGCCTCATCGGCAGCTAGGCTTAAGTCCTGGGAGGACTGGTGCACAGAAGGTATACCTAGAGAAAGAGTTGTGTCCAGATGTGATGGGTTCTCTCCCCACCTGCAGTCCATGTCTACATTACCATATTGACACCCACACACACACACTACTGGCAGGAAAACCTCCTTCCCAGCAGAGGGCTGGGTCTCCTTACCTGCAACTCTTATTTGTCTCCTCAGAGATGCTGGCCCTGACAGCCTGCTGCTACTCTGCTATCTTTTCCCTCTGCTCATTGCTGTCTCTTTCCCTTCAGCAGGTGGGAGTTCTGCCAAGTTTGGTTGCTCCTCTACACCTAGCACTTCCGGATTCTTCCACTTAACCTCAGGTTTGGCACTCGGCTGTTTCACTTCCTGCTATGGAGTTTTGTGGGGCACGCAGAAGGACACCAGTATCAATGACCATCAGAGCAGGAGGTGCCCGGAGACCCCAAGACATGCCTAAGATGGAAACAGAGAAGCAGAGGGAGCCCCAAGACCAATATGACCCCCATATTTCCAGCTGCTTAAAAAGGCCCTAGTCAGTGAAGGCTGGAGCAGGGTCTGCCAGGAGTCATAGGGCATGACCTGAGTGGGTAACACTGAGGCTCAGTGGAGTCTGTGATGATAGGGTGGGAAGGGGGAAATAAGTAGAGGCTGGGGTTGAAGGGAACAGAGGACTCCAGGTTGGCCCCAGGAATCAGGCAGAGAATCTCAGCGAGCACTGTGTTGGAAGACAGCTAACCACAGGCACAGGCTGAGCTGCAGAAGCAGTGTGTGTGGGGATGTCTTTGTATGTCACATTTTCCCAATCCTGTTGTATCTTCTGCCTTTCCAACAAAACCTGGGGCGCCCCACTACCTTGTCCCAGGCTCCGTACCTGCCATGAACCTGGTCAACCCCTGCTCTGCCTCCAGGAGAAAGGACAAAATAAGGATGCAGAGGGTAGACATAGTGCTTGGAGTCTGGAGGTGCAGCCACTCACTGGGCTGCCTACACTGAGATGAGATCCAAATCCAGGCCCGTTGTGCCCAGACCACGATGGTGTTCATCTACCACCACACACTTATAACCACTGAGTGAACGCATACAAAGCCCGCTTGCTTCCTGTGAGGCTTGGAAAGCAGGTCTTCTTTAATTAATGACTTGCCATGTAATTGCAGAATTGCATGCGGTGGGCTGCTGTCTGCAATGGGCTTTCGAGACAATTTTGGCGCCAGCAGCCTGATGTGGGCACACTGTGCCTGGTGTCCAGGGACTCAGTGCCCATCCATCAGACTGCCTCCTCCAGCCCTGGGAAATCCAGCCCTTCTCCCACACCCAGGCCTAAGCCCATCTTCTGCCTCTTGCTAGTGGACATTGCCTCTTGGGTATGCCATGCTCCCTGGGTTCTTTCCTGAGGTGCTGGCCTTTCCACCAGCTGCAAGGAGACCTCTGAAGGGCCAACCTACAGGGCTGTTCAGAGGACCACCAGGTAACCTGACCCCTAAATCGCTCCTAGTTCTGGCCCTGAGCCCAGCATATACAATATATTTACACTGAGAGTTGCTGCAGCGGAGACCTTATTCTGTCTTTAGGGCTCATCTTCTATTCCTGTGCTCTGCCCACTCACTGGAGGTTGAATATGCCCAGAAGATGGCCCTCTCACCTTCCTTATTTACTGACCACAGTGCCTCTGTGACTCCATACTCTATGGTTTCCTGGGGCCCAGGACTGGATCTCTGTTGTTGACGAATGACTTAGCAAGTACAAGCAGGTCAACATTTCTTCACAGATCTGCCCAGCACACATGACTCAGGGATATAAGAAGCATAGAAGTGGAGGGGGCAGCCTTACCAGTCCACAGAGGAAGACAAAGAAGCCAGTCCTGATGAGACCTGATAGACTAGGGCCAGACGGAAGGGGAGGAGAACCACCCCTGTCACTGACGAAGGGGCATAGGATAAGAAGAGGAAGGAAGGGTGGGGTTGGGAGGGGATGGGGGAGAGGGCTACAGCTGGGATACAAAGTGAATAAACTTATTTTTATTTTAATAAGATTTTATTTTAATAAAAATTAAAATAATTTAAAAAAAAGAAGCATAGAGGGGGCTACAATCCTCTGTTGTCTCTGCTGGGGTTGAATTGCATGTCCTTCTCACAATTTGAAAATACCTTCAGGTTCTGAGCCGTGGTAGCTGAGTGTATGACCTCATTAAAAACATGGTCTTTGTAGATGTGATCAAGTGGAAGCAAGGCTGTCCCAGACTAGGGAGGGGGGTCCCTAAAATCAGTGGCACACACATAGAGGGCAGACCGTCACAGGACAGCACAGGCTGTGTTGGTTAGACCTTAATTGCTGTGACCACATAGTTAAGAAAAAGTTCAGGAAGAAAGGAGGCATTTGGGCTCATGTTTTAAAGACTTCTACCCATCATCTGTGTTCCTTTGATACTGACCCATGCTGAGTCTGAGAATCATGGCCATGGGAGCCTGTGGCAAATGTTGCTTACCTCATAGAAGACAGGAAAAAGAGAAAACCAGGAAGTGGCCAAGAAACAGACAATCCGAAGAACACACTTCCATGATTTACTTCCTCCGACTAGGTTCCACATCCTAACGTCACCAGTGACCCCCCCCCCAAAAAAAACAGCATCTCCAGTGGGAAAGCCTTTAATTGGGGAAACAATTAAAATTCAAGCCATAACAGAGGAACGGATGGCTATGATGCTCATACAAGCTGGAAACGCCCACGGATACATCTGTGTCCACCTCCTCAGTGTTGGGATACTACTGTGTTCCATGACATCTGCATTTATTTTTTAGATGAGGGTTCTAAACACCAAACTCAGGTCCTCATGCTTACATACAAGCACTTTGCCAATGGGGTCATCTCTCCAGTCCCTACCTGCATCTTTTGACACAGTCACCATTCCAGGCAAGCATGCTTCACTCCCATGAGCCCTTTCTTCCCCAACCCACCTCCCACATGGCAGGTGTGCTGAGCTGCAGGCTCTTTCCTTTGGCCATTAGCCCCATCAGCTGGGAGCCAGGGTACACAGCCTTCAGCCTTCCCTTACCCTGGCATGAGGTGTGAGGGCCCCTATGGGAAACCCAGAAATGTCACTGGGATTAAGCCCCTGGCCAGGGCACCCTGAGGTGAGGTCAGGCCCAGGTGCATGACAATGTCTTTACTGCTGGGGACCCTGGGAAGGCTGGATGGTCAGTCTACTGCATCTCCAGCTCATCAGGGGTCATCGGCAGCCCACCCCTTGGCCGAGAGTTATTGCTTTCAGCCACGGAGCCGGCCAGGAGCGGATTTCTCAAACTGCTGACTGCACTTAGAGCAAATCACTTTAATGATGTGTGAACATTTAATTAGATGGCTACCAAATGCCTCAGATTTCATGAACAGCCCGTGAGCCTGATCATGAGAGTTCAGGGTCCAAGGGAAGAGGATTTCCAAGCCTGCCCAGGCTGGACCTGAGACCGTGCTCACTGATTACCTGGGCCCTGGAGTGTCTCAGGCCGTGTCCTGAATCCAGTGAGGCCTAGAGACTGTAGAGTTAGGATTCTGAGGAATTCCCGCTGCTCCGAGGGAGGGTAGCTGTAGCACTTGACCAGCAAGGGGCTCCACTCCAACCCTAAGAGGATACATGGGACCAGGGAGAGAAAAGCTACCACCACATGTGTGAGGATGATGCTTAGAAAGGGAAGGTCCTTTAACCTCTTGCTGAGCACAAAGGTGATTAATTTGAATTCTACAAACAGGAAATGCAAGCTCAGAGAAGTCTTCCACCCTGCATGGCACACGACTGTGCAAGAAGGCAGCACAAAAAGGTTACAGGTGAATCCACTGCTCAGCCTTGCAAGGCCAACATACAGACCTGTGACACAGCCTTTGGGAACTCCACTCTGACCCACATCGCTGAGAAAGTCTTCAAGGAGGAGAAGAAATGAAATGCTGACCAAACCTGGTGATTTGGAACTAGGAAATGCAGGTGCTGCTTTGAAGATACTGGCGTCAGTGCCAGGCAAACAGGCCTGCAGTGCTGGCTGAGTGTGAATCAGGGCTTCTTCATGAGCTACATGCCAGGTCCTGCCAGGCAGGGACAATGCCTGGAAGAGGCACCCCGCTGCCTCCATAATTTATGCACATGCTCTGAGTGCCTGCCCACGTGCACACGTCTGTATACAGGAGCGTGCACACCACACACACATGCCTGCGTCCTGAATGCGCATAGCTCCACAGAGACAAATGTGTGCGCACTCTCATTCCCATTTTCGTCACACATGCGCACACAGGCACATATTCTCACAGGATGCACACGTATCATAAACACACCCCACATTCCAGCAGGGAAAAAAGCCCTCAACCCCTTTGCTGGGCACAGAAGTTTTCTTTCCACTTTTCAAGCACAGAATTCAAGGTTCAGAGGGGTCTTCTACACTGCTCTGTATGTGGCTGAGCATGAGGCCAGCAGGAAAAGGCCACAGGTGAAGGCTTACAAGGCTACAAACATCCCACTCACACACATGCCCCCGGGACACTCGACCATCCCTGACCAGCTCCATGCCCCCATCTCTAGAAGTGGAGGGGCTAGGAATCCCTATTGGTACCCGCTGCCATACACCAGCATGCGGTCGGCTAGTGCCACCTTCAAAAGGCCCTTGAATGCCCAGTACTCTCCCCCATGGTGCCTGGCCCACACCTCTGCCTGGAGGCCCGGCAGCAGCTGTGCTGCCAACGCTGCCCCGGCTGTGCTTGGAGCTGGCCAGCCACCCCGAGAAGCCCTTGGTGATGAGACGCGACCAGACAGGCGCAAGAACAGCCCTGCAGTCATGTAAAATGCAAGAGAAATGCTGTGCCCACACTGCTGGCAGCAGGACACAGCCAAGTCCCCGTCTGGGGGCCGTTTAACCCAGGCCCTGTGCGATGAGATCCTCATTTAAAGGAAGCCAACGGCTTAGCATGTTCTTTGACTGGCATCGAGTGGAGGGGCGTGGAGAACCTTGAGGTCATGTGGCCTCTGAGAACCAATCCTGCCCAGCATCCAGATGGATGCTTCCAGATGAGTCAGGCCGTGGGAAGAGAACAGGCGTTTTCTGCAGCCAGCTAGCAGCCTGGGGCAGCCTGGGGGATGATTGACCTGAAGAGAAATCGTGCATCTGCCAGCTGGCGAGCCATGGGCTGCCCTGAAAATTCCGCACACGGGTCACCTCCCCGACACAGGCTGGGATGCCCTCTGCCTGAGTGGGGGAGTGAGGTGCTGCCTGCTTCCTATGCATCTCCCACAGAGTGCCAGAGAGAAGTGGAGGAGTCCAAAGCATTGGGGCCATGTAGAAAATGCTCAGGCTTGACTTAGGCTATTTGAGTGCCAATGGGTGAGCCTATAAGCCTCTCTCCCATGGAAGGGAGTCGCCTGGCATAGCAAATAGCTGGCTTGCTCCAATAAAGTTGGAAACCCTGAGACAGGAACAAATGGAACACAGGTTAAAACAAAACAACACAAAGACTTCTGGAAGCAGAGGAGCTGTGCCTGTGCAGCAGAGGGCTCATGCTCAGAAAAGGAACAGAGACCACATAGAACAGGAAAGCTGAATGACTCCATCAGACTCCCTTCCACAGATGTCACTGGAATCCCAGAACCAGAAGAGAGTGAGTGAACAAAGGTAGATATAGAAATAATGGCCAAGAATTACTGACATTAACGACATGCTATCCGAGTTCACTTTAACTGTCAACTTGACACAGCCTAGAGTCAGTCTCAGCTGAGGGACTGTCCAGATCAGACTGGCCTGTGGTGTGTCTATGACGGCTTGTCTTGATTGTTCATTGATACAGGAGGGCCCAGCCCACTGTGGGCAGCACCATTCACTGGACATGTGTCCTGAGCTGTTCAAGAATGCTAGCTAAGCATGAGCTTCTGTGTGAGCCAGGGAGCCAGACAGCCAACCAGCAGCGTTCTTCTGTGGTTCCTGCTGTAACACCTTCTATGAATGGTCAGAGCCTTTGAGTGCTTCAACAGTGGACCCTTTCTTCCCATAAGATGGTTTTAGCACAACAATGTGAAGCTAGAACACACCAAGACATAGACCCAGAGAGCTCACGGAACACCAGCCAGTACAGATGCCAAAGCAAGGACAGACAACAAGAGCCACATCTTGGCCTGTTGTCAGAGGAATGAACTCCGAGGACAGAGGGAAAACATTGAAGCTAGCCCGAGGGGAGGAATGCCTTGTGCGTGGAAGAGTGGCAATGCACTCAAGAGTTTACACCAGAAAACATGCAAGTAATGTCTGGTGGTTTATAACTATAGTCCCTGCTACCTGGGAGGCTGAGGCAAGAGAGTCTTTTGCTGCAAGCTCTATGCTGATTGGGTGTCCACACTTAGTTCGGCATCAAGAGAGCGACCTCCCGGGAATGGACAACCACCAGACTGCCTACCAAGAGGTGAATCTGCCTAGTGCCGGTTAGAGATCACACAAGATGGAATCAACCATGAAGTTCAAGGATTTTCTCCCCCAGCACTAGGACCAAAGCAAGAACGCACTTCCTCATCATTCCTGGTCACTATCTACTGAACTGTAAGCTCCAGCCAGTGTGACAGAGCAAGGAAAGGGAGTGAGAAGCACGCCAACAGGAGATACAAAACTCCGCCTACAGATATATGACTGCTTATACTGGGGGGGATCTCAAAGAAGCTGAGGAAAGTGCTGGTAAAACTCGTGAGTCTCACGAGATTATGAGATACGTTAAAAACACACAAAAATCAGTGGCACCTATCTACACATACTAGTGAGGAAGAGTTGGAATTTTAACAACAGTAAAAAACAAAAACAAGAACAAAAAACCCAAATACATTAATAATAGCACCAGATTTTAACTGTTTGTAAAATTTAAAAGATTCCAGGCTCGAATGCCTGAAGTGAAACACATTGCCAATCTCAGATAGTAAATCCAAGGTCAGTGAGAGCCCTTGTCTCAAAATACGAAGTGGGTAAGTCCTGAGGAGCACGCATGAGGTTGACCTCTGTCCTTCAGAAGCATGTGTTCGCGCACACACACACACACGCATGTGCACACCTGAACACACAGAGCTGCACATACATACATACACACAAATAAAATTTAAAACATAAAAAATAATTTTATATTTATAAAAGACTTACACGCATGACGTAGAAATTTCCAGAACATCCTTCACCTAGGCTCCCCTAAGGGTAACACATCTTATGTAACCGAAGAAGTTCTTCTGTTCCAAGATGAAGTCTGATATGTGACCCGTGCACTTTCTTTCTTCCTCAATTCCTCACCTCTTAGGATCACCGGAGTTCGGAAGTTGCTCTACAATCCATTTCAGCCCCCACAACCCCTCATTGGTGGTCGATGCTCTCTGGATCAGCTACTGCTGATCTTGGGGAAAATGGCAGCAGAGCTATGTCCTCTCAGGCATTGGTGCAGGGCTTAAGTATACATGTGTGAGTGCATGCGTGCGTGCGAACATGCATGTGTGTGTGTGTGTGTCTGTGGGTATGCTGTGTGTGAAAGCCAGAGGTATGGGATCTCTCAGAAGCAGGAGTTGCAGGTGTTTGTAATCTTCCTGACATGGTGCTGGGAACCGAACCCAGGTCCTCTGCAAGAGCAGCAAGGGCTCTTAACCACTGAGCCATCTCTCCAGCCCCGTTAAAAATGTTTGTTCATGTGTTTTATCACTGTGGCATAGCGAGAGTCTGTCTGTTTCTTGCCTCTGCCTCTAACCTAGGGCCTCCCAGACAGGAGTGGCTTCCTCAGCCTGGATGAGCCGTGCTGCTGGAATGGACCAAGTGGAGAATGTAGGAACACCACCATTCCCCCAGCTTCTCTGGACAAGTCTCCCAGAGGCCCTTCTGTGGAGTGCGTGCCCTCTAACCTTCTCAGACCCCTACTCTCCCTAATGACTGATCTTTCAGCTCATCTTTGAGAGCTGCTCCCTCTCCACCCCCAGTGTTTTCCTTGAAGCCAACAGCACATGCCCCTACCTAGCATGAGAGGATATGTTGCCTGGCCACTCAGAAGTTGCCCTGGGGTTTTCTGTCCTGGCGCTGGAGAGAAAGTGTGTGAGGGGTTGGTGGCCACACCCTTTGCCCCTCAGAATGGGTGAGGCTCTGCTCCACATGGCAGTCACTACCCTGAGCCTCAGGAACTTGGGACTTCCAACAGGCTGAATTCTGCTGTCTTCCAGCTGAGGGGTGCAGCTTTGCCAGCCTTGCACCTCTTCCTCCTGGCAGCAGACCTCCGCTCCCGCTGTCTCCCAGAGCAGGCCAGCAAAGCAAAGCTCTGTGCCAGCCTTGGCCAAGCCCGAGGCCAGGGCCAGTGCACAGACAGACCCAGACTGGCCCCTGCTCTTGGCAAGAGCTGCTAGAACATGGCTGGACGCAGCTGTCTTCTTCCCCAGAGCCCCACCATCCCCTCCAGACCCCGTTAATTGGGCCACATCTGGTGATTATAGAGCATCTCCCATCTCATCCACACAGGCTCCCACCATCTGCCTCTGGCGGGAGCCAATCAGGGCTGTGCTGTCCTCCCTTCCCAGGCTGCGCCCTTTTGGATATCCCTAAGTGTGTGCTTGACACTTCCGTCTAGGCTTTCGTGTATCACACCCACTTGGCCATAGTGACTGACCACAAGCGCCCCCAAATTCTAGGCTCTCACGCCTCTCTACCATCTTCATACAAGACTATCGTACCAAGTGTGAACCTTGGGGCCATAGCAGACTTGTGGGAGATGACCTGGGACAGCAGCAACCCAGAAGACCCCCATCCCCACCCTAGGCACTCACAGCCCAAAAGAAAGGGAAGCAAAGCCACAGGTCATTTCAGCGTGAGGCCATTGTCAGCATTCTGTGGCCATGCAGTCCATGATGGGGAAAGTGAGGAGCAAGCAATCAGATGATGGTAACTATGGAGCAGCAGGCCTTCAGGACCGAGAGATGTCAGGATGGGGTAAACGCCTGCACTGCAGAGCTAAGTGGTCTTCTTGGCAGTTCTGTGTCCTCCAGCCTGGCTCCCGCAGGAAGACATGAGTCTCAATGACCACCCATGGCAGGACAGAAATGCCAGCTAGCAGAGCTGAAGCCTGCCAGGGAGCCAGTACAGCCACAGGGGCCTGGGGTTTTATCATACTTTCATTGGCTGGATCGTCAGGAAAAAAGTAGAGGATGTCCAGGAGAGTGGTTGGGCCAGGCAAGGCTGTAGTTCAGGTCCAGAACAAATATGTCCACAGGAGTCTAGATGTGCCCTGGGTCTGCGTGAAGGTGGCTAGGATGGTGGACAGGAGGACATTCTCTAGAGAGACTGCAGGCTGATTGTCAGGTCATATAGACACTCCTGGCTCAGACCCAGGCAATGAGAGCCTTGTTCTTAGTCCTTCCCTCTTCCACTTCTCGTACACACCCCCACACTCTCCAGTCCTCCAAGGTTGGTTCTCATCTTAGTACCGGAAATGACTGTATCGTTACTACTGAAAACAGCAATTCAAAATTCCTGGGTTGTTGGGACCAAATATTTGGTCCAGCCCATTGATGGAAGCCTCTGTTCAGGAATACAAGTTGTCACCGAGTCCTTCAGTGGTTTGGTCCCCACATAAGGCTGCTGATATGATCCAAGATGCCTTTGCTGTTTGGTGGATGTAGGTCTCAGATACTTGTGAGGGTTGCCAGCGAATACATAGACATCCTTTGTGGGTCTCCAGGCTGCCCAGCACTCACTCATAACTACCCACTCAGTACCCTTAGATGTCAAATCTGCTCTAGGTAGAGAGTCACAGATGGAAGAGGTTAACAACATTCCCATGGAACATTCTAGAGGAGGCACGCAGAAACAGACGCAAGCATAGGAAGTGGGGACATAGCAGAGCTCCCCACTGTGCAACCGGACACTCAGGTTGCCTGTGTGTGTGAGAGATGACAAGTGAAAGAAGTTCACTTGTGCAGGTTGGTGGTGACATGTAGGTTTTCCCTTGTGGGCGTGGGGCAGGGGCTCCTAGACTCTGGACCTACTGCCATCAACAGCCTTCATGGGGGGGCTTCTTGAGTTGCATCTGGATGGGGTGGGGTTCAGAGCAGAAACTGTAAGGTCCTGTAGCTGGACTGTGAGGAGGAGCATCATGTCTACAGCAGCACTGAGACTCAGGGACATTATCAAGGGCACAAAAGTCCCTAGTAGACCCCAGCCCTGAAGGACATTGCCACCATCAAGGCAGATGCCATAGCTAGAGAGGTTCCTAAGGGTTCTGGCCCAAGACAGATCCCCACAGTCAGGGCCAGGAGGAGTTCTAGGGGATTAAGCCTTGAAATGCAAGCAGATGGCACCTGATGGAATCCAAGAGCCTCCGTAGTGACCCCAGGCCCCTTCTTGATTAGGACCTCCAGATAGCTTTTGAAGTAATGGTGGAGTAAACTGCATTTCCCTGCAGGACTGATGAGTGTGACTATATAAAATGCAAGATTCTATTTTCCAGTGAAATCACAATGAAGGAGATGGCTGCCTGTCTTAAGTGGTGCCACTTTGCTTCCTTCATTTAAACTTTCTACAGTGGCAAGCCTTGACTTGAAATGTCTGCATGCTTCCCCCCAGGGGGTCAAGCAAGACTTTGAAAATGAAGTTCAAAAGCCTAGATAAGCAGTCCTGGAGGACCCCAGTGGGCATGTGTTTGAGTTTTCCCTTTAACCACAAAATACAAACTCCAGTTTCTTTTTTCTTTATTTTGGTTTCTCAAGACAGGATTTCTCTGTGTAGCCCTGCAGTCCTGGAACCTACTCTATACACCAGGCTGGCCTCGAACTCAGAGTTAGGCCTGCCTCTGCTTCCTAAGTGCTGGAATTAATGGTGTGGACCCCCACAACTGGCCTTAATTTCAGTTTCTCATTAAAATATAGGAAAAGTCACTTCAAAGTTTTTTTTTTCAATCTCAATTAGAATTGAATATGAAAAAGTGTTCATTTTCTCACCATGATTACATAATACAAAGGAAATGCATTTTCCCTCGGAGTTTCCTGTCACTTGGGGTATTGCACAAACATTGCCCTCTTCTGCATGGCATGATGTGAAAGAGCCTGGGAAAACCTTCCAGTCAGTGCAGGGAGGAGGTCCCTGACGAGAACTTGGGTCCAAGACAGGTTGCTGAGCATTGAGGAGGCCTACAGCTGGGGCTGGGGACCAGGAAAACAAGTAGGAGCGAAGGCCAGAATCCTGGCCCTCATCTTGAGGAGCCTGGCTGAGGCTGGAGCTTCCACAGAGTCAGGAGGGAGGATTTCTCAGAGGATGACAGTGTGCAAGAACAAAGTCTGATGGCCCCCAGGGAAGGAGAGCAGGCTGCAAACCCTTCCTCCCCTCCATGCCTACAATGGAAGTAGAGACTCAGCTGAGGGCATTTCAGGAAACTTGTTGCTCCATGGCCCAGGGGCCCTGCGGTCATCCTGGTGACACTTAGCAGGGGAAGCTGGTGTCCCTGGGGGGCAATTGGACACTTCTGAGCACTTTGGAGAAGTGACTCCCGACTCCAGAGACCTGCCCCCATTCTTGAGATGAGCTTCTTCCCAGTGGGCTGAAGTGGAAAGTTTTGGCACTTGGGGTTCACAGCTGGGAGGAGAGAAATTAGCCCACACACATTAACTCGAGGCTGTGTGAAGATAATGTGCTCTTAAGGAAGTGAGATCGATGCGCCTGGCCTGGGAATGGGTCTTCCAAGGAAATCCAAGGCCAACTCGGCTTCAGGGCTCTGACTGTCTAGGAAGCTATGGGGGCTCTAAGCATCGCTGGTCATGGGGGCCTAGTCATCACAGGTACGGCACGTGGGCCTGGGCAAGCATTTCTTGCAAGTATCACTTCCTTCTAGGCCTTCCAGTCTGTTTAGTTCTTGTAAATTCCCCTGATAAGTGCTGTCCACTTTCCAAGATGCCTCCCAGGGCATCCAGGCCACCATTGGTGAGGTATGTGCTACTTGGGTTGTGCTGTGGATCCCAAGGGACCAGCTATGGCAGTGTGGGGATGCAACATTGGCCAATGGGGGCCTGTGCTCCAAGCTCGGTGCTGCGCTTTCTTCCTAGGGTCTCATTGTACCCCATGACTGCAATGGAATTCTATCTGCGGATGAGAGTGATCATGGCTCCCTCTCCCCAGGCTGGAATCAGGAGAGCCTGTCTGGCATCACAACGGCCTCCACTCAGACTAGGCCCAGCCGGGAGGAACACCGAAAGCTGTCTGCAAGTAGTTCTGCAGGACAGCCAAGGCCTGATTATCATACCTCTGCTGTCATGGAAGGAAGAAAGAGGATTGGGGATGGCGAGGGGCAGGGGACAAGGAGGTCAGTCACGTGCCAGCTTTCCTCACTGGCCTGAGCAGTCATCAGTGGCAGCAGCCTGCATGTCACGTCACCAGTCAGCCCAGATGTGGCAGAGAACAGGTGAGCCTGGGTGTAAGGTTAGGTCACGGTGGATAAGGCCAAGGGCTTCTTGCAACGCGGAGACCCCGTGGTTTCTCTGCAGCTCGAGGCCAGGCAAATATGTCACAGGAGGCCAGCTGATGGGAGAATATGTTGCCTGTGTCCTGGGGCTGGAAAAAGTGGACACAGCCGAGCCTTGTGACCCTGGGGCTCACTCTGCCTGTGTCAAACCCTCCTGCATCTCTCCTCTGGTGATTCTTCCACTGAGGTAAGGCGCCATGTACGAGATGGCAGGATTCCTGCACCTGGCTTCCCACAAGAGGGGAGAGATAAAATCAAAGAAGTAATCATGACCTGGTATGAGATGAGCATGGTCTAGGAGCCACAGGCCTGTGCCCCTCGCTCAGGGTCAAGGCCACACTCCGTCCACACTTGATGTCATTCAAGGGCAAGGCAGGACCTCCATCAATCATGCATGACACAGCGACAATGGTCTCTTCATGTTCTCAGGCGTTTCCCTCAGAACCACAGACAGAACCTCAGACAGACCTGGAACCTTTGTGGAGACAGCCAACTAGCAGTGGTTAAGTATCCTTTCTATCATGTGCCTGTACCCACAGCTCTAAGAGGCGGGGTGCCTGGTACCATTATGCCAGAGGGTATGCCTATTAAGAAGTTTATTAAATAGCCCCCGTCTGTCGCCAGGTGGTAGCACATGACTTAAATCCCAGCACTCAAGAGGCAGAGAAAGGCAGATATCTGCGTTCCAGGTCAGCCTGGTCTATAGACCAAGTTCCAAGAGAGCCAGGACTACACAGAGAAACCCTGTCTTGAAAAAAATAAATAAAACAAACCAAAAATAGCCCCTATCTGTTGGAGTAACTTGCAACAGAAGAAGCAGGGTGGCTTTCATACCTGCTAAACTGTCCAGTGGCTCCCCAAATCCTTAGCTCCCAGGACAGGTCCCATCTCACTTCTCCCCCGGGTAATCATGATTGCTGGCATAGGTTGTTCTCTCTACCTCTGTGATGCTTGTCCCTCCCTTCTGTTCTGCCGGAGCCTCCTAGCTCAGCTCAGCCACCGCCTGCAAAGAGCTTCAGGCAGCATTCCCTGTATGGAGAGGGAGTGCTATAAATGTGAACGTTTATTTGCCATTTAACTGGGTTTTCAGTTGAAGCTTGTTAAAGTTAACATTAGGGTCAGGGGCGATGGCTCAGTGGTTAAGAACACTGGCTGTTCTTGCGGAGGATCGGGTTTGGTTCCTAGCACTGACTTAATAACTGTCTGTAACTTCAGTTCCAGGGAATCTGATGCCCTCTTCTGGCCTCCACAGGTTCTGCATGCACTACAGGCAGGTAAGGTGGCATGCACTTTTAATCCCGGCACTGGGGTGGCAGAGTCAGGCCTATCTCTATGAGTTTGAGTCCAGCCTAGCCCACATAGTGAGTTACAGGCCAGCCAGGGATGCATACTGAGACCCTGTCTCAAAAAGCCAAAACAAAACCTATACATACAGGCAAAACACCCAACCACATAAAATAAATATATTTTAAAAGTTAACATTAAAGTTACATACTCAGAAGGCAAGTCCCACTTATTTGAAAGGCTCGCCTCTGCAAGCTCATTGCGCCAGCTGATGGGCAGCACAGTCTGTCTCAGTCAAGTGCTCAAGTGTCAGAGTCTCTCAAGTGAGAACTTTAGTGTCCGGAGATGTGCTGGGAAATTCCACCGGCCTGACTAACTGGGCCCTTTAAATTGAGTTGATAAAATCAGTGTTCTTAGAGGGGTTCTGCTCCCAAACTTCAAACATCTGCCTGGGCATCCTCACCGACCTAGCATGAAGCTTCCCTTAGAAGCCTGGCAGTTCTTGAACTATGAGCACGGCCACTTGCAGGCCATGCTCTGCTTGTGATTTGATTTGAGTTCTGTTCTAAGTCTCCGTGACTCAGCATCGCCTTTGAAAACAGTTCAGTGAGCCTCTTCATGGTGTATGGGAAGTTTTTAAGAGACAAGTACAGGTGGTTTTAGATAGGACCAAAAGCTAAAATGTGTCTGACATCCCAGAATATAGTGGCTTCCAGGTCCTTCTCTCATGTGTGTCTGAGGGATGGCACACTCTGAGAAGTATCCATAAATGTCCGTCCTCATGTGTGGTCCATGTGTGAGTGGGCAGTTAGAGGGATAAATTCAGTAAGAGTTCAGAGAAGGAGTGAGCTTCCAGTCAGAAAAGTAATGCAAGTGATGCTCCAATCACATGGTCACAAAGCCTCCCATCCCATCCGAAAACGAAAGTCCACAGATCTGAGACTTGCAGGTTCTCCAGCACAGTCCTGCCGATTCTACCAGCCTAGATTTACTACCCACTGTGTGAGCCTTGTGGAGAAAGCTGGGGCTGGCGGGTACCTCCTCCACAGACAGAGACGAGCAAGGGAAAGCCAGGGAGGGGGGAAGGAGATCACTCCCCTAAGAGCTTGTGATGGCAAGAGTCCCTGTATGTGTCTTGTCAACATGGTGGACATTATGGTTTGAATCTGAAATGTCCCTCATGGGCTTGTGTTTTCAACATGTGTTCCCCAGATGGGGGCACTGTTCTGGGATGCTGTGAGACCTTCAGAAAGGAAGGCTTGCTTGGTAGAAGTAGGGGCAAGTCATACCCCAGAGACTTGGGTCTCTGCCACACTCCTGCTGTCATGGAATGAGGTATGGTGCTGTGATGGATTGAGCTGTGTACGGCCATGGGTCCAAGTAACCCCTTTCTCCTTGAGATGTTTTTCTCAGTTTTTATGGTCATCATGACACAGAAGAAAGTAACACCAGAGAAGTGGGGTCTCTCCTGACTACACCAACCATGTGGGTCTCTTAGCTTTTGGAACAGTTTTGCAGGAGGGGACTGTAAAACTCTGGAGATGCAGGCTAGAGAATGCTGGGAATGGAGCTTAATGGAGGATTTCTGGCAGAAGCTCAAAAGAACAGAATGTCAGGAGAAACACGGGAGGTAGAGACCAGGCCGGCAAAGCTTCAAGGTGAGCAAAAATATTGCCTGGCATTGGATTAGAGGCTGTTTGTGTGACTGCCTGATGATTTGTCTTTGCTTTGCCCATGTTCTAAACATGTGAGTGATGCTGAACTCTAAAGTAGTGGACTAATGACTTGGGTGGAAGAAATTTCAAGACAGCATAGCGCTCAGTCTGTGGCACAGTTAGTGCTGGCTGCTTTTAGCCAGCCTCACAGTGAAATTTGGAAGCAGAAGGCAGCACAAAAAGATGTGAAAACCACATCGTTTGGCCAGGAAAATGGTAGGTTTAAAGTCTGACCTGCTAAAGAGGTTATCACCATTAAAGGGCAGCTGAGCACTGGACACCAGCCCATAAGAAAGGTCCTGAGGGTATTTCAGGAACTGGAGAGACCTCACCCATCCACAGACACCTTGTCTTTAGTAAGACAGACTCCGTGCCTTCCTGCTTATGCAGGGCCACCTGTTTCTCCAGGTTCAGTCTCAGACACCTGAGACCTACAGCTATGGTCTCAGGTGGCCTGACTGCGGCTGGAACCAGCAGCGGAACTTGGCGTCTTCCACATGGCCCTGGTTTTGTAGACACACACTACACAAGAGTAACGGGCTACATAGGCTCTTACCAGGATTTTTCAGGAAGAACTCCGGAGACAGGCAATGTGTAGCAAGCTCCGATTCACTTTGGGAAGGCTGTGGTAGACTGATGCAGGAAATTGTGAGTTGTGATAAGATCCCAGGATGCTGGAGCTGCCAGGAACTGGAGACATCCAGTGAGGAAAGCACCAAGTTTGGCCAGCCAAAGAAAGACTCCCCGGTCACCACACACCACGAGTCTCAGATGCTGCACGTGGCCACAGGATTTAACATTTGCCCTGCTGCATCTCAGCATCCTTTGACCCATCTCTCCTTTGCATGCCTCACCCCTCCTTATAGGGTGGACGTGCTAACCATGTCACTGGATCTGGGATGTATATGATTGTTCTCTTTGGTTTAATGGGGGCTCACAGCCTTGAGTCTCAGAGGACTTGAACTTTTGGTTTCTGAACAGAGTTGGGACTGTTTTCACTTTGGAGAGTTGAGGCTGGAGAGATGGCTCAGTGGTTGAACATGCTTTTGCAGAGGACTAGTTCTCTATCCACTACCCACATCAGGCAGCTCAGAACCACCTGTAAGCACATCTCCATGGGATCCAGTGCCCTCTTCTGGCCTCTGCTCGCACTGCACTTTCATGCATATGCCTTTAGGAACTCTTCAATTTGAACGGAAAGCATTTTGCACTAGAAGCTGTCCATGAACCTTTAGGGCTTGGGAAGCACCCCCCACAGGGATGTTTTGAACACCTGGTCCTCCACTGATTGTGCTACTTTAGGAGCTGTTGGAGGTCTGGGGAGGTGATACCTACATGGAGGAAGTGGTCACTGTGGATAAACCCTTGAAGGATACACCTGTTCCTGGTTCCTCCCCTTCTCTATGCTTCCTTTTCTGAATAGGCTGGACCATATCTCCATCTGCCCAAAACCATGCTCGCCATGGTGGACGGATCACTCTGAAACCATGAGCCAAAATAAATCATTCTCCCTTAAACTGTGTCAGGTGTTGTGGTCAAAGCTATATACACCTAACCTGGTGGTAGCTGTGGCCCTGCATGCCATTGTGTGCAGTCACCCCAGGAACAGCCTTAAAATGAAGTCATTTAATCAGTGCTGCTATAGAAAAAGGGATGCTTGTTCCCCCCAATGTAGGAAGGGGAAACTGAGGTTTAAAAGGAAGGAAAGATGAAGGGCCCTGATGGCTGAGATGGAAGCAGGTAGAGAAAGGCTAGAGGTGAGAGGAGCCTGAGCCCTGGAGAGGTTAAAAATTCAAATTTAGACTCTCATACCCCCAATTAAAAACAAAAACAAACAAACAAACAAACAAACAAACAAAAAACCCCAGAACTTTAGGCCAATTCAGCAAACCCTACCTTCTGTGACCTTCAGCTCCTCCATGTTCCTGCTCTAAGCTTTGACTCAAGTGGCTTGCTTGAAGCACAGGCTGCTTCTAGTAGCTGTCTGAGAGCCCCTGGATCTCTCCTCAAGGCCACTTCCCTCCTCTGGCCTCCTGGGGCCTTGGGCTATCATGCTTAGCAGGAGTGAGCAAGCCGATTAATTGTTCCTGAAGCACTTAGACACTCTCAGGCGACAAGAGCCAGAGCCGAGTCACAACAGCATTACTTCATTACCATCCCGTAGAGACAGAGTCGTCAGCCAGGCCTGAAAACAGGACTCAAAGCCAGCGGCAGGAGCCTTTCTCACAGGAGTGGTCCTAGGGGACAGTGGCAGTCACTTAGCGCCTTGCAAAACCCCCAGCCCTGGGGACGTCCTAGACAGCAGAGTTCCGGGCAGGCTGCTCTCATGGGGCTCCAGGCTTAGCCTTGTGCTGCCTGTGGGGAGAGGGGCGCGGTAGCCCCCACATGCACAGGTGGGCTGTGCAGCTTGACACACAGATGACTCTTGTGTGCAGCGTGCCCAAGGATTTGGCACATGTGGCAGGCTGGCTTCCATGAGTCTCCCTCAGAACCAACGGCAAGTTTGTCTAATTCACAAATCTAGGACTCCTGTGGGCACCTAGCTGAATGGGCATTGGTAAGTTCCATCACTCATTCAACCTCTCCTCAACCCTCCCAGAAGTCTACTGACCATCCAGATGGTGGTGAGTTCCTCTCTCCACTGGACTCTACTGCCTGCCCAGTGTTGGGGACATAGCCTGTTAAAAGTAAAAGGCTACAGCACCTGACAATCGTCCAGTCACTTGGACCCTGCAGTGGTTTGTCCTATCCCATTGGCTCACTGCACCAGGGGGACAGACCTGCTATTACTTTCACACTTGCTTTGTCTGGGGAGTCAGCAGCGCCCCCTAGCACCATTTCCTAGCACTGCTACCAACATCGTCTCTCATCACTGCCACCCTGCACTGCCTCCAGCATCACCAGAGGACCTAGCACTGACCAAGCACCTCCTTCAGGCTGAGCAATCCCCAAGAGCCTGCCACTCACCAAGCATTCGCAGGGTCCCCTGGGGGCCAGCGGGCTGCCCAGCACAAAGGACACAGCCCCGCCCTCAGGACACTAATAGGCTCTTTGGGCTCCTGTTGAACAGACATTGCTGCCATTTGTCTGGCCCTGTACTGAGACTGGTGCCACAGCAGATTCCCATCCACACTTATTGTGGGCATTGCATTGCCTGAGGGTGGGACTGAGGGTGAGTGGCTAAGGCAACTTCATCTTCAGAGGAGAGCTGAGGAAAGTCCGAGCTTTCATGGGCATTCAAGTATCCCCAGCAGCCAACAGGAAGGAAGGTATTTGCACAACTTTGTTCCTGTGCCCCTGCCAGACCTCCCAACCCCGAGCTGACCATCCTGTTCATTCTGGTGTCCTAAGGAGACTGGGCTTGGCTTTCATTTGTACCCTGCAGCCCACAACCCATCCTGGAAGGATGTGAACAAGGTCTGTCCTGTGAGGTATAAGGTATTGTTGGATGGACAGAGACTTCTCCAGGAAGTCTGGGTGTGACCACTGGGCACAGAAAAAGAGGGCTTAGACAAGGTACAAGTTCTAGTACAGCAGGGGTCCTGCAGCCCTGACCTCAGAAGCCTCACCCTTGTCTGTGGACCAGCTTGGCACTTCCGCACAAACTGTCACAATTTATGGTTCCCATGAGACTAGCACCAAGGTCCTGAGTTTTTACAGAGTTGTCTGGAACCAAAGTGCCAGAACCTGGTCACCCATTTCACATATAGGTCATTACATCATGGCAGTGGGGGAAGGTAGTCCGCTGGCCAGAAACCTGTGCACCCCCAGAACCTCATCTGTGGCATGCAGCTCCTGCTTGCCTCCAACCCACTCACCCTAAAGTGAATCCAGGGCTGCTCAGAGGTCAGGCTCCTGATGTCCAGCCCACCATAAGGGAGGGAGTGAGATGCTGATGGTTGTAGAAAATCGGTCTGGAAGGAATAACAGGAGCAGAAACTCGAATGTAACAGAGCTGACTCTAGTCATATGTTGAGTCTGCAAGAGTGTTGCCTGGATGCAGTGTGATGCGCTGGGCTCTCTGGAGACCCCATCCCACCTCTCTGACTTTCCACATCTGAGTAGATGAGCTCCCCTCCATACCAGACACTAAGTCCCACTAGTGCTATTCCTAATGTCACGGAGAAAGTAGCAGAGACAACAGCCTGACCTACCTGTCCACTTAGGAGTTTCTCTGCCAAGCCTCCTCAACCCATGCCAAGCCCCTCACACCCTGGGTCCTTTAGGAGGGAAAGGGTTACCCTGCCCCTATGATTTCAGAGAAACTATCACAAGCTATGTTCACCTGGCAGAGTGGCTGAAGGACCATGAGGAGGCTACAGCTGCACTCTGCTCCTCCATTGCTGGGTATGAGGTACAGGACGCCAGTTCCACCTCAACATGCCTGGCCGGTGGTCACCCACATTCCTGCTCTGGACCTCATTCTTCTTATCCACACAGCCCAGTTCCTGTGATGCCACAATCCTAGAATGCCATCCAGCCTTTAGAGCAGAGCCTTCCCCTGCCCTGGTCCTTCAGGCACTCTGCTGAGAGGGTACCACTCTCCATGGCTCACAGTCCTGCAAAGAGCAGAGCCAGGGCCCAGAAAGCATCTGGCCTTGTGGCCTAGAAGCTCCCAGGAACAGTTGGGGCTGCGCCTCCAGCAGGTGGATCCGCCTCCTGGCAGCGCAAGAACAATAATTAAGAATCAGGTTTCCATTGAGCTCTATTACCAAGAGGGGCTGTAAATCAACAGATGACATTTTTATCGTAGGACAAAAATTAATTATTTAGTGTCGAACATGTTTGTGCTCACTTAACGGCCAGCAGCAGGGGTGGCAAGACAGCAGCCAGACAATCTCAGAAGTAGAAGTAACAGCTCAGCTATAGAAGTAACCATATAGAAAACCCTCAGAGCAGGGGGGAACTGGGCCCAGAAAGGCAAAGGGGCTGTGCAGACTTCAACCGCCATGTAAAACATCCCTCTAACTACTATGTAGAATCCAAAGCCTCCTGCCATGTCTTTGATGTGCACTCGTTACTGGTGGCAGATGAGGAGTGAGGTCAAGGTTCAGGTAGGCAAGTAGGCAGGCAGGTCCTGATTTTCTGCTGTAGCAGTGGCCATGCCTGTCACCCACCCTCCTCTCCATTGTCCCCTGACCACATGGACAGCTCTGCCAGATTTGGGGAGCTATGTCCACTTTACCAAAGAGTAAAGGTAGGCCCTCAGAGCCTCAGACACTCAGCAGTATCCATTAGAGAATTTTCAGTCCCCATGAGCTTTGAGCCTCTACCATGTGAGCCTCTAGTCCTGGTCCTCTCAGCTCAATGGGTTGTCTGAAGGAGTTACTTAAGGATGGGGCCCTAAGTCCCATTCATAAATTCTAATGAGAAAGAACCTACCTTTGTATCAGTCATGTGACCCAAAGGATACTCCATGTGACCCCTGGATACTCGCAGAAGAAGGACTGTCCTCTGGAGAAACAGTAGGAACTAGGCAGAAGTCACATCCTAGTGAGTACTGGCTGCATGTAAAAGGGCAGAGACCCCCATAGGAACAATGGGTCCCAGACTGAATGAGAGGAGGACACAGAGCAAGGCAGGCTGGTCTTTAGCAGAGATATTGAGGTTCCAGCTTTCCAGAGAATATACCCTATGTACAGTCAACAGCTCACCATGCCCATGGGAGACCCAGGACCTTACCCTCATTTCTGGCATCCTCCAGGCACTCCCAATATCACTTGAATGTCAACTTTTTGCCATACTCTCTGAAGCTCCTGGGACCAAGCAAGGAGCACACAGGTGAAGGAGCCTGAATCCTAACATCTATCTTGTGATGGTGCTGATGGTGGTGATGGTGAGGCTGAGAAGTGGTAATGGTGATGGTCAATGATGATGTTGGTGACTACAGCAGTAATGGTGGTGGTAACGGTGATGGCAGAGAACAGCCAGTCACTCAGTTCTCTTGTTATAATGTTGATGATGGTGATGATGATGATGATGATGATGATGATGATGATGATGGTAATGTTGGTGGCAGTGAAGGGAGTAATAGTAGTGAAGGGGTGTTGCTGACAGTAATGATGGCACTGGGAGTCATAGGGGTTGTCATGGTTAGCTTCAGCTATCATCTTGACACCAACCTAGAGTCTCCTGGTAAGAGGGACCCTCAACTGAAGATTTGTTTCCATCAGATTGAACCATATCTGTATTGTATGGCATTTTCTCAATTGCTAATTGATGCAGAAGTCCCCATCCCCCTGTAGGTGGTGCCATCCTTAGGCAAGAGAATCTAGACTAGATAAGAAAGCTAGCTGAGCAAGCCTGAACAAGCAACCAGTAAGCAGCATTTCTTCGTAGCATCTGCTTTAGTTCCTGCCTCTGGGTTCCTGTCTCGAGTTCCTGCTTTGGCTTCCCTCAATAATGAACTATAACCTGTAAGACAAATGAACCCATTCATTTCCCAAGATGAAAATCACCTTTGGCTGTGTTTTAACGCAGCAACATAAGAGCAAACTAGGCAAGGAGTGATGATAGGGCCGAGTTGATGGTAAAATGGTGATCATGCTGGTATTGGCAGGACATGGCGATGAAGGTGTTGGGGTGATGGTACTTGCGTTCATTGCATTTCTGCTGATGTGATAACACATCATGACCAAAGCCGCTTATGGAGGAGGTTCTGTTTGGCTAATGATTCCAGAGGGATAAGTATGGCAGGAAAGCATGACAGCAAGCAGCAGGCATGCTGGGTGGAGCAGGAAGCTGAGAGCTCACACCCTCAGGAGCAAACATAGAGAAATCAAACTGGAAGTAGCATGAGGCTTTAAACTCTCAAAGCCCTCCTCCAGTGACATTCTTCCTCTAGCAAGACTGAATCTTCTAAATCTCCCCAAACAGAAGCACCAACTGCAACCAAACAGTCGAATACTGAAGCCGATGAGGGACATTTCTCGTTCAAACCACCACAGTGCTGGAGATGGCGATGATGGTGATGGTGGTGACTAAGGTAGGCTAAAGTTTAGAGGAATCAGGGGAGGGGGCGTCAGGCTGGACAGGAGCTATGGGGGCACACTCACCCTTGCCTTGGGGGGGGCAGCCTCATTTTGCAGGTTTCTGCCCTGAAGATGGCAGGAGCGGTGGGCGAAGAACAGAGTGACCGTGGCAGGTACAAAGCTGTGTGTAAGAAGCCAGGTTCAGTATTGAGAACCGGCAGACTCTGAAATCCACAGCCCCAACCCAAAAGCAAGGGACAAGGTCCTAGGCTAGAGATGAGGCCCTGTGGCTGCCTTGCTAACACAACTGTTGCCAGGCCAAACGCCACACGTGGTGTGGTCTTGCTCGGCATCCCATGTCTCCAAGCCTTCTTTCCCACCTTTAAAATGGGGCCATCACCCCGCTGTGTCATCTTCCCAGTAGATGTACAATTTCGGAGTACAAATTGTACCGTGTGGCTCGAAGGTGGGTTGATACCACCAGCCTGAGCCGTGGCTATCTGAATGTAGTAAACTTCCTCAAAAGGAGCCAGTGTTGGCAAAATGACACTTTCCAACTTGGCAGGTGCAGGCGATGTCCTGAGACCAGGAGGAGAGAGCTCCTCAGTAGCAGGGTCTGGGGACACCTGAAAGGGCCCCACTGCACATCAGCGGTCCGGTTATGAGCTTGTATTAATATTTCCAACATGGGTATTTACAAGCCTCCCCAGAGGCAGCCCTGATGGGCTTCGGGGCCATACTGGGCTGAGAAGAGCGTATTGATCTGGGGGAGAGGTCAGTGTGTTCAGACCTGAATCTATAAGACACTGAAATCCATCAATCTAGTTCCCAGGCTGCAGGAGTGACACCCAACCCCACTGTGGTCTTCACAGCCTGGTCAATATGGCTCCATTAGGGGCACCACCCTAAGCCCCCCACCCGGCTGTCACCTCCATGCTGTTCAGATTAATATGTTCCTTGGCATTTTCATTCTGTGTCCATTAGTGTCACATTGCCAGCTGACCGGTTCAGCCATCGATCCCGGGAAGGCTGAGCCCTGTGAGGTCAGCAGGGGACACAGTGACAGCCTCTCCCAGCCTGAGGGCAAAGGCCGCTGAGCTTCCCAGGGTCCATCTTCTGGGAAGAGTCTGCTGTCCTGACTCCAGCTGCGGGAACCTCAGTTTCTGTGCCCACTTCTGTTTCAGCACCCTGTCTTACCCGAAGATGTTCGTGGCTGTTGGGTTCCGTGCAAGATCTGGGGGTACTATTAGCTTGTTGAGGTTGTAAACCAAAGAGTCTGGGATTGGGAGTCACTTATGAAGTTCACAGTTGACAGCAAGACAAGCAAGGCAGAGTTTGCGTGGCTCCCAATCCCCGACTGCATTCTCCCCACCCTGCCCTGCAGTGGGTGCTGCAGGGTGGGTGTAAGCTTTGCAGGCTTTTGAAGGAGGAAGGCACCAGGCTGTCTCGGCATGGAACCCATGCCTTTGGAGAGAAGTACACTGAGGGACAGGCTTCTGTCCCGAAGCAAGGAGCCTAGGCAGGACCGGCTTGGGCATATGTGGAGCCTGGACCTCTGGCCTAGAGCTGGGGAAAGACAATGACAGACGAAGTAAAGTGTGTTAGGATGCAAGCGAGCCACCATGAGCCATCAGGTGGGAGGGCTCTGGGCAGGAGGGTCTCTGGCTTGTCTGGCCTCACCTGCATTGCCCTGTCCCAGCTTCTGAGCTGCAGGCTGGCTTCATGGGCTTGGACTCCCCAAATAACAGAAGGAGAGTGGCTGGTGGAATTCGCATCATGCCACGTGTCTTCCCATGACTGTAGTATGGTCTTATGCCATATTCTGGGAGATGGCAGAGCCACCCAAACATAGCCTCATGCTCCCTAAACAGCCACGTATAGCCAGACTAGACACCTAAGTGGCCTTGGCTTGTTCAGAACCAAGGACCACAGCCTATCCCTAAGGGGCAGTAAGGAATGTATATCCTTCTGTTCTCCCACTTGGCAGGTGGCTCCTCCCCCTGCTCCATGGTACAGCAGTTAGGGAGTTCTGCTGATAGGCCACATGGCAGCTGAGATCACCTTGTCCCCAGGATGCCTGACATTTGTGACTGTGGATCAATGAGTCCCCCCATCCCACCCCCAGGAGAGGGCCTCCTCTCCGGTTGCAGAATTAAAAGGCAAGCTTGTTGTTGGTGTTGTCAGGGGGCCTGTCACTGGCTCTGGTTACACAGGGCCAGGGTGACAGGTGTCTGCAGAACAAATGGTCCCCTCCTTCCTTCTGGAGACTGGAGTCTGGAAGCTCCCAGTATGGAGCAGCCTCAGTAGTTCCACTTTCAGATGGAAAGGGAGAGGCTAGGGCAAGGCAGGGAATTAGCCTTGAGCTACTGACAAATGTCTCAGGAACTTCCGTTCAGTTCTGAAGAGCATAATCTTGATGCAGGAGTAGAGCATAATTCAAGAGCATAATCTTGATGCTGGAATACCCCCCGTCAGTCACCAACTGTACATTGCACCATGGGAGATACAGGCAGAGCTGCAATGACTGCCTGACGATATTGTCTCGCCCTCCCACCGTGAGAGTCGCAATGGAGCCTTGTGTGTCAATCTCAGTGAAGAACCCTCATAGCCAGGATAGGGTGGTGAGGGACCTCGTGAAAAGCAGTTCAGAGACCCTGCAGAAGACCCTGGCCCAGAAAGCATCCTGCGGCACTCAGGGGAACAGGTTACCAGGACAACCTGCAGGCTCACCATGATGAGGATTTTCCAAGGATGCTGGTCACCTCCATGCTTCCCGAATATTCCCCCCAACCCCAGGCTAGAGTGTTATCTACAGAGGAATGGGTGGCTCTAAGGACAGGCTTTACCAGGTCCCTGTAGCACTTCAGCTGGCACACACAGGCACCACAGAGCTGGAAGGGGATTCGTAGGGTCTTCTATGCAAAGTTAGTTTGTGAGTGGCAGCAGGAAGCCAGGCCCTAGGGTGAAGCAGGCACTTGCAGTGGTGCTGTGTCACCTGGAGGAGGCGCTTGGCCATGCAGGAGCTCCTGGCTGCCATCAGCTCTGTGCCTGTCATGTTTCAGTGTGTGCATGCTGGTTCCTGGGCCCAGGAGGCCTACCTCTCCGCATTCCTACACATCCTCTGCAGGTATGGCAAAGGGCAGACTTCTATACTACTGTCTTCTGATGCCCACTGGTGATGCCCTTCTAATTTGTGTGTTGCCTCTGGGGACTTGGCTGGCATATGTACCAGAGAACCCTGTGCAAGCGGTCAGCATATCTTTTGGGGCGGAGGGTGTGGGGACCACTTTCTTAGTCCCACTTCACAGATGGGAACCCTGAGGCCAGGGTGCTGCCACTGGTAGCCTAGGAGCTGCCACTGGCATAATGTCAGTGGGGGGTCTAGCCAACAGAAACCCGTAAATCCTCAGCCCAGATGCCAGACTTCAGATGCCTTTCCAGTCCTGCAGGCTCCGCCAGCATTCAGCCTGTGAATGTCCCCATCAGCCAGGTCATCAGAGTGGAATTGTGGCCATCAGCAGGCCGGCCGCTGGCCTCCCATTATGGCCGAATGAATGATTCCGTTTAGAGAAGTTGTTCAGGGCACTGTCACAGACAATGACTGCTGTCAAAAGATTGACTGGAGCTCACGGAGATGAGGTGGGAGGCGAGGTGGAGCCCCGTGGCCTGGGCTCAGCGTTTGCTCACTCACGCGGAAAGCAAAGATTGCAGCGCTGAGCGTTTTGCCGCTGAAATCGGTGCCTTTTGACCCCAGAGGGCGAGATAATCCAGGGCCTGTTTCCACTTGAGCTTGGGGCTGTGTAAACAGCTGGCTCAGAGTGCAGCCTAGTGTGGACCTGTGTGGAAAACAGTCCCCCTGTTGGAAACACAGCTTTACTTCCTGACTGCAGGCCTTCACTGTTCTAGGAGAACCCCAGCCCTGAGCTGGGCACTTGGTGCAACTTTCCCTAAAGGAAATGCCAGGGAGTGTGCTCCCTCTGACCTCCTCCTGAAGACTGAACTTGGCCGTGATCTCTTTTCTCCTTGCTTATCAGGAAGCTCCGAGACCAAGGAAAGCTTAAATGTGTCAGCAGAACAGTCCCTCCTAAGTAACTTCTATTTTGCTGTATTTCTGTAGTTTCTGTTTGAGTTTTATTATGTTCTTTAATGTGCCTTAAATTTGAGTCTGTTGTTGGAAAAGTGTGTGTATGAGCAAAAAGACAGCAAAGTTGACTGTAGAGACAGGAGACACAGGCTAGAGTCCAGTAACCTTCTTTACGCTTGACTTTCTGCCAATGTGAGGGGCCCATATCCCACCCAGCTAAGACATGTTCCAAAACAGCCCTGGTCAGCCTGAACCATGCATCTGGTCACAGGTTCCCAAAGCCATGCCAGGACTCTCACCTTGCTCTCTGAGGCAACATCCTCTTCGGGCATCACCACACCCCATAGCAGATGCTCAAGGTGCTCCGAGCTCAGGGCTGCCCGTGGCTGAGCCAGCAGTGAACAGTGGGCGCGCTCTCTCCCAGCAGAATGAAGAGAGTGAGGCGGTGGAGAGAACATAGGCAGCGCCATGTGCCTCTCGTGCTGCACCTCTCCTGAGCTGTGCCGGAGTCTGTGGGAGGAATCGTGGACCCCACTTGCCAACCTCTGTAGCCACCGAGAGGTGGGTTTAGGTCACTTACGTAGAGGGCTGGAGGTTTCATAGTGAGTTGAAGGCAATAATGACCTATACAATACATATACACACACTCATACAGTCACACACACTGAAACACACACACACAGACATTCATGAACCACAAACAAGAGAAGGGAGACAAAGGCAGGTGGCGTTGCTTCTCCTGGCTCATCAAAATTCCTACACGGATGACTCTGAGCATCGTGGGAAGGCAGCAAGAAACTTGTGGCCCCATAGGAGGAAGCCCGGTCCTGGAGAAAGGCTGACACTCCTGGTTTCCCAGTCCAAGGAGCAACCAATCACTCAAGTGTTGGTGAGTCTTCCCAGGAGCCTGTGTTGCACAGGGTGGAAGCAGTCAGCCCCACTGACGGAGAGGTGTGGCTCTAGGCTGCCAACACGGTCACCCTCTGCACAGAGTATTGTTAGGTTCTTGTTGCTAGGACAGCGTAGCTGACAAAGCAGCTTAAGAGAGTGCTTCTTTGGGATCCTATTTCCTTTGTCAAGGCAGAGAAGACAGTGGCTCTATCCTTGGTGGTGGGAGCATGTGGCAGTTTCTCTCAGAGCCTCTCACATGATGTCTAGGCTAGGAAGCAAAAAACAGGACAAGAAATGGGCCAGGCTCCAACCCAGAGGACCTTCTCTGTATCCTTTGTCCACCAGCTCAGTCCCGAATCCTACAAGTCCCACATCCTACAAACTCCCACAAACTCCCAAAACAGTGTTATCAGATGGGGACTTAACACTCAAATAAGTGAGCTGGCGAGGGACACTTCGCTCTTAAGCCATAACACCTGGCTACAGGACAGAACACTGGTATGTCCACATGGGCTGCTGCTGGGCCAGACCCAAAGCCTTCCCCTTTGCCCCAGGTGGTAGGCAGAAGCTGATCGGCCTTGAAGAGGCTGGTGGTGAATGCTGAGAAGAGTGAAAGAGGCCTGGAGCCCATGACTTCACCAACTCAGCATGGAAAGCAGGAAGCACACCTGCTCGACTCATTGATGAGGAAGCCTCTGCAGAGGGCCACATGGCAAATATTTTAGATTTTTGTGCACCAGTCTCTCCTGTGATGTCTCAAGTCTGCAGCTGAGGCGTCACAGCATGTTGGGGCAGTATTCTAAGCAAAGTGCATGGCTGCGCCGAAGTAAAACTCTCTTTAGAAAGATCAGCAGCACTGGACTTAGCTCATGCCTGATGGAGGTGAGATGTCTAGGAAAATACAGTGAAAGTACCACGCTTTCTTCAGAAGGAGCAGGGAAGGGCTGAGAAGCAAGTTGCTCTAGGGAAAGTAGAAAGAAAAATAGGGCTTGTTGGATGAGGATGATGGTGGGGATGGTGGTGCTGGTGATGATGGAGATGGTGGGATGATGGTGGGGATGGTGGTAGTGGTGGTGGTGACCTTGATGATGGTGGTGGATGGGTACTGATAGTGCTCTAATTGTGGGGATCGTGATAAAGGTGGTGGTGTTGATAATGGTGTTGGTGATGCTATTGATGATAGTGGTAGTGGTGGTTGTGATGATGGCAATGGAAACGACAGTGCTAATAATGGTAGTTATCATGGCTGGGTGATGGTGTGATAATGGTGGCTGTGGTGATGACTGTGAAAATAGCGGTGGTGATGACAGTGTTGGTGGTGATATGATGATGGTGATAGTGATTTGGTTAAAGATAAGAACAAAGGGAAGGACATGTCAGTGTTCTTCATGGGCCAGGCTAGCCACTTTTGGTATGCAGCTTAAACATTGAAGGCAGGATCATGCTGGCCCTTTTCCTCCTAACTGAGAGCTACCACATATTGGAGCTCCCCCAACAGTAGCTGCAGAACAGTGCATGCTGGAGCACGTCTCTGGACAACGTAAAATCCAAAGCCTGTGTGCGCTCCTGTCCCATTACCCAGCTGTATGTCTTCTCCCCTCCCTGCAGTCAGTTAAGGGGCCATCTTTTAAGAGCTCTCTCTGCCCATGTTCTTGAAGATCTCAAACTGTTCTCTGACCCTGTTGGTCCTAGGGACATCCAGTGCGGTGCCACATGTTTCTCTTGACACACAACTTCTCCTATTCTAGCAGAACAGCTCAAACTGGCCCAGGAGCACAGTGGTTAAATCATCAGGAAGTTTACCAAGCAGGTAATAAGCTGTTGATCCTGAATTCAACAGTTTGCACCCCAGAAATCCTCCAGATGGGGATCTGGATCCCAGCCCCAGCCAGCAGCTCCATCAAGCCAGGTTAGGCTGTCTCTCCAGTGACTCTGAGTGTCCTTGTGTCCAGGTCAGGTCACTGCTAGACTCCACAAGGCCAGTCTCCTCCCTCCCCTACCCCCATCTCACGTCTGTATCTCCTAATACAGAGGCGGACTCCTGCCCCACTGGAGAACCTACCTCTTGAGTTTCACCCTGCACAAGCTCCTTATCTTGCCCCATACCACAAACAGGGCTTTCTCGAAGGGTAGTTTCTCTTTTCCACTGACCTCCCATGGCACTACCCCACAACTTAAAGGGCTCTAGAACCCCACCTCTGTGTCTCACGATCTCTTCCCAAAGCCTCTCAGATCCCTGTGCCCCTGCCTGTCCAAACCGCCTTCTCCTTATCTTACTGATTCCAACTGCCAAATTCCCATTCACACTCACTGCCACCCCCCTCACCCCCCGCCCTGAGAATGCATCTGACTTTTATGTCCAGTCAATGTAAGGACCCTACTTCTAAGTAATGTCACACTCATGGATAGGGCCTCTGTATTTTCCAGGGACACAGTTCTGGCAGCACAGCATCTCATACGGAATGTGACCAATAATAGAATAACTTGACCAGCTCAGCTTCCTACTCCAATTCTTTTCCCTATTTTATTTATTTATTTATTTATTTATTTATTTATTTATTTATTTATTTATTTATTTGAGACAGGATCTTGTGCTTGTAACCCAGGCTGACTGGCAGTTCAGGAGCGTCCTGCTTCAGCCCCCTAAGTTGGGGTTACAGGTGTGAGCTCACACCTAGTTCCCTCTCCAGTTCTTCGTCTTACTAAAAACTGCCACAATTTCATTGCTTGGGATGAACCACTCTTAATAGGCCTAGGCCCTGTCTATACTTCACACCTCCAAGTACAGCATCATCTGATCTCTCTCTCTGACAGTCACCTACAGTGGTCTGGCCTCCCACAGCATTTTCAGAGCCTTTTCCTCTGTAGAACCCTTCTCCATGCTAAGAGGACTCTGTCCCCACCAGTCCCTACTGGTGGCTTCCCTCAAGTCCTTATCTGGCTCACCAAGTTGGCCTATCAAACCTCTGACCACACACCCAGCTACCTGAAGCTTAGCCCACTTTTCCCTAGGCAGAATGGCTGTTCTCCAAGGTCTTAGCCCCTTGCTCTTTGGCGGTTCTCCTCTCTACTCACATTCTGCTACTCCAGCCCCAGAGCCTGCTGCTCCTCTTCAGTGGCCATGCCGATCCTTCAGCATGTGGATTCTCCTAACCAGCTCTCCCTTAGGGGAGCATCAGATCCCATGCTGTGGGCGTGTCCAGTCCCCAGCCTTATCTGGATCCAGGCCAATACTCCACACATAGCAAGTGCTGTGTTGGACAGAGCTGGGTTGAGTAAGGGAATGGGGTGCTTTGGGGCCTGCCAGGACCTATCTCTCCAAGGCTGGGGACTCTCACCTGTCCCTCCATTCAACTGACCCTCAAAGCTAGACAGTGGTAAGCAGGCCTTTCTGGGGTGCACCAAGGGACATGGAGCTGCAGAAAGTACTCAACAATGCACCACACCCCCATCTCTGCCTGCCTGCCTCCCTCTACTGTAATCTTCACCAACTATCTGTGGTGCTTGGTTTCCATCTCTGAGTAGGGAGTTAACCCTTGGCAGTTCCCACTGAATGGGACAATGGCTGTGCCCCCCATGGGGACTCTGCCCCCTGATTTACCCCTTCCTTCATTTGCCTCAGGCATCCTTCCGCCACCTGAAAAACAGGGACCTGAAGTCTAGAAGGGTAAAGTGGCTATACACACAGCAGGAAACCAAGCCTAGACTGAACCCAGGTCTGCCTGCCTGGGTACACATGGGTCTAGCCTGGGGTCTGATGCTGCCCATTGCACTTGAGCAGTGTGCAGAAGCCTTTGTGCCGTGTCCCAGTGCCCAGTGTGGGACCAGAATCCTGGAAGGTACAAGGATGAATACCAGTCCTTCTTTCATGATGAACCAGTGGCCTCCTTCTCATACCAGCAAGTGCACAGACTCCGAGGCCTGGAGCACAGTGTAGCACAACGGTGCTAAATGCTGCTGGAGTAATGCCCATAGACTAGAAGCCAACCTGGCCAATCCATGAAGACTTCCTGAACACTGCACCTGCCACAGCTCAGAAGAGCCATTCAGAACATAGTTGTCACCGTAGATTCCCTGCTGTCTGCCCTACGTTGTCCCCAGATGCAGCCCCTGGTCGGATGGCAATCTGTCCTCTTCCTGCTCCGGCCCCCATCTCTCTGCTTACCCAGAGGCAGCACCTTCAGGCTGTTCTTTGCTGTAACATAATCATGACAAGGCAGGAATTGAGCCACCACGCCAAGAGACATCTTAATTAGCGGCTTTTTCCGGAGCAGCAGAGCCCCAAACATCCCATAACTTGTCTGGTGAGTCTGAGCCGGAAATCTAGGCTTCCCACACATCTGTGGGGTAAGCCAGTAGCTGGCCTGGGCAGCTCTTAGTGGCCTCTCTGTACACATGTCTGCAAAGATGCTAGCCTGTTAGCCACATTGTCCAAACACATGTCTTAGAGAACACACTACTTCCCCTCTGTAAGTTCTTCATTGAGTTCCCATCCCCCAAAGATGTCACACAGACAAACTCTCACCATCACCTCTCTCACTGGAGCCCCTGCTGGCAGCCTAGCAGACACAGAAAACCCTGCTGGAGCCTCAGGTCAGGTGGCTATTACATACCAGATCCATGAGGCAGTTTCTCATCCACACAGTAGAGCTGCCTGAGTGTATCTCTTCTCCAGGGTCAGTTCTAATCATGAGCCCCGCACCCTAAAACTGAACTTTCACTGGGCCAGGGGCCACTCTGAACCACAGCCCAATGCCAGGAAGACTGATTGCAAGAAGTTGTACAAGGCCCGTGCCCCTGTGTTCTGAACTCTCAGATCATCATAGGTGTGGCTGAGCCACTGGGCAGACATATGTAAGAAAGCATGACCTCCAGAAAGGAGGGCAGGGGCAGAGCAGGCTTCACTGAGCCTAGACAGTTTTCATGTTGTTAATGGGTGTTTGAGTTTTTTGTTTGTTTGTTTGTTTGTTTTCTTTCTTTTAACTTAAGGGGAAAAAAGATTTATTTTCATTTATTTGTATGTGTATATATGTGTGCATATAAGCCAAATGTGTGTAGGTGTGTAGGTACCTGTGGAGGCCAGAAGAGGGTGTTAGAACCCTTTTAGTTAGACTTATAGGCAGTTGTGAGCTACCCAATGCAGGCGCTGGGAATGAACTCAGGTCTTGAAAGAGGACCTTAACTGCTCTTAACTGCTGAGCAATCTCTCCAGCCATGTTTCTGTCTTTGCAAAACAGGGTTTCACACTGTAAGCCAAGGCTGGCCTGAGACTCATGGTAATCCTTCTGCCTCAACCTCCTAAAGGCTGGGATTACAGGAGTGAGGCAGTTTTATTTTAATTAATCAGTTAATTAGTGCTTTGAGAGAAAATCTCGTATGTTCCGGTTAACCTCACACTCCCTGTGTAGCCAAGGATGACCTTGAACACCTGATCCTCCTGCCTCCACCTCCTAAGTACTGAGGTTAGAGATGTTCACCCCCATTCTAACATTGAAAAGCTTTATTTTTGGAACTCCAGAAACACGTGGACAGACCAGCCACCACCATGTGGCAGTGTCCGCACAAGCAGGAACAAGAGAAGGAAGCTCCTAGCAGGGAAGATTGTCACTTTGAAGGCACTGGCTGTGGCCAGCCCTCTTCCATGGCATTCCTCAATGGTCTCCACATTCTCTGCTGAGTCACTGTGGGTGCCAGGACATATGTCTGACAGGGTCCCGTGGGATTACTCAGTGGGTGTGGTACTGGGATTGGGTAGTTGGTCACACTGCTGGAGCCACAGCCTCCTGTCTGTGGGGAGCAGGTGCAGGGAAGAGAGGGGAATGCTGGGATAGCAGTGGGATACTCAGTTCCATCTGGCTCAGTTCAAACAGATGAGAGAGGCCAGTGGAGGTGACCAGGTCCCTGTAGCTAACATATCGCTGGACTTTGCCTTACTGTGGCTGAGGAAGAGTGTTTCATGGGTTCTGGTGGCGACAGCTGGAGAAAAAGCTGCCCCTTGAACTCTCAACAGGTCCCAGAGGGCCTCACCTCGCCAACAGTGACATCCGAGATCCCACCTCACCAGCACGGCTGCACCCAGGACTCGAGGGATCTGTCAAGAGAGCTGAGGTCGGGACCCTTGCCCTGTCCAGATGGGCCAGGGCTGCCTCTGCCCATACCAGGAGAGGACAATGGCCCCTGTTGTCAGGCAGCCGCCCTCGGCCATGTATTTCAGAGACCTAGTGACCCTGAACAGCACTGTGAAGAGGTCCCCGCTGACTCAGGCACATGCCTCCTCACTAATGAAGGGCTGTTAGTAAGGGCATTGACCTTGGTCAGCAGGCAGGAGCTCTCCATCCAGGGACCAAGACAGGGACCAAGAAGGAAGGGAAATGTTCTGGCTTCCTCATCCAGAGACTTACTCAAAAACCCAGACACAACTGACCAGGATCAGCTGGGGTCAGAAATGTGTGAGTGCTATCCTTGCTGAGAAATGAAGCAGTGATAACCACAGAGTAGCATCAGAGCTGTGGCCAGGGGAGCTGTGGGTGATGTGGGGAGGTGGAGTGGCCCCTAAGCCACTGAGGGGAGGGTGTCCAAAGAGGCAGCTGGGAGGAGACGGTCTGAGTATCAGCACACGGGCAGGACTCAATGATGGGTACAGGTTCCAGACAGGAACATCAGGGGCAGATGATGATGAGGTAGCAAATCCTTTCCTAACTGCAGCAAGAGACTGCTGGGAGAGGAGATGCTGGCACTGGGGAGGCAGGTAGAGGCACTGAGCAGCGAGCCAGCGAGAGGTCTGTCAAGCATGCCCTCTAGAACTGGATCATCTACAGATTGCTTCAGCCACCAACAGCAGAATATGTTCCTCTCAACAGGGACAACCACCAAGACAGAATCCATTCTCAACCAGAAAATGCACCTTAGCACACTGAAAGGAAGAAGTTATGCTGGCCTGTTCTTAGGGCAAAACACACAGCCCAGCCAAGGCCCAGGGAACATGGATGCGGACAGAAGAATGTAAGAGCTGGGGGGATAAGGAGGAGTGAGGTGAGGGAAGCCAGTCCAGACTGGCTACCAACAGCGATTTCAGCCACTTGGGTATCTGGAAAGGCAACAGCAAAGCAGCAGTGGTTGCCAGTGGCTCAAGGGTAGAAGGGAAGATGACAAACAGGACTCTACTGTATGAAGCTTTCGTGGGGGGGGGGGGTGCATGCCATTCATCACACTTTTGTCTGATCCCAATACTGAGAGTGAGCTTAAAGGTGAAGTACGGATGCTGGGGAGATGTTTGCACCCCCAAAGGTACCCACTGCCATGAGAATGCTGCTCGATGGAGTATTGATAAAAGAGGAGGGAAACTGAGGGTGGTGAGGAGATGGCCATTTTTGTGTTCCTTCCGCTCTTTTGCTGTGAAGCTAAGGATCATGCAAACAATAGTCTTTGAACCGAGCGACATGTAATAAAGTCAATGTGAGTGGGTCAAGTGAGCCAAAGTGACTTGGACCTTGACGGCAGCAGACGCCCTAGCATCTCTGAGTCCAGCTTGAGCCTCAGCAGAGCGTTCCCTAAGTGTGTGAACAGTGTTAGAAGCTTGTAGGTGACAGCAAGGCATTGTGAGGTGCAGGGCCCTGGCTGATGATGTTGAGAGGCTTTTCAGGAGCCACCGTGGGGGCTCACAAGCCAAAGGGGTCCCCCTGACCTGGGAGCCATGGACACAGCATGTGTCACTTCTCTTCTGGGGCTGTCCCTCTGCTGGTTCCTGCACCTTCCCCTGGTTGGCTATACCGGAAGCATGGAAACTGTCATGCTTGCTGGTCCAGGTCCCTCCACCCAGCCTCCGTCAAGCACTTCATCAGTACTCCCCTACATCTGTGGCTGCTGCTGTCCCTGACTCTTCCCTCATCACCTGTCCCCAACTCACCCCCTCAGCCTTCAAACTCTGGTAAAGAGCTGTGCAAGATGGAATAGCCAGATTCCAACTTTTTCTTCATTCCTGCTTTCTCCAGCCTTCTGGAACTGGGCCTTGGAGGCCTACACAATCCTCTTCATCCACACCTCTGACCAGCTCTCTTCCCACTGGGTTCTTGGGCCACCTGAGCCACCCACAGGCTCAAGGGACGTAAGAGCTCATCTCTCTAGTTGCAGTTCCCATTGCTCCAGGCAACTAGCAAACTCCAATTTACAATTCAGAGTCTCTGCAGTGATGGAGGAGTCCAGGAAGCCTTCCCCAGCAGCACCAAACAGTTGACCTCCCATCTCCCCCCCCCCCCCCCGCTACAGTTTCCTGGTGAGGTGCAGGTCAGACATGACCTTGGGTGGTAGTAGGTGCAAGGCCTCTTCTAAAGAGCACGCATAGAAACAAGAGGTAAAATAAGGATTGTCTAGATTCAGGCTGGCTCCTTACTAGCTCCACAGAGGCCAGCACTACTGCCGCCAATACCAGGCTCATCTTTGGTTAGGGAAGGACTGTCCACTGAGGGAAGAGGGCAAGAATGGATCCGCTCACATCTCAGAGCTTTGCAGTCTAAGCACTGCCAGCCTGGCAGATCTGGGCAGGGCTGCTGAGGGGTGGCGAAGCTGACAAAACCTCAGGGGCCTCTCAAATACAATTCCTTTCTGCCTCAGCAGGGCACCTGACAACACTGCAAACCGCCAGCCTGTCCCCTGCCTCTGTGGTGAATTCAGGTGACTCAGAGAGGGCTTCTGAGCCTTCCCAATATGTGGCCTTAAGGCCCCCTCCTCCTGGTTCTTTACCCCCCCCCACTGCCCACACTGAGGTTGCAGACACCCGACCCATGCTCCCAGATCACTAGCCCAATGGGAGTGTAGGAAAAGTGCAGAGAAAGGAAGGTCTTGGGAAGAGAAAACAGGGGTGTCAGAGACCCAACCACTGTGCCAGGCTGGAGTGTCACCCCTGGAGGAAGCGGCCTCCAGAGTTCCACCAATCTCTCCTTGCCCTGTAAATATGGGGCAGTCCCTGGTCTCGCCACCACTGTTTCTGTCACCATGGCAGCCAGGCAGGGTCATGCATGATGCTGGTTTTGCAGGTGAAGCCTGGGCTGTGGAGACCCCCACAGCCCCAGGACCCAAGACCAGGATGAAAGATACCCTCACCTTGTCTCACCAGCCCCATCCTCCTCCCCTAGCTGGGCTCTGAGTGCTGCCAGCTGCCTCAGTATGAGTGGCTGGAGGTGGGGACTCACAGCCTCAGGCCTGGTGGCTATGAGGTCACGGCCCTGAAGAGTAAACGGTGTTTTGAGCCTTGTCCTCAATTTGCCCAGGTTCCTGTGCAGTGTGGCAAAGAACATTACTGTGCCCCCCACCCCTGTCTGGGGTTCATGAAAGTGAGATCTGGATTAAGAAACAGGCAGACAAGCCGCCCAGAGTGTGAAACCAGAGCTTGGAAGGGCAAGGTTCGAAGCTGTGCCTTCCGCCTGCCTGAATAGCCTGCTCACTGACACCAGGCAGAGCGGAAGAGGACCTGGATTAATCCAGGTCCACAATTATCTCAATTGCTTCTCGACTTCTCGGCTTGGCACTCCCTCCCTCGGCTCCCTGCCAGCAGGGTATTGTGTTCCAAGAGAAAATACTTGTCATTTTTCTACAATTTCCGCTTAAAAAGTTCCAAATGTTCAGCCATATGATGCGAAACCAAACTTCAAGAAAATCCTACAGGGTTTTTTGACGGTGGAGAAAACGTGGGGTCTGACACACTGACCCCAAGGCAGTGAGGATCCAGTTTCAAGTCAAGTCTTTCTTCTCCACATCCTCACCACTCCCAAGGAGGCAACGCAACAGTAGGCCTCCTTCTCCAGGATGGGAGGCTGTCAGTGGGGCAGAGCCTGCCTGGCCTCCCTCCTCAGGGATTCACCCTATGTGTGGATTGTCCGGGGACGTGCAGGGAAGTGAGAGCCATGGGTTTTGGCTCAGTTCTGTCACCCTTGTGAACCTGGCATGTGTGAGATACAATAACCAGGCTGAGTCTGCTCTCTTTGTTGCATGATTAACTCAGCCATCTTCCCAAAACTCCTAGAGGAAAAGTTCTTTCCACTTCACATAAGGTGAAAAAATAAAAACAAAAACAAAAAACTAAGATCCAGAGAGCTGACTGAGCTACTGGTGGCCACAGAAGGCAGGTGTACGCTGGGGTTCCCGTGATGCTAATGTGTATCACTGACTAGCCAGTAGCGACCCCTCAGTGTGAGGGACACTGCCCCCTCTACAGACACAGCTGAGAAACACCAGCTTTCTCTAGATAGATGCGTTAGGCTCTCCTTCTGAGCTAGCGGGAGGGAAACGGGGTCAGCAGCGGCCTTCCTCCTGGCGCAGCCTACACAGGTCTAGCCCTCAGCATCGGGGATGGGCTCCATGCGCAGTCACTCATCTATCTCACATTGCTCACATGGGACTAGCTAGTGGTCCATAAAGATGTTCAAATGCAAGAGCTGGAGAGGCAGCTCAGAGGTTGGGAGCTTTGGTTGCTCTTCCAGAACCAATTGAACCAACTGGGTTCAATGCCTAGCACCAACATGGCGGCTTACAACCTCATCTGAAACTCCATTCCTGGGGACCGAACACCCTCTTCTGGTCTCCACAGGCACTAGGAACTCTTGAGGCAGGAGGACCTCAAGTTCAAGGGCAGCCTGAGCTACATATCATGACTCTGTCTCAAAAAAAAAAAAAAAATTGAGGTGTGCACTATGAATCATGACTGTTATGGGGTTAACCAGACACTTTCTGCTTGGGTTTGATACCACAGGAGGGAATTGGGCTCTGGTAACATAAACCTGGTCAAAAGCTCATGACCAGGGATGTCATCGGCCCTAGGGAGAACTTACTTTAGCTTTGCTAATTGGGCGTGTTGTCAAAGCGCCCTCTAAATGCTCATGTTTATCCCTATAGATCAGGGCTGTGCTCAGCCTTCATCAGAAGCATCTCACTGTAGTGGGCAGGGATTAGTGTGGAAGCCCCCACCTAGCCTAAATGCTGAGAAGAAATGGCAGCGGGGTGCTTGGCTCTAAACGGGACAGATTGTATTTGTTGCACTGAACTCACAGTAGCATCGGTTACCTGCTCCAGACCTGTACCAGCTTGGGTGGGCTGCTCAACATTCCACTGTGGGTAAGGAAGGGGCCATGAGGGGGCCGCCACTCCTGCCAGAGGGACTGGTGGCAGCTTTTGGCTGTCATTTTCCTCAGCCACTGGTAAGTTGCACTTGCTCCAGTCAATAACCTCCCACCTAGAGTCAGGCAAGTGACTTTAATTAAACTCAGAGGGTCACGTACAAAAAAGATGGCATGGCAGGAGGAAGGGAGCCTACTGGGGAGAAGGGCTCCACTGGGAGAAGGAACGGGTGACAATCCATTATACAAATGTATCAGATAATTGGAGTATTTAGTTGAGGGCTCTGCTATAGCTCTGTGGTGAGGTACTAGGCTAACACAAAAGGCCTTTCGGTCACCTCAAGCACTAACCAAAATAAGAAAAAGGAAAAAAAAAAAAGACAAGCAGAACAAAGTGGCGTGTGGATAGCGTGGGTTATACTAGGCTCGAAGCCCATAGATAACAGCATGTCTTCCAGTGAAGATGCTGGTTAGAATCACCACCATGCCAGAGCCCCACCCACGGGAAAGGCTGGCTGCTGCTCAGTGTGAGGAGTGAGTGAGGGATGTTATCACTTCATGTCACTTACTACAGCCAGCTGGGACTGGGGCTGGGGACACAGCTCAGTTAGTCAGGTGTCTGCAGTCGAATCCCCAGCATAAAAACCAGACATGGGACTGTATGCCTATAATGCCAGCACTGGGGAGGCAGAGGCAGGAAGATCAGAAGAACAAGGTAATCAACCACCAGTTACGAGGTGAGTTCAGGGGCAGCCTGGGATATACCCTGTATAACAGCAACAACAAAGTTGGAGCTGGGACATGATTTACCCAGGCACATAGCTTGAATGGCCATGGTGCAGGTGATAGGTGGGTTTTTGCATGGCTTCTCTGCCTGAACTTATGCTACAGTATTTGTGCCCAAGGTCCCAATGACTTGGCTGGATTCTCTGGAACCCCAGAGCAGGTGGGCACCCCATTGCCTCTCATCAGGCTGAAGCCTGGGGACTGTGACTCTGTTCATGAAGGGCCAGGTCCCTGCTCAGCAGAGCATTCAGGCTAGAGTCAGGTTTGCTTCAGATGTGTCCATAATTCAGAGTAGGCTGTGTGCTGGGCTTGCTGGAGAGCCCCAAGCAGTCTTGAAGCCTGCATCAAATGAGGAGCATGCTCCCAGCACTGGGCCCTGGCAGACGAAAGAAAATGCAGACACTCAGGGTAGGTTTCAAAGCTTCTTATCACCCATGGCCCCACCCCCAATGCTGCTACCATCCAGAACAGGAGCTGCTATACCACCGAGAAGCATGCCTGGAGCGCGCCCTCCTGAACAGAGAGCTCACTGCCTCACAGAACTATCATGTCTGCTGTCCCCTCCAACCCTCCTACAATTCAGGTAAAAGGTGGCTTTCCCTGGCAGTCCCCAGCCCTGGCTCAGGGACACACCCACCTGGACATGTGTTGATGGCCCCAACGTCTGTTATCCTGTTCCCTTAGAGAACACAGCCTGCCTCCTGCCATTGTCTCACTGTGTGAAGGATCAAGCCAGGTACCACAGAATTACTCTCGACTCCTGAGCGACTTTGAGGCATCCGGAGGAGGGTGGACTGCCCATCTATAGGATGGCAGGCCAGATCTAACTCTGACCTCATCCCTGCCCATGCCACTGCTACCCCCACAGGGCTTATGAGCTGGAGAGCCAACTTGGAAGGTGAACTGTTGCTCCTACCATACCTGTGAGAAGCCAGCTCAGAGGGGGCCAGTGCGGGGCCAAGGCTCGCGGACCCTCTCACCAGGCTGAAGCCTGGGAAGTAGTAGCTCTGTTTAGCAGAGCGTGCTGGCTGGAGCCAGGCCTGCGTCATATGTGGCGGTAATTCAGAGCAGGCCTGAGTGCTGAAGCTGAGTACTCCTCAGCTCCCATTTGGAACTGAAGAATAAATGGATTCACACTCTACAAGGGCAGACAGGATGCTCCTGCCATAGCAGTCTAAACACCTAAACTGCCAACAGCGTCTGCCTAGGGACTTTTTATTTCCCGTGCCTGGCTTCATGTATATTCAAGGCAGGCAGCCACAAGCACTAGGGACTTCAGGGATCTTCTACCTGGAAGCAACACTTAACCCAGGATGGACAGGCCTGGGTGCGAAGCCAGGACAGCACAGTCCTCCCAGCTTCTTACAAAGCCCCAGCTGCTCACAGTCACTGGCTGCCTCTCATTGACTCTTCCCCTCCCAATGCTCCTCTCCTTCCCTCTGTTTCCTGAGTGTGCTTCCTAACTGAGAACCCGTCCCTTTATCTCAACATCTGTTGCTGAGACCTGAAGCCACAAGAGGACCCACCCAGCTTTCCCCTACACCTGTAGGAACTTACGTTTGTTTGTTTACACACTCTAGGAAACACTCTGAGGTCTTCCTTATTTGCTCAAGGTGAACAGAATTTTACCCAGAACAGTTTGGAGACAACCAACAGTGATGATGGGGATGTTCAGTGGACAGTGGCTGGTTCAGGGACATCTCTTCAAGATGGCGTTTAAAACTACAACAGTTAGGCAATAATCCTTGGTGTGAGTGTGTGTCTGTGGCCCCTTCTGAAGTCAATCCCAGGACTTGCTCTAGTCCACTTTCTGACTCTTGAACCCTGGAACCAGAGAGAGAGAGATGACCTGAGGTGTTGGAGTCTGGACAGTGTGGCAGGAAGGACCACAAATCCCGGGGGTCAGGCCATACCCAGGGTCATAGATAGACCCAGCGTCCAGCTGTGAGATCTGAGGCAGCCGCACGGTTCTTACAGGCCTCAGTGTCCTTCTAGGGATGTGGCAACAGCTATAGTACAAGGTCACAAAGACCTCGGCCACCTCCAATGTGCTCAACAGGCAGAATGTAAGGACTCCCTGGCTCATGCTGGTGGGGTAAATGAGGTCTGAGAGAAGGTCAGCAATAAACTTGAACAAGTCATTTGCTGAGAACTGACCTGTGACCACAGCATGAACAACCCACGGCATACTGGAAACACTGGAAACGTGGACATCAGTCATTCACAGACTGGGTTTTAATAAGCACCTACTATGCACTGGGCACTGTGCCCACTAGAGGTCCCACATCACCCGGCTGCCTGTTCTCAGCTGACACCTCCCCTGGAGCACCTGCCAGAAAGGATTAAGAAGTTGCCTCAGGAAGCCCCAGCTTAGTTCTGGAATGTTCCCCCAGCTGAGAAGGAGAGGCCAAAGAAGGAGAGAAGGACCAATTATGTGCTGCTGCTGCGCTGAGATGAAAGGCGCTTTCGGTGGCTGCCCTCTGTCCTGTTTGGGCTGTCAACAGCAATTTGATGAGGAAGGCTGCTGCCCTGACCTGCTTTTTAGGACTTCAGGATGTCCTCATCCAAGAGGTGATCAGCCAGCATCTTCCTCAGGACAGTCCCCCGTTGAACCTCACCCTTAAAACTAGGAGTACTGATTGGAACAGAATTCAGGGCCATCTCACACTAATGGCGTCTGAGCGCGGAGTGATGGCGAGTTAGCGTGGCTTTAATCTGCTGCTGGCCGTGGCCATCCGTGCTGAATGGTTGATTGTTACTAAATTCTAATTGGTTCTGGGTCACTCCCTTCCAAACAGCCGCTGCGTTCTGTTCATTTTTTCAATTAAATCTTAACAATTCACATCTGACAAAACTCAAAAATCTTGTCAAAAATGGTTCTGATTTGTATGGTAAAAAGCATATGGGCAAGCTGGGCTGGAGCACAGGAGGCCAGAGGGCTATAGCCGGCCAGCTACAGAAACGCCATGTTGTTCCTTATACCCAGTGTAAGCCACCTTGGCCGTCAATTTGCACACAAATGCTTTTTCCTGAGCTGTGACTGTCCAAACCCTTTCACATTTCATCTCTTGTTGAAAGCTGCATTTTATCCCTTTCCATATATATAACAAGAGCTGGGCTAATGTGGAAACAAAACAAAAGCAAGGGTCTGGAGAGGTGGGTCAGAAGTGTGGGTACCAGGCCTGTGGTAGGGAGCTGCAGAGACTTCCTCCTCTCTGCCCTCCTCAGTCCTGACCATCCAGTGTTCACTGCCCACCCCTTTCCTAGGCACAGATTCCCTCCTTGTCCCCACAGCCCCAACCCCCTGGCCAGAGCCTCCCTTGGATTTGCCATGATAACAAGCAGGGGTCATCCTATAGACCACGGTGCATGCTTCTTAGGGGCACATGGAGTCTCAGTCGACACTTTGTTTGGGGGCTTAATAAATGTCTGAGCCACCAACAGTATGGGTCAGGTTGTGCACTGCTCTAAGGGCCTGGCCAAGGTTTGGAGGCAGAGGTTTGGGTCAACTCGCTCTGCTCATTGTGTCCTGAGGGCTCTCCCAGGAGCGTATTGCCGTAGGCGTGGGCTGCCTCCTCCTCTGTGCCTTCATCCCTGGCTCTCACCTTGCACCCCATACAGACTCCCCCATCCACGAGTGCCTTCGTGAGTACAGAAGTCCTTCCCCAGCTGTCACCCTGCTTCTTGGGGTGTGTGGAGACTCTGGGCACGCATGCCCTGACATGCAGCAGCGCCCATGCCACACTGTTCCCTTCCCGTAAAGACCAGCATGCAGCTCTGCCATTTTAATCAGTGGCCATCGCCAGCTGTCTGCAAAGGCAATGGTGCCAGCCAGGCGCCCACCATGTACAAGGGTGGTAGAGGGACCCAGGGATGCAGGAATAACTTATCTCAAGTGTGCTTGCAGCTCACGGGCACCGTGAGACCTCTCCTAAACCTCTGAGCCATGCCAAGGCTCCGAGAAGTCCTGCAATTAAAAAGGACAGAAAGCAGCCTCCGTGTTCATCTGCAGCACCATGTCCTGAACTCTGAGCATAGTGAGAGCAAAGTCCTCCTGGGCCTGGAGCTTGGGAAACTCTCTGAGGCAGTGCACATCTGTGAACAGCTTCTATCCAGCTTACTCCTTGGGACCTGCTGAGCCCTGTGGCTTCCGCTCTACCAGCCAGGGTAGAGCCATCCATAGAGCCAGACAGCTGCACAGTCCCCTTGTCCTCAGTCTGCCATCCAGTCAGGGACAAGGCAGGGGACACATGGGCAATCAGAACCCTGAGGTATGGCAGCATCTGGACTCCAGTCTTAGCCTGGGTCTTCCTAGGATATGCTACATCCTGCACATAGCTGGTATTCCGTCATAAATGCTTTCTGAACACAAAAAGAAAGAGCAAGTATTTGAAGTATTGGGGCATGGGAGGAAGTGTGAGGACGTGTGTCTGGTGGGACTCCCAGAGGACCTGAGGTGACTTGGAAAGAACCGTTGGGTGGAACTGTGATTGGAGGAGCCATGTGTAAACAGGAAATTCACTGTCATTGCCATTCAGAGTCAGGCTTGTCAGTAGGGATCTGCTCTGACTTCTGTGGGGGCAAAGAAACAGCCCCCAGCAGTTCCAAAGCCAAACCCATACCTGTGCTCTCTGCTGAAGCTCACTGACTCAGACCAGGTCTCACTCAATCCGTTAAGGAACCTGGCGTTCCTTGGCAACCTCAGTATTGCCGTCTGTGAGATGCGGTATGAACCCAAGGCGCGGTCCCTCAGGTGAGTTGGTGAGTCAGGAGCACTGCAGGGCTTAACAAGGGAGGCTGTCAGGGGCTGACTGTGTCCCCAAGTCAGCATAAAGTCACAATCCTCACTGAGCTGGCCAAGTGCTGGGTGGGGTGACATGCTCACTAGGGAGCCTGATGCAGGGGGATGCTGTGAGCTTGAGACCGTCCTAGGCTTACTGCACTACCTTGTCTCAAAAACACAAAACAAACTAAACAAACAAAAAACAACCCAGAAATGAGCAGTGACAAGGGGGTGTTTCTTGTGGGGGCGCTGTTCTGACGGACAGACCTGGAATCTTCAGGAAGGGGAAACAGGGAAACAGGACCATCTAAGGATGTAGGGGAAACAGTAGTCAGCCTCATATCTAAGGGAGCTGTCTGCAGCTGTCTGCAGCTACCCCAAGATTACCCCAAGTGTCACCTTGTCCACTAGAACTCCTGACACCCTCCAGGATTCCATTCTCACCACTCATTACTGACCCACCCATTGGAGATTATTTTAGATTCCCCAACTTCCAACTCTCTTGGGCTCTGGCTTTACTGGGCTAGGGGAGAAAGATGTGGGGGACCCTGGGCGCACAACAACCCCTTTTCTGGAAGCTATTCAGAGTGTGTCTGCAGCTGGTCGTCACCAGATGAGGGGCCCAGCCCTTGTTTCTTACCCCAGGGGTCCAATGGGAGAGGCAGATGGGTGGCCACTTAGAGGTTACCCAACTCTTGTAGAGCCCTGGTCTTGTCGGGCCTCCTCGTCCCACCGTCCACCCACCCTCCAGCTTCTAAAATCCCACGTGAGGACCTCGTACAGTGAGGGTATGCATCAGTGGGTACAGCGAGGGTCTGCTGAATGGAGGGGGAGAGTTGCCTGCTCAAGGCTAGAGGCCCCACCCAGTCTGCAGAGGAACAGGGATTACTTGGGGCCCTGTTTGCTAGCTGTAGCTTCAGGGGAGTCATGTTTAGCAATGTACCCCAGGACCTCACATCGCAGCCCTTCAGAGTCACTCTCTGCTTGCCCATACCTACCTGAAGCCCCAGGCGCCTGGTGGAGTACCAGTAGATGCCCAGCTCTCATGAGTCACAGGTTCCTGGTCAGAGTTTCCTTAGATCTTTGTCAGACCTTCAGAATCCGGCTGAGGCCACCACCAGAGCCTCAGGCAGAGGACCAACACTGTCCCTTCTCTGCCTGAAGCCCTGGGATGAAGTCCATCCTCCTGAAAAGTTGAGCCAAGCTGCCCTCCCTCCAGGCCAGTGACTGTCCTCCACACCCAGACCCAGCCTTCAGACCCTAAGGCTCCACCCAGATCACCCCCACCAGGCTCACACACCTTGAACCTGAGCTCAGTCCTCTTCCTGGTCTGGAATCTTCCTCAGCTCTCTGCCCATCTAGGTGATCCCACTCCCTTCCACTATTGTTGGCCTCCTCCAGTCACCCACCAGGTGCCTGTGCCTGTAATCATCCAGATTTACTTGGGATCCTGGCTCTCCATCTCTCCTGCCAGGCTGGGCTCTGAGCCAGTGACTAAAGTGAATGGTGCCCACAGGTGATGGGCATCTCAGGAGGCTGGCCACACCAGAAGTCCAGGTTCCAGGGCCTCTTTAGCAGGAAGGGGCTTCTGGCATAGAACTCACCTATCTCTCAACTGGGGCCCAAAGCAGGGCGCATGTGCTCCCCTCTGTAGGCCCCAAGTTCTCAGAGAATGACTGAGCCAGATCTGAAGGGGGATGGGTCCCAGCAGAGAACACTGGGAGCTATGTATGAATGCTGGGCTCCTTCACTCCCCAGGCTCCTCCCACAGACCCACCCAGGGACAGCAGGAGGGTGGCTCCAGCATACCACACCCATTATCTATGGTCCACTGGGCTTGGGGTTCAGGTGGCATCAACCATGATCTCTTGGTCACAGCTGTCTACACAGCAGCCACCCTGGATCCCCAGAGCCCACCTGCAATCCCTTCAGACCAAGGTGTGCAGCATGAATGTGGCTTTGGTGGGTCCTTTTTGCAGCTGGGGAGCAGTGCTCAGTACTGAGTTCCTGGGTGCAGAGCACCTGATGCCCTCTGGGGACCAGCTCCAGGGTACAGACATCACAGGCAAGGTGATACAGGGCCCCTGAAGCTCCTTGAAGGGTATCTGGACCTCCAGTGAGGGCCTTCAGGAGAGAAAAGGGAGCCCTGGGGTCCTAGCTCCTTTGTGGGGCTGCTGTGGGCCTGGGCTACGCTCAGAGTTCCTAGGTCTGAGCTTGTTCTCTGTGAGCCAAGGAGGCTGAAACTCCACAGCTGCTTAGAACATCTGTGCGGCACACACACACACACACACACACACACACACACACACACACACGTGCATACACACAGTCTTTTGTGAACACACACAAGTACATGCATCTGACCCTCTGCTGGCCCACATGTGTGCACGTGGTTCTCTGGATTAACATGTGTATGTGCGTGTAGTTCTCTGTGGGCACAAGCGTGCAGATCCATGCAGTCCCCAGTGGACATATGTGTGCTCGCACAGAGAGGGTTTTTTGTTTTGTTTTGTTTTGTTTTTTGCTTGCTCTCTAAGGCTGGGCAGTAGCAAGACATCTGGGAGCTGAGGCAGAGACAAGATGACCCTCATAGGCACCACAGGAAGCCTGTAGGGACAGAGACGCAAAGCTAGCTTCTTCCTCCATGGCACACTAGTGCAGACTCATCACAGCCAGGGCGCTCTCTGAATCCCTTCTGTCTGGTTCCTTCCTCAAGCCTTGGCTCTGGCTCTGGGGAGCTGTGGACAGAGACAGTGGGACAACCCCCTGTGTGTCAGGCAGACTTTGTTTTATTCTGGGCCAGGGCCTTAAATTAACTGATGGAGTGACAAGCTGTAACAGAAGTAACTGGTGGACTACCCTGCCAGGAAGATGGCCACCACTGGGGCTTCTGGGAAGTTTGCCCTCCTGACCAAGTGCCACAGAACAGCTGTGATGTCAAGCTGGGTCTTCCCAGTGTCTGTTCTGTTCTGTGGTGACAAGACACTTGTTGGGCCACCCTCTTTCAATGCCCTCCACTGTGTCAGTCACACAGCATGGGAGAAGCCACCCCCATCCACCCACACTCAAGGATACTTGAGTGACTCTGACACACACATACACGCACCCTTCAGGAGCCCTTACCAATCTGGGTCCAGCACTGCTCTGAGATCTCTGTGGAGGGTGAAAAGCCTGAGTGCCGCAGAACCCTGGGATTGGTCCACACTGGCTACAGATAATAGGGCATTAATGCCAGCATGCACCTATGCGTTTCTATGTGAGGGAGGGTGCCTGAATTCCTTAGTGGTTGATGCTGTCCATCAGTGTGGCTGGATCATGGGTCTCAAGTGTCTGGATGTTGCTGGGAAGGGGGGGTTTGAAATGTGATAAATGTTTAAAGGAAACATTGAGTAAAACCAAATGGCCACTACAGTACAGTGGGCTTCTTACAAGTTCTTACAAGCCAAAATGGAGATTATCTGTGGGGAAGGAATTCGCATAGGGACTGCAGAACAGAACCTGGGGTTCTTGCCCACCATGATGAGATGTATGTGCACAGCGCAGCCTCAACCCTTGTTTGACTTTCTAGCATGTCTATCTGCCCATGCAGGTTCTCACTTGCCTGTCTGTCCAGTGCACCCCAGAGTTCCGCTTTCTCCGGAGAATCCCGACACTTAGCACAAACACAGAGCGTCACCAGAGTTGCAGCACCGTGCACTCTCATCCACATCTGTTAGCAGTAAGGTGAAGTGTGCATTCTCCACTGTGTGCCCTAAGGAAAAGCAAGGTCAGTTACCACTGCCCTCCTCCTGCTTGAATGTCTCCTCCTGTGCAGACACCCGCTGAAGGATTCCTGGGGCTCACAGGCTGGGATGGGACCAGAAGTCAAGATCTTTCCTTGCCCCTTAAGGCTGTAATCTAAGAGTACTGTGTTTAAAAAGTCACAGAATCTACAAGACAGAATGGCCCACTGACAAGACACCCCTGCTGCCCTAGTGAGGCTTTGAAGAAGAGAAGCAGAGGAAGCAGCATTCTAGGGACAGACACTGGCTTGCAGGTAGAAAACACTGGGATTTGAGGGTTTCTGGAGTGGGTACAGGTGAGACCTGAAGCAGCCCCCTCCCCTTATGTGCCCAGTTCAGTAGCCCACCTGGACTGAGGGAACTCCTGGGTGCTGACACCCTACACAAGAGGTTGGGGACAAATAAATAGGGGACCTAGAAAAGAAATCCTCCCAAGAAGAAATCAGTGCTAAAAACAGCCACATACACAGCCAACCACTGATGTACAAGCACGAGGGAAAAAATTATGGTGGTTGGCTGTGCTCCGAGTTCCTAAAAAAAAAAAAAACCAAACAAACAAACAAACAAATACAACCCGAAATTACAAAAGAGTAGTGTGGGGTGGTAGTGGGAGCAGGGCACTGGAGGACGAAGCTACAGTAGAGCCTGCTTGCCTGGTGTGTAGGGGACCCTGAGATTCATCCCCAGAACTGCAAGAAAGCGCAAGAGAAAAAGCGGGATGGGAAGAGAGGCCGCAGGCATCTAAGGGCTGTAGGAGGGAGCCAAGACTCTGAGGCAGACGTACAGGATCTTGATGGTAGTGTTTTCTGCATTTCGTGGAAGCGAGAAACACTTAAAATTGTGTGCGATAGTAGCTGTGATAAAACTGAATGGGTTGAGGAACAGGGAGCAGCTAGAATGAACTGAGTATCAATTAATGTTTATTTTGCTCACAATTAGCTAATCTCTCCTGGAAAACTCCAACCCCCAGACTGAGGGTCTCTCAACTTAAATCTTCTAGGTTTCCAAGTGGAAACAGTTTTTTTTTTTTCTTTCATTCATTCTTTCTTTTTAGGGATTTGGCAAGGGATTCCACAATGTGCAAGTGGATTCCAGTCTACAGAGCTGTGGGGCTTGTTAGCCTCTGGTGAGGTCTATAAAGCCAGCGGTTAGGACATAAGCAAGGCCAGAGGCCAGGAGCTGGAAGCCAGCTTGAGCTACCACTCGGATCCTGTCTCAAAAACAACAACAACAATAATAAGTGGGGTTCTCTGGGGTGAGTTCCCATATTGAAGGCCTGAAAAGAGTCTTCCTCCAGCATGACTGATCACACACTCGATTTTTCTGCTCTGACAATATATTTCCTATTTTAAAACAAACAAGCAAATAAGTGAGTTTAGTGAAAACTGCGGCTGAATCTGAAACTCAGGGTTGCTTGAAGCCTTCAATGTCACCACCAGCCCCGCTAAAAAAAAAAAAAAAAAAAAAAAAAAAAGGTATTTAAAACAAAGAAAGAAGGAAAGAAAAGCTTTTTAAGGAAGAAAAAAAGAAAAAGAAAGAAAGAGAAAGAAAGGAAGGAAGGAAGGAAGAAAGGAAGAAAGAAAGAAAGAAAGAAAGAAAGAAAGAAAGAAAGAAAGAAAGAAAGGAAGGAAGGAAGGAAGGAAGGAAGGAAGGAAGGAAGGAAGGAAGGAAGGAAGAAAGAAAGAAAGAAAGAAAGAAAGGAAGGAAGGAAGGAAGGAAGGAAGGAAGACTGACTCAGCCGGCGTTACTGGCAGCAAACCTTTAATCCCAAGCAGAGACAGAATCTCTGAGTTGGAGGTCAGACTGCTCTACAGAGTGATTTCCAGGATAGCCAGGGCTACACTGAGAAACCCTGTCTTGGGGACAAAACAAAACAATTAAAGAAAAAAGAAAAAGAAAAAAAACTCGGCTATCTCTGGATTTGGAGAGTTCCTTCGTGTGTGTGTGTGTGTGTGTGTGTGTGTGTGTGTGTGTGTGTGTGTGTGTGTGTGTGTGTGTAATTTTCTATAGGAAATTTCTCTGCGAAGCTGGGGACTTGCAGGACCGATTGGCTAGTGGCCCGTGAGGCCAGCAGGCCTGGGTCCTGCTCACCAAGCGGGAGGCCGAAAGCGTGAGTCTGGATCCCAGCGCCGGCCCCAGCGGTTACAGTGCTCCGGCTGGGCTCAGGTCTAAGTGGGAAGGTTCCAGGGTCTGACTCCGGACGTCTCTGGAGCTCCAGTCTAAGGTGAGCACCAGGTTCCCTGTGGACCCCCAGGCACACCCCGCCGCCATGCGCGCCTGGCCGGCTCCAGAGCGCGTCGCCTCCCGCGGGCCGCGGGTCCCAGGGGCGAGGTCCTTGGCGCAGCGGAGGGTGGAGGGCCGAGGGGCGGCTCTTAAGGAAAAGAAGTTGAATCATCAGAGAAACCATTAGGCTAATGTGATGTGCTGTAAGTCGCGGGATCAATGCGGCCACGCCGCGGTGGGGGCGCAGGCTGCAGCGCATGCGAAGCTCCTGCCCATTTGGGGGAAATGGATTTTAGAAATTTCAGAAAGAAAACTCAATTCAAATCCAGAGAAGCCTTGATATAAAGGTGATGTGGTTGCCAAGCTTCGAGAGCCACTCAGAGAGAACTCCGTGTCGGGCGGGGACAGTGACCTCGACGGGGTGAAGCCAAGACTGAGGTTCTAAATAAACATTTGAGAGGCTCAGATACCTTCCTGGGTGAGCGACAGAAAGAACTCCGGACTTCGGAACCTTAGAGCTCTTCTCCAAGCTAGCCCTCCTCCAAGCTAGCCCTCCTCCAAGCTAGCCCTCCTCCAAGCTAGGCAGAGGAGAGAACTGGGTGCAGAGACAGCCGCCCCAAGCCTGCGCAGAACCCAATCTGAGCACAGACCTTAGGCCTGGGCTAGTTCCACTGAGCCCCCATCCCCAGTAAAGGTGGATCGGAGCCTGGGCCCTAGAGGCCCCAGAAGAGGATGTTTCTTCAAGGCCGGCATAGGATGGCTTCCCCATTCTGCCCTTTCTGTCCCCAACGCTCCCTTGTCTGGTCTGCTTGCTTGGCGCAAACTATTGTTCCCTTTTAGAGCAGAGAGGAGGGGTGTGGCTTTGACCTGACCTGGGGCCACAACGGATTTGTACATAGAATGAGCAGGTAAGATTGGACCAGCCAGGGTCACTGGTTAGCAATCCGGAGGATGCTGGGGAGGTGGGACACACAGAAGCAAGCACCCCGCACCCCGTTTTACACCCCACAGCCACCCCTAAGAGGTAAAGGGCTTCCGAAAAAAAAGTGGCTAAGGCCTTTTCTCTGCAACCAGTTTCAGTCAGCCCCATTTGCTTGCTTATTCGCTAAGGACTGCAGGACCGACCCTCCAGGTCCGAGGGAGCCCTCAAAGGCTCCCGGTGAGTCCCAGTTGCTGTCACCAAGCCTTTAAAAAGGAAACAGGCTGAATTCCAGTGTGGGGCCCTCCGAGCTGCTCCTTGGTGTGGAGGACTCTCTGGAAAGACGGGGGGGGGGGGGGGGAGCCTGAGAGACGGTGGGCCCTCTCATTCGCCCAGTGGAAAAGAAATCCCAACACCGCCGCTGCCTCCCTGATCACCGGGTGCCTGCGCCTGGGAGTCAGCCTGGGACAACATCCCTTTCGTGCACACAACTAGGAGGGCATCCCTGCCTGCAGTTGTGGGAACACGGTGCAACTCCGTGGTTCTAAGAAGCAAGAGGGCATCTCTACCAGTCAGAGGTTCGGTCCCCATCACGAGGACCCATGGAAGACAAACAGCGCAACGAGCTCCACACTGCGCTCCTGTGGGCTGGAGGGGTCTGCGTCCAGGGGCCAGGCCGGGCCCTTCTCACTTCTCCTTCCGTCCTGGGCCAAGGCAAGCGTCGCAGGACTGGACCTCGCCGACACCCGCGTTCACGTGGCCCGGCACCCTGTGCCTTCCGGACCACGGCGTCCGTCCCTACCACCGTCCCTTGCCTTCAGCTCGGGAAGGAACCTTTGCTAAGTGACGCACCCAGCCCGCGCGGGGACAAGCAGGGCGAGGGGTGGGGAGACGCGAGGTGCGGACAGTGGGGCGGGCCTGCTGCTGGCCGCAGACTAGGAGACGCCAGGTGAGTGGTCAGGGAGGGGGCGGAGGGGCGCCGCGGACCGGGCGGGGCTGGCCGGGGCTCGGGGGGCGGGGCGGGGCCGCGAGCCGCAGGGTACCCCGGGGACTCAGCCCTGAGCTCGGAAGCCCAGCCGGGCCGGGGGGTGGGGGTGGGGGTGGGGGCGGAGAACCCGCGTCTCTTCCCAGAGCTCCGCATCCCGCACCGCCCGCCCCCTCCCCCTCTCCCCCCAGCGGCGTCCGCTCCTACCTGCCGGGGAGACGGGGCCTCGCGGCGTCGGCGGACAGGTGCCGACGAGGGGCGTGCAGCTGGGTCGGCAGCCGGGCGGGTGGAAGCACGCGGGGCCCGGCGTGGGGGAGGGGCGCGGGTGGCCAAGAAGCGAGCGCGGCCCGGGCAGCGGGAGGCCGCGGCCGCTCCGGAGGGCCGAGCGGAGGAGAGCGGCGCGCCGGCCCGGGGATCGCGGGGAAAACAGCCGACCGAGGGTGGGGAGGGGAGACCTTCCCGGGCGGGCGCAGAGCCTCGGCGAGCGAGCGGGCGGGCGCGCGGGCCCGCAGAGGCGTCGTCCACGCGGTCCCGGAACGCGCGGGGCCCGCGGGGGCACGGTCTGCTCCAACGTCCCGGGCCCGGGACTCTCCACGAGGCTCGCGGTCGCGGCCCTCCCTCCTCCACCCTCTCGTTGCACGTGTCTCCCGTTGCCGAGCTCCGAGCAAAGACTCAGCGAAAGCGCCAGAAACCGAAGAGTTGCATCCGGACCGAAGAGGCCGCACCACCCCACACTGAGTGGCGGGGTCGCCTGGGTCGCGACCCCTAAGCCCTTTTGCCCCTCCATGAATCGCAGGCGCTCGGACCCAGGGTGGAGAATCCGGGAGCGGTCACCGTGACGGGAATGAGAGGCTGAAACCCCCAGAAAGCTGCGTGGGGGCGGGGGCGAGGGAAGGGAAGGGGGGGTTGAGACCAAAATAGCTCTGAAGTTACGAGCTTTAACGGTCGGATTCTGGCGAAGCCGGGAGGAAACACAGATTTTTTTTTTTTTTTTTTTTTTAAAGCGGTGTTGTAAGTGGACCCAGGTGAGACCCGGATTGGATGAAAATAAACTTGGAACATAGAGCAGCTTCTCTGGCGGAGAGTCAGAGACACCCCCACCCCCCCAAGCACATTTCCTCGTGTGTTTCCACCGGCTCCTTAAACAGGTTTACTTCGGTTTATTTTCAAATATAAAGTCGAGTAGAGATGTTGAAATGAGGTCTCTGCCCTTCGCCCTTTGTCAAATACAGATTCCTAATCAAGTTCCTCACTTCAGCCTTCCTTTTAATTTTACTGAATATTTTAGACAAACCAACGTCACATTGGTTCACTGGTAATTTCATAAATTTCTGAACTTATGCAATTTAATTTAAAATTAAATGCACTTAAAAAAATTTTTTACAGTAATAGTCTGACTAAAAAACATAGTCCAAATAAATTCTCAGTCCGGCTTAACACTCAGTTGGCTTTGATGGTGAAAGGGCACTCAATTTCGTTGTTTTGTTTTTGTTCGTTTGTTTTTCCGTTCTGACTTTACTGAACTGCCAGGGGAATAATACGCACAAACACCTTCTTGATGATAATAATAAAAAAAAAAAGTGACACAACAAAACAAATAAACCCAGACACAGCAAGACCACGCTCTCTCCTCCTCATAACCCATAGAAAGCCCTAGCCTGTCCCCATTTTCCCTGAGTCCTGGTGCCTATGAACGAACTGTAAAGACAGATGTGACCTCACTCCAATCCACTGCCAAGGGGACAGCCACCTCTTCTTTTCCTTCCAGGCCAACTGGGCACCCAGGAAGCAGTCCAGAGACTCACTTCCCCACGTCCTTTCCCCACAGTGTTTTTGGTAAATGCTTGCCCTGGTTGCTGAGCTAGTTCACTGAAGCAAAGGGACCTCCTTAGTTCATCAGCACCAGTCAGAAGGGAAACGTCCAGCAACATCTGGTAAAGGTCTCTGGCCTCCTAGGAGCTTCCCTGGCTCAGAGTTGATTCTCTGTAGAAGACCGCTTTCGTTTTCTGTTTTCCGTTTTGTGCCTTGCTGCTAGAGAGAAAAGGCTCCTCCTGGCTTAGCTCACCTGACCAGTGCCCAGCCCCTGTTCTCAACCCAGCTGGGCTGTGAAGGCTGAGCCCAGGCTCTGGGGAGCTTTTCCTGAGAGCAGTCAGATTTCGTGAATGTGGTGTGAAAGTTGTCTGTCTCGAAGCTCTCCTGCAGCTGGTAGCGTAGGGGTGCAGTTTTCGGGAAGGCTATTGGTTTTCGCAATACCTACTGGTTTTTTGCTCTGGTTTGGCATGAAGCAGGAAGGCGTCTTCCTGGATGTCCTTGGTCTCTGAGCCAGGACCAAAATTGGCCACCACACCTGGTACCTAGAGAGATGGGCTAGCCTAGGGCTGCTTCCATACTCCTGGTAGAAACTCAGTTGGATTAGGAATATTCCTGACTGTCTGGTAACTTTGCATGCCCTGAGGAGCATGGACATTGTTGGTCTCACATAGAGAATGCATACAGGGCTTGTGATGAGGAAACTGGGACCTCAAAAAAGAGGGTTTTCGGGTGGGATTCCTCTTGCCAGTAGGACAGGGTCCACCGGGAGGTCATGTACTTGATTCTCATGAGCCGGGAGGCTCTGCAGTTCAGAGTGAGTGCATCTGGGCCTTACTTAGCCACTGGTGAGGCTGGACAGGGAAGTTCACCTGGCAGAGACAGATCGAAGCCATCAATCTCCTGCCAGCAAGAGTCAATGCCACGAGGTGTGCCTGCAATCGATGCCAGGATCGAGACTTGCTAAGGTCCCTGGCTGGTCCTGGCACCCTCTAGACTTGAATGTTGTGTGTTGCCTTTGGATCCGTTTTCTCTACTTTGTGCTGCCTTCCAACGCTGCACCCCAGAACCTTGTGGACACTTATGGGAGTATGGCAAGCTTGCCTGAGCCTGGTGAGCTGTGTCCCACTCTCACCTCCTCTGCCCCAAGAGGTCCAGTTCCTGGCTGCAGGAGACACGACTTTCCTGCTGAGGGTCTCCAAAAACTCCCTTCGAGGCTGGGGGTAGTTAGAGAGGTGGGAAACTCTCCTGCCTGGTGTTGCTGACACACACACACACACACACACACACACACACACACATTTGTTTTAATATATATATTCGCCTTCCCCAATGGATGGAAGGAGGTTCTATTGCAGATGCTCTTAGGATCTTGTCCCTTGTGCTTCCTACCCTCGTGGTGGGTGAATCCTGGGGTAGTTCACTTGGGGCTTGATAAGGCATTCTGATGAGGACACAGTTGCTGCTGAGGGGCTCAGAGACACCTTGCAGTCAGCATGTGACCTCAGCCCAAGGCATCGGATAGAAACTGGAACAAAATAGTGGCCTCACAATGATTGCCTCGTTCCGGTCTAACTGAACATTTTAAAAAGCTGAGGAGCGACCTGAGCCCTTGGAGACCAGCCCACCTGGAACACTGGGGCATAGGAATGTAGAGATAGAAGGGTGCCATGGGAGGCACCCATTGTGTATAGGAACAGGAGTCATATTACTGCGGTGGGTGCCTGTGCTGTGCTAGGGTCTGTATCGGGCCACTGTCTGCACCCAGGTCCTTTCCAAGATGGACAGACACTGATCCTGAGAACAGTACAACAGCAGCAACAGAAGCCAGGGGCACCAATTGGCTGGTGAAGGCACAATAGAGAGGTGAGAAGAGAGACGGGGGTGGGGGGTGGGGGGGAGGTTTGCCCCATCTGTCTGGGGACCCTGTGTGGCTGCTGCCCAAGGCCTTTGAAAACTCCAAGTTCATTGAAGTGTATTATAGACTTTCCCAGACAAAGCCGGTAAAAGCTGGTTTACTCAAGGAAAAGCAGTTCAGAGTATCCCAAGTCACAAAGAGTGAGTGTCCAGGCTCCAAGCCCCAGATTGGCTGATGAGGAAGGCCCAGAGATGAGACTTCTGGTCAAGGACCAACATCTCCTCCAGATGAGTCTCAAAATACCCACAACTTCAGGGCATCAGAACTGAGAGCAGCAAGAGAGAAAGGAGGTGCTCTGCAGAGCACTAATGCCCAGTCTCCACACGGGAAACCACTTCTTTGTATGAGGGTGGAGGTGAGAAAACATGAGAAGACACATAGACACACACACACTCCGACAGCCTGACTCCCCCAAGCCCCTGGCGCCTTCTCCTAGGCTGTCTGGCGCCACCTTGGGCACCCCAAGCCCAGTGTGGCTTGGTGGCTGTGCATCTCAGCTGTGGGGTGCCTGCTTCCAGGTGGAGCGGGGAGGAAGGCAGATTTTCCAAGGTTCTCTGTTAAGACTTGGAATGACCTGACCCCTTCAGATTTGGAAAGCCTTCTCTCAATTAGGCTTAATGGAACACCAAATAAAGCAACCGCTCCTCACTCGGAGAGGACCCACCTGTAGGTAGGAGCAGTCAGTTTGGGAGCAATGGAGATGGGTGAGTCTGGAGGGAGGTTCATGTTGCTCAAGCAGCTTCCCCAGAGATCCCACACAGAGGCCACCGATGGATCAGGGGAGGCAGGAGCAGGCACCCCAGCGCCTTGCTGAACAGCCAGAGCTTTGTTTTTGTCTACACACATCCTTCTGTCCCAAGCGCAGGTGAGTGCAGTGGCCACACAACCCCATGAACTCTTGTGACAAAGGGCCAGAGGGCCTTTCTATGCCTGTCTTTGGTTTCAGCGCCCAGAACTCTGTATAACAGGCTGCCATCTTTACATCCCTACTCCTCACTCCTGGACCTTTAAGCTTTCTAGGGAGGCTGCTGGGCCTTCCAGTCTAGACGCCTTGAGTAAACTTTAGGGTGGCTCCAGCCTGCCCCGCCCACCTCCCCTGGGGCAGCCCAAGTCCCTGGCCAGCTTTGGGAGGGAAGCACCCACACACTCACTCATGCCTGCTACCAGAAGCGCCTCTGCCCCCAGCGACCACACAGCAGCGACTCCATCCAGAAAACGTCCCTTTTTATTCCATATGCAAAGAAATAGATTCATCACAGAAAAAAAAAAAAAAAAAAAAGTCTTCGCCAAGCCAAGAGAACCAAGGCGGCCCAGGAGGGAAGCCCTCTTCGGAAGAGAGGCCCAAGATGGGTTGTCCCAAGGCCCGAGTCTTTCTGCACTGTCTCTTGGAAGTGGGTCCCTGCTGTCTGGGTTCCTGCGAAGTCCCGAGAAAAGGATATTCTGAGTTAGGGGCAGGATGCCTCGGGGACAGTCACCGCGTGGTTCCTTGGCCAGCCCGTTCCAAGTGTCCGTTTGCCGCCTGGGAGCCCTAATCCGCTCAGAACCGGCGAGAGCTATCGCGTCGCCGCTTTCCTCCGAGCGAGCCGGGCTCCAGCCCCGCAGCAGCCACCGCCCGGCACCCTCGGGAGCGGCTACCCACGGAGACGGCCTCCGGAGGGGCTTCGAGGCACGGGGTGCCTCCCGTCCACCGCCTCCTCCTCCTGGCGCCCCCCGCACTGAGGGCGCCGGCTCACACCAAGCCCGGCATCTGCGCGCGGAGAAAGGGCACCGAGGCGGCGGCCGGGAAGGCGGCCAGCGGGTAGGCCAGCGCGCCGGAGAAGCCGAGCAGCGGCGGCGGCGGCGCGGGCGCGGGCGGCGCCAGCGGGAAGGGCAGCGCGGGCCCCGCGGCGGCCGGGGGGCTCTCGTGGTAGAGCACGGGCACGCGGACCAGGCGCTGCGCGCCCGGCGGGGACAGGCTGGCCGCCTCCAGCTCGGCCGCCAGCTGCCGCTTCCACTTGTTGCGGCGGTTCTGGAACCAGATCTTGACCTGCGTCTCCGTGAGCTGCAGCGAGGCGGCGAGGCCCGCGCGCTCCGCGCTGCTCAGGTAGCGCTTCAGGTCGAAGGTGGACTCGAGCTGGAAGACCTGGCTGCGCGAGAAGACCGTGCGCGTCTTCTTCTTGCGGCCGCCGCGCGCCTCCCCCGCCGCTGCCGCCGCCGCCGTCGCCGGGGCCTCGGCCAGCTCCGCCGCCTCCTCCCCGCCGGCCGCCGGGCCTTGCGTCGTCACCTCCCGCGGCACGGCTCCGGGCCCTGGGCACCGCGGCCAGGCGCTCTCTGCATGGCCCATCTCCTCGCCCGTCTCAGGAGAGTCCCGGTCGCTTGCTGCAGGAGAGAAATGGGCATAGTGGTAGGTTCTAAGGGTCTGTCCTAAAGCGACCGCCGAAACTGGCTTCCTCCCACTTTCCAATCCCCCACAGCCGCTATGGCACAAACTAGAAGAGAAATAGTCCCTGCGCAGGGGTTAGGGAATCCAGCAGTGAGGGTTCATCCAGCAGGGCTGTGTGTGCACGTGGCGGAGGCAGAAGGTGAAGCCCGAAACCAGGGTTGCAGCAAACACGTGGCAGCACAAACCCAGAGAGAAAGAGAGAGAGAGAGAGAGAGAGAGAGAGAGAGAGAGAAGAAAGAAAGAAAGAAAGAAAGAAAGAAAGAAAGAAAGAAAGAAAGAAAG
>NW_026596051.1:18602235-18646009 GCF_907164565.1 Psammomys obesus | reverse complement strand
AAGAAAGAAAGAAAGAAAGAAAGAAAGAAAGAAAGAAAGAAAGAAAGGTTGACCCAGAAGGCAAGCTGATCGCTGGGACTTCTGGCAATCGCGCGAAAGGCAGGCGGAGAACCTACTTTGGAAGATGTCTTTCAAAACTTTGAACGATGCTCTTCAAAACTATGAACACACGGAGGTTGGCTTACAAGCTAGCGGCCAAGGGCTAAGGCCTCCCTGTCACTCACAAGGAACAACAGACACCAAGGAAACAACTCTTAGGAGAAACGAATACACATTCTCCCAAGGAAACTCCACTGGCACAACACTGACCCAGACACCCTGAGGCAGGCCCTCTGCAGCAGCAAAACGTGCTCCAGGAGAACACAGAAGAAAGCAGTCCTGTGGATCACAGAACCAAGCGTCTTCTACACTTGCCCAAAGAAGACCTCTGGACTAGTGCTCCCAAGCTCAGGTCTGTCAAGGGATGTCACCGAGCTAAAGAACTTTGGTGGGGCCTCTGGTGCTCCTCTAGACTTCTGGGCACACGAAAATGATTCTGGCCAGCCTGTTTTCCCTCTGACTAACGGATTAGAGGCCACGGTGGGTTTGGGCCCAGGTTATGCTTCAACATGGTGGTGGGCTTGTGCGCCTGACTAAATTCTGCCTGGTTTCCTTGGAAGCATGATGATTCCCAATTGCGCCCCCTGCCCAGCCCCCACGTTCTGTCCTCTCTCAGTGCCCACTGCAAAGTCACGTAGCAGGATGGCATGTATGCAGCCAGACCTAGGGTTTCCAGCATCCCCAAAGATACCCCAAGGCCCTACACTCACAGAGCTCCATGGGTTGCCATGAAATGCTAATCTGACTCGCCTGCTCTGATAGGAACAGGGAACTCTAACCCGCATGGCACGAAATAAGGAGGAATCAGTACTGTGGGGGCTGACCATTGGGCTGCAGATGAGGATGGGAGAATAAAGTGTGCCCGCGACAACAGTCTCAGTGTTGGCTTTCAGGATTGCTACGGGCCCTGTTTAAGTTTATGTAAAGAAGGCAGGCGTCCCACACCTGGGCTGGGAGACCTGTCCTTCTCCTCCACACTAGGAAAGGGGTGGGTATCTAACGGGAAAGCGTGGCCCCAGGCCACTCACGGCTACCTCGAAGCTCCTGAACCCACACGCAAATGGCTCCCAGAGCCTCCATTGTCAATTTTTCGCTATGTGGAAGTCTGTGTGTTTGGGGGCAGGCTGGCAAAAGGGGGGGCAGTGGGCGAGGTTGAAATATCCTTCCTAGTCTTCTCAAGGGTTGCTCTCTAAAGAGCAGGTCCTGAGACAGGTTAGGAGCCTCTGGAGACAGGCAGTCAAAATCAGGATGTCCAGGCCAGAGGGGTAAGTGGGTTCTGGGGCTGAGAAGCCCCCACCCCCATTCTCTGAGCCCTCTGCAGGAAACAAAGGCCAAGGAGGGGGAGGAGCAAAAAAGAAGAGAGGGGGTGGAATGGACCCTTCGCAGTGGCCTTCCACCAGCCTTGCCTCAGCCAGGTCCTGAGAAGACCCAAGCAAGGTCCAGGCCCAGGTCCGGGCTCTTGCTGCAGCCAGGAGAGTAAATGATATTTTAGGGGCCACAGTTGCTATAGAAAGCCTCCCATCCAGCCCCCCCTCCAGCCCCCATCACTGCGCCCCCTCTACTCAGCTCCCTTTTATTTCAGTGCTGGACCCCAAGGTCCCCGCTCCTCAGTCACCCTTCCTCTCCTCTCACCTCCCTTTCATCGTCACTGTCTCTCTCTACGCACTCCTTTTCCCTCTCCCGTGTTCCCGCGGCCTATTTCACCCTCCTCTCCCCCGCCTGCACTTTTGCAGTTTCGCGTTCTCGGGGGCCCTAATCCTCAGCTTCGCACCATCATGCGTGCAGCGCTATCCCCGGTCTCCAGCAACTGCCCAAGCTAACGTTTCCAAGGGGGTCTCGTACCACCCCGATCCCGGGACACAGAAGACTCACCAAGCCCAAAGTCGCCAAAAGAAGGCACAGGAAGAAAGCAGGGCCCTGCGCAATGCCCACTCCTTCCCGCACCCACACTCACTGTCAGGACTCAGGCCACCTCCGTAGCCGCCATGCGCCCGTGGGTACCACCGCGTCGCGCCTCCGCAGCCAAGCGCGAAGGGCGGCCCAGGCCCGGGAGGCGGCCGGGGACCTAGGCCCAGCGCCCGGGCCCTCGCCTCCCCACCCGGGCCGCTGCCCGCGCGCAGCTGTCGCCGCCGCTGCAGCCGCCGCCGCAGCGTCTGCGGGTCCTCGTCCTCGGGGTCCTCGTCGTCGTCCTCCTCCTCTTCGCGGGCGCCATCGTCCTGGGCTGCACGCCCCGCGCCCTTGGCCTCAGCTGCCAGCAGGTTCTCGATGAGGAAGGAGGAGGCGCGGGCCGGCGTGGCGCGCCCGGGCTCGGTCAGCTCATCCGGCATCGCGGCCGCGGGCCCGTCGGGCAACGCTGGGATCCTGGGGGGGGGTCCCTGGTGCCCGGGGCGCAGCCGCCTCCCGGGCCCCGCTGGGATTGTGGCGCCCGGCTGCCCAGCGCACGCGCGGGCTGACCCTGCCGAGCCCCTGCCCAGAGCGCGGGCGTCGGGCTCCGCGGGGCGGGCGTCGGCTCCTGCTCCGCGCTCGGCCGGGCGGGAGCGGGTGCGCGCCGAGAGCCGTCCCCGCAGCAGCCTCGCCGGCCTTTCTCGGAGCCGCTCGGGTCGCCGCCCCGGCTGGCCTCCCGGGGGGCGGGGCGGGGGCGGGCCCGGGGGCGGGGCGGCGCGGGGGACCTGAGCTCGGCCCCGAGGACCCGCCGCGGCCCTGGGAGAGGCCCCCCGCGGGAGCCGCCGCCCGGCCCGGCTCCGGAGCGCAGGCAAGCGGAGCAGCACAGGGCAGGCGGCCCCGCGTGATGCATTCCGGAGGGCTCCCCCCCTCCCGCACCGCGCCGGGAGGGGAAGGAGGCGGGGCCTCGGCTTGGAGGCCGATCATTGGCCAGCGGGTCTCCGCGAGGCCCGGGCTGGCCAATCGCGTCGGAGGAGAGCCGTTCCCACCCGCCGAGAGCGCGTCGGAAGCCCTCTGAAGGCGCGGTTCGTGCGTGAGTCTGTGTGATTGTGTGTCTGCGCGTGTGTCACAGCCACGGCCGGCCGGGCCACGCTCTTTCCTTTTCAAAGACCTCCCCGCGTGTAAATTACGAATTTGGCCAGAGCCAAATTGCAGACGTGTGGCGCGTTCTAACACTCGGGACCTAAGGAAATGAGCTTTGGGCGCCGTCCGTCCTCCGGCTTGCGACGGGGATGCTCTGGTTTCCCCTGCTCACTCCCGGGCTGTGAAGAGCCCCGAGCCCGGAGGGGCGGGCCCCCGACCCTGCTGTCACCCTTGGGTCCGCGCGCGCGAGGCACCTCGGCCGCCCGGCTCCCTTCCTTCTGGGCCGGTGAGCGCCGCAGGCCCAGCCGCTGCGCGGGATGGGAGGCCTCGGGGAGGGAGGGGACTCCTCTCCCGCCACCGTTTCTCGCCCCGCACGGGGCGGGTTGGACTCTCCCACGTCGGGAGCAGGCCCCGGAGGGTAACCCACGCTTCGCCGAGGCCCGCGGAGCTCTGACCCACTTCCGACCAGAGCGCCGGGCAGCTGGGGCCCCTCCGTGCGCGCTTCACTGGACGCGGGTTATCGCGGAAAGGCGCGTCCAGCTGCCCGGTGCGAGTCCACGCCGCCGTCCGACAGCGTGCGCCCCACTTTCCGGGAAGGGGGTGCAGGCCGCGAGCTCCCGCCTGCGTCGCTTACTCCTCCCAGCGAGCGCCCAGGGACAATCACCCTACCCTTCAGAGGGGAAAACTAACGTGCAAAGAGAGCCCTTTCTCCTCCCACCGTAAGTGGCTTTCCGGAGCTTGGAGCTCGGAGGCCAGGGCTCGCCCTGAACAGGAGGAAGGATGGGCATCGGGGCTGTGGACCCTTCGGGGCTCGCACCCTGCTGCGGCCTCCCATGCCCAAGGCCTGGTGCGAATGGCCGGAAACCTGGCAGGGAGGTGGGCTTTGTGCACACTAGGACTCGATTTCGGCCCCATATTCTGCCAGGCAAGAAGAATCAGTGGCAAACAGCCGCACCTCATAGAGGAGGGCTCTGAGCCAAACGAAGTTAGAAATCTCAGGGAAGAGCCTCAGTTCCCCAAGTGCTACTACTTCTTGGTATCCGGGGCTCAGAAAGACTGGGTGATGTGGGTAAAGGGAAAGAGGAAGAAATTAGCATCCGAATTCGTTTGTAGGAATCAGGCAGAAACCTTAGGCCGACCAACTTTTGTGTTTTGTTTTGTGTTTTGTTTTGTTTTGTGGGATGAAAAAACTGGGGCCTGAGGGGAGCCCTACTAAAAATGGCGATGGGGAGAATCATCCAATTTCTGCAAGTTCCGGGCTTGTACTCCTCCCTGTAAAACCGCAAGCCCGTTGAGTTGGCTTCCCTTTCTCTGCGCACTGTCTGGGTGGGGGAGGCAGGCCAGGCCTCTTCGGAGTCTGGGTTGTAATTCCCTCTGCTTTAGGGCTGCGTGGCCCTTGCCCTGGCCTCTTGCTGGTACGTGCTGGGTAAGTGTTGCTGCAGCTGGATGACCATTGAGTGGAGCCCTACCTGGTTTGGTGCCCTCACCATACCCATCACTCCGCTGCTGATTTACCACTCCCTCTCAGGGAAGGCATGAGAGCAGTGCCTCAACACTAGACCCGGGGGCGGAGGGGCTGTGTTCAAGAGTGGGGAGAGGTCAGCTACCTCTCCTGCCATGGGCTTGGGAGGCACTAGTTGGCACTTGGACCTGCCGACAGCAAGTGGGCTGGTGGCTGCCACCAGGGACAGGGTATGTAAGTGTCAGGAACGCCCAAGCTGGCCCAGTGGGTGCTCACCCAGTTTCTGGGGCCCAGAAGCCCAGCCTCCATGGAGGAGAGTGGAAAGGCACTGCTTGAATCACTGCCTCAGAGGGTCAGCTCTGATGCCGCCCAGCATGTAGGCCAGAAGGGCTAGTTTGTCTCAATTCAAGGCCAGTTTGACTGAGGGACTAAGGCTGCCAAGGACTATCCTGAGCAACTTGGGTGCTGCCTTGGGTGGATTTCTTTTATTTTCTCAGCAGAGTTCTAGGGCTAGAATACTGTACCCTCCCCGAGCCCACTGTCCACCCCCCACCCCACAGCAGCTGCCCAGGCTGTGGCTTCTCTACTTTGTCCTGGTGCCTTTTAGCCATCTCACCTCTCATGTGCGCTGGGATCTGTCAGGAAACCTGGCAACCCCGAGCCGAGTTTGCCTGGCCCAGAAGCTGCTCATCGCAGGAGACCCCTAAATCTGAGTCCTTAGATCTGTGGGAGCTACCACAGCCAGCTGCAGGGCCACTGCCAGTTTCCCTCCAACAAACCTGTTCATTTGGAAAAAGTTTTCAAGATGCCCATCTTAAATTTAAAATTTTACCGTAGCTTTGCTTCCTTCGTCCCTCACCCAACCTTATTTCTTCCCATACCTTCCTCTACACAATCCAGGTGCCTGCCTGTTCTTGGGCTTTGATTGACAAGAACAAACAACCCAATATTCCACATACCCTACTGCAGCTTCCCTATGTATTCCATCATCCCTATGTGTCTACGTGTGTGTGGGGGGGGGGGGTTAAATCCAGGACCCACCTCAGATGTCAAAATCTTCAGGTGTCCAATTAGCTCAGGCTGGCCTTGAGTGCCTGATAATGCTCCCCTCCCCCTCCCCGGTGCCAGCATTTCAAGGTTGCACCATCACATCTGGTTACTTCTTAAAGAAAAATGCAGTAGCGCTTGCATCCACGTCCTCCAGTGTCCTTCACATGTCTCTAGATGGCCGATAGACCCAGTTAGACGTGGGTACTGTCGAACTGCCGTTCTGCAGCATTTAGGGGTCATGACAAAAGGGCCTGTGCCTGACGCAGGATAGATGCAAGTTTTCCTTTGAACTTTCATTTCTGTGATACTAGTAATAAAATCCACTTGAAAATATTTTTGGCCTTTGGTTGGTTGAATCTGAGAGTGGAGAATCTGTACATGAAGAGGCCGACTGATACAGGTCCACGTACTCAAGCTGGTGTTTTGATTTGTTTTCCAGTCCATTTTTCAGGATGTTGTGTATGCCTGGCACACCTCTGTCACCGAGCCACACACCCAGTCATTTTATTTTAATTTTCTAGGGGGCTCAGGGTCCTAGGGTGCTAGGGAGTCATACACAGAGCCTAAGGAGCTGTACCCTGTCCTGCTATTTCATTTTTACCCACTATGTACTGACTCGCTGTTCCCATGCCAAAATTCAGTTACTGTGGCCAAGTGGCATGTTTCCCAAGTCTGAGCCAAAGAACACACACACACATTCACCAGAGCACTGGGCCTCTGTGGTTCGTGTGTGGTTTGTCTTTAATCCATGAGGTCTGGACGGCTGTTGGACAACCAAATGCAAGTGAGAGGGGCAGGTAGCCCCCATCCAGGCAGACGCATTTTTTTCTCAATATCTGGGAAATCAGAGGAATCCCTGCAGGGTTCTTTACTGAGGATCTTAACGTGCCAGGCAGAATCTAGCCTGGGATCCTTTGCTCTGCAGAGGGGAGCAGTCATGGGTTCCAAGAAAGTTCAAGGGTTGGGGATCAGAGCCACCATTTTGCAGTTGGAGAGGCACTCTTGTTGGACAATAAGTTGGGAGATGCTGAGGTCAGAAAAAGGCAGCTGTGTTCTTCCGAGGCCTCATCTCTTCCCAGCACAGGGTTCATCTCACTTTTCTGCTTGTTTGGGATTAAGAGTTCTCTGCCCACTGACCAAGTGAAAGAGAAAAGAGACCCGAGGTTTAGAGTTACTGAGCTAGAGTCAGGTCCTGCAAAGAGTGACCCACAGGTCCCTTGCAGGGCCGGATAAACAATATGGCTCTCAATTTGAAAGGCAGTGGGGAGCTATTGAGGGCTGTTAAACTGGAAATATAAAGCTATTAAAACTAAAGACTGCTGGGTGTGGTGGCCCACACCTTTGATCCAAGCACTTGGAAAGCAGAGGTAGGTGGATCTCTGAGTTGGAGGCCAGCCTGGTGAGTTCCAGGATAGCCAGGGCTACACAGAGAAAGGCCATCTGTAATAGCAAAACAAACAAACAAACAAACAACCTGGAAGAGTAATCTGAAAGCCAAAGTAACCAAAGAAGAAGCTGCCCACTGTCCCTGGGACTTTCAGTGAAGGGCTAGGACCCTTCCTGGGCTGCTGGCACTCCCCAGGTCAGCAGTCAGTCTCTGCGATCTTGCCATCTTGCCGACAGCCTCTCCCACATGACAGCCAGCAGAAAACAGCTTCACTCTAAGACCTGTTTTCTAAGAACCAGACTCCTTTGTTCTGGGTCTCCTCTAGTCGCCTCAGCATCTTCAACTGCAAAGGGGAATTAAGGCGCCCGCCATCCACGGAGTAGGATCGTAAGTAGTCCACGAGGTGGACAAAACGTTGTTGGATATTAAAAACAATCCCTTAAAAAAAAAAAAAAAGATGAGGGGCTGGAGAGATGGCTCAGTGGTTAAGAGCACTGTCTGCTCTTCTAAAGGTCATGAGTTCAATTCCCAGCAACCACATTGTGGTTCACAACCATCTATAATGTGAACTGCTTCCCTCTTCTGGCAGGTGTAAATGCAGATACAACACTCATATACATAAAATAAATAAATCTTTAAAAAGATGAAACTTTACGGGGAAGGTTTTGTTTGTTTGTTGTTTTTGAGACTGAGTCTCATATAACCCCCAAATCACCATGTAGCTGAAAATGACCTTGAACTGCTGGACACCCCTACACACTGGCCTTTGCTTTACAAGTGCTGGGATTATAGTCCTGTATCACTATGGTGCTAGGAATCAAACTCTGGTGAGTTAGGCAGATTCTCTTCCGACAGAGCCCTTGGCTGCATGTAGGAGTCTAATTGCTTCTGACCCTGTGAAAGTCTCCCTTTGAAACTGGAAAAAAGAAGGGGGGATTTCTCTGCATTTAGGGACTGGGAGGCTGGAAGAGAAAGGAAGGAATGGAGAAGTGTTAAAGGAAAAGAAGGAGAGGGAATAAGAAGGAAGAGAAGGGAGAAGAAGAGGGTGAGCGGTGAGGAGAGGAAGTAGAGGGGGGCCTGGGGTGTGGAAGCTAAGATGGGCCAGGGCAAGGAGCTGGGCAACCAGTTGGGGAGGGAGCTTGGAAAAACACTGCCCAGCCCAGGTCCTCACCTGCTCTGCAGGGCTAACAGCTGGGTGGGTTTAGCCCTCTGCAGGACTCCAGAGTTCTAGATCTGAGTTATAGCTCAGACATCTTGTCAGCTCTGTGGCTATCTTCCTCTTCTTTGACCATTCCATGTTTGTGTATGTGTATGGGCATCTGGAGCCCTTCCCAAGACTGCAGAAAAGCCATGCTGCCCTGCCCAGGCTCCAGGAACAAACAGTTGTCCTACTGCTCCAGGGAAGACAGCACTTGTCCTCTGAGTCCGCACGGGACAAACCATGGCTGAGACAAAGCAGCACTGAGACCTACCTTAGCTCAGGAACTTTCAGAGCCCTGCCAGAGGATTAGATAGACCCTGATGGCCTCACCTTGTGCTCGCCTTGCCCAGGCTTGTTACTGTGTCCCTTGAGGCAGGAGAACACCTGAACGTTTCAAACCGACAAAAGTGGACTGAATACCATCTCCTGGCTATTCCACTGACCCATCCATTTCAGCTTCCAGCCACCTGCTCCTTTTCTGATCCTCAGCCCCACCTCAGGAACAGCAGGCCCCAGGACAGTCTGCTGTTAGAGTCTGGGTTGCGCTGCTGCTTTGGCAGTTTTCCTGGAGACAGGACATTATATCATGAAAAGCTAGAAATGCATGAATTTTGGTCCCAGCTCTGCCTGCTGATCAGCAGAGACTCCAAACACATCATCCCCCCTTGGCAGGTGGTCATTAGGCTTCGAGGGCTTGTGGCTGAGGTGGCTTCAGGAGGGGGGGTGCAGGAGGTGAGAAAAGAAAAGGCTGCAAAAAGAAAGCGCCTGAGATGGATGATGGACAGCCAGATAGGCGGACGCTTGGCAGGGGGCCTCCCTTCTCCTGGAACCTGCCTGGCGCTGCCTGCCCAGTCCAGCTCTCTGGATCCCCATCTTCCCCCAGCTGTGGTCAGTTTAACACTGGTGGGATGTCTGGTTTTAATGTGAAGAGCACCTCGAAATAGGAGCAGGTTTGTTTTTCACAGTGGAGCACAGATTTCTGCTGGAGTTATCCAAATCTCAGGGGATCATTAGACAGCTCGGGCTGCCCGTGACCCTGATTGGAAGTGACTTGAGGTTGTGGAAGGAGGTTGGAACTAAGGGCTAGATGGTCACGATGCAGGAAATCGTTTCCTGAAGACTCAGAGGACCAGAGCCTTATGAATAGCACAACTGGTCACTGAACAGCAAGGGAACCTGAAGGTGTGGACAGCTCCACCCTCTGCCTTGGGAAAGAGGCCTGTGGCATTTGAGTAGGGTAAGCTTGGCAAGGAGTTGTGCCATCTTGGGAGAATCTGAAGGCTTAATTATCATCCCTCTAGATGGCCCGGGTGGTGAGGAATTGCTCTGGAACAAGTTCCTCCCCTTAATTTCTAATAGTTCAATAGTTTCTGGTAAATATTCAGTCCCACAAGCCCACAAGATTTGATGATGGCCCAGTCATCCACTATCTGCTCATGCCTCATGCATTCATCCAGGCATGTATCCATCCATTCATGCATCTATGCTCCATCCATTCATCCATCCATGCATCAACCATCCATCCATCCATCCATCCATCCATCCATCCATCCATGCATTTGCCCTCAGGGATGGGGTTAGCACCTCATAAAATTGCCTAAAAGAGTGGGTTCACATTCCTCTCTTCCACCTAGTGAGGTCATCAAGAAGGCACCATCTTAGATGCAGAGGGCTACCACCACCAGCCTCTGAACCTGCTGGCACCCAGATCTTCAGCTCCAAGTACTGCAGAGCTGAAGAAGTAAATCTCAGTTCCTTAGGAATCACTCAGCCTGGAGTGTCTTTTTTTTTTTTTTTTTTTTTATGCAGCTTCAGAGGACTGAGGCAGTGTGCTCATTGTTCCTTCAGTGCTGTGACAAAATACCCAAAGTAGATGAGACAGGGTTCATTTTGGCTTGGGGCTTTGGAGGTTTCAGCTCATGCTCAGCTGGCTCCATTGGTTTTAAGCTGCAGTAAGAGAGACTATGATGGACCAGGTGGAACTCTGAGCTCACTTCATGACAACCAATCAGGAAGCAAAGGCAGAAAAGGTCCAGACAAGACACAGCCCTAGTTACTTGCTCCAAGCAGGCTCCGCTGCCAATCTACCCCCTCCCCCAATAGCATTATTCACAATGACTGCATAGTTCAGAGCCCCCACAATCCAGATACTCTGTAATGGGATTCGGAATCTGGATTTACCAGTTAGGGGCCAAGATTTTAACACCAGAGTTAAATAAAACCATAACACAGCCCCTGAAGCCACCCGAGGTGAGGATGATTGCATCATGCCTCATTTGGAGACTGATTAGAGTCCCCTGAGAATGATTTCAGGAGCTATGCAGGATGATTTCAGGAGCTGGCAGGGTCAGGAAGGGTAGGATTCCCTTAGTGGGGAGGTGGGTCCCAAGCATCAAACATGTTCCACCTGAGGAGCAATGGGCCATGGGGAGTTGTACTCCCAGAATTCATAGCAGTCAGTACCTTGGTGGCATGCTGCTCCCCTAAGAAGGTCACCACTTCAGAGTCACAGCTCCCCGACACAAAGGCCCCAGACCTGCATTGACCGTTGAGCTTCCCTCCCACCAGGGTAGAGTTCGTCAGCGAAAGAGTGTGTCAAATAGCGGGCCTCCACGCAGTGTTGGTCACTGTGTTTACTATGCACGGTGACTGATGGAGTTCTATTTGCATCCCAATTTATTCTCAGCACCTAACAAAGCATAAGTAGGTCTGGTTGGAGGAAAGGCTAGTCTGTCTTGCTTGCCAACAAAGGGAAATAACATGGGGACAGTTTGTGAGAAGGAGCCTGGCTCTCAGCACCAAGACAGAGAAAGGACAAATAGCAGCTTTAATAACTCTTGAATAACTGAGCCCACAAGGAGCCCCGAAATTACGCAGCATTACCCTCTTGGGAACCAGGGACGATGCGCTAACTCAGAAGAGCTTCTTGGGTCATAATCCACAACCCCTGGATGTCTAATCGTGAGGCAGCCTTCTCTGGAACTCCCTGCTCCTAACTTACACTTCTGCATAGCAGAGATAAGCCTTCTTTGAAATTTGATTTTTCCCCCTCCTTGGAGACTTTGAGAAGCCAAAGTAGGAACCAGAGCCCACGTGTGCCACCTGCAGGAGGTTTATGGAACTGACCCATAACTGCTGGATAGAGCTCTGCAGCCCACTATCCTTTCCAGACGTAGTCCCCCCTACACAAGACATTTTGAGGAGTCTCTAAAGTGGGTTTGGAATCTTATTTCGTGTGGAGCCAAAATGAGATTCAAAAACTTCTCATTCCCACAGCACTTATTAGACTGGGGATTTTACAGCACAGCCAGAGGTGCTGGGATGTGGATTAGCATTAGCTGGCTGCATTAGCAGCCCAGATGGAGAGAGGACTGGGTAGTGGAGAGAGACCGAAAGCCTCCATGACCGGACCTCCCACCACACACCAGGCAGAGCCGTCATCTTCTTCCTACAGACTGCAGATTCAGGCCGCTTCACTTCTGCCCTGTCACTTGTCATCAGCTGCTACTGCTTTGGACCTTGACAAGACCCCAGGAGTTCGTGTGGAAAGCTAGGCACAGAGAAATGGTTGCGTTTTGGAGAAGTGTAGGGAGTGGAAAGACCTGGGCCCCATGTCTCCTTGCAGCTAACGCATGACAGTTCTGTTCAGCAAGAGGCGGAGGCTCCCAGGCCCCTGTGAACTAATGTGTTCCTTTACAATCAACCAAGATGTTCTTCCGGCAGCTTAGGGCTGCTTTTAGGTACAGCAGCCAGAGGCTCGCTTCAGGAAGCTTGACTTGTCTAGTTCCTTGGTCTGCAATTTTAAAAAAGATGCCAGCAGGGGGCAGTCTCCATCCCCTAGCTCAGTGGTTCTTAATCTTTTTTTATTTAAAAAAAATTTTTAATGTATTCACTTTACATTCCAATCATGGCTACCTCTCCCCTCTCTCCCAGGCTCACCCTCTCCCTCTTCCTTCTAACCCCCCTTCTCCTCCTAAACGGGAAGTGCCCTATCAACCCACCTCAACACATTAGGCTGCATCAGTACTGAGAGCATCCTCTTCCACTGAGGCCAGGCAAGGTGGCCCTGCCAAAGGGTTGTGATCCGAAAAGCAGGCAACAAAGTCCATGTCAGAGACAGCTGCTTCTTCCCTTTCTAGGACCCACATGAAGACTGCCCATAGGCTACACAGGCATAGGGGGCCTAGGTCCAGTTTATTCATGGTCCATGGTTCCAGTCTCCGAAGAAAGAAATAGAAGAAGATATCAGAAGATGGAAAGGTCTCCCATGTTCATGGCTTGGCAGGATTAACATAGTAAAAAGGACCATCTTACCAAAAGCAATCTACAGATTCAATACAATTCCCATCAAATTACCAACACAATTCTTTACCGACCTTGAGAGAAAAATTCTCAACTTCATATGGAATAACAAGAACTGCTGAAACAATCCTCTATAATAAAAGACCTTCTGGAGGTATCTCCATCCCTGATCTCAAGCTGTACTATAGAGCAACAGTACTAAAAACTGCATGGTGCTGCCATAGAAACAGAATGGTGGATCAATAGAATCGAATAGAAGACACAGAAATAAACCCACACACTTATGGATGCCTAATTTTTGACAAAGATGCCAAAACCATACAATGGAAAAAATATAGCATCTTCAACAAATGGTGCTGGTCTAACTGTATGTCTATATGTAGAAAAATGCAAATAGGTCCATACTTATCACTCTGCACAAAACTAAAGTTCAAGTGGATCAAAGACTTCAATATAAAACCAGACCAGACACACTAAACCTGTTAGAAGAAAAAGTGGGGAAGAGCCTTGAACTCATTGGCACAGGAGACAATTTCCTGAACAGAACACTAACAGCACAGGCTCTAAGATGAACAATTAATAAATGGGACCTCATGAAACTGAAAAGCTTCAGTAAAGCAAGGACACTGTTGTCAGAACAAAACGACTGCCTACAGATTGGGAAAGGATCTTCACCAACCCTGTATCTGACAGAGGGCTAATATACAGAATATATAAAGAACTCAAGGTTCTTAATCTTTTTAATGCTATGACATTTTAATACAGTTCCTCATGTGGTAATCCCCAACCATAAAATTATTTCATTGATACTTCACACTTGAAGATTTTTATTTTTGTTTTTTGACACAGTGTTTCTCTGTGTAATAGACCTGGCTGTCCTAGAAACTTGCTTTGTAGACCAGGCTGGCCTCCAACTCACCTGCTTCTGCTTGCTGAGTGCTGGGATTAAAGGCATGCACCACCACTGCTGTGCTTACAACAGGAAACCAGCATCAAAACCAGAGGACCGACCGGCCTTGCCAGGAGCGGCTTACTGGAGCCCAGAGCACCAGCTTGGAGACCTCACACAGTGACAGCTGAGAAGGCAGGGTTGACAGCTGTTTAGAAGCCCAGACTTGGCCCTCCATAGTCCCCCTGCAGAAAGGACATACTGAGTAACTTGAGAGGTGGTCAGCAGCAATGTTGGAGGGACAGAAGGGACAGATGGGAAGAACCAGCCCTAAACTAAAAAGGTTCACACAGGGCATTTAACATCAGATGCCTTGACTCAATTCAACCTTGGGTATTATCCCAGGTTAGGAGATTTGATCAGGATTCGGAGCCTTGGGCATAATTTTTGGTCAAGTTGGAGTCACGGGGTGGGGGAGGTGTGTGTCTGTCTATGTGGGGTAGAGAGGGCTCCTTTTGCCTCCTTCTGGATGGGAGGGAAGAAGCCCCTCCAGGGAGTCTTTGGGGAAAGCCGTGCTCACTGTCACAGTTCAACCAGGAGTGGGGCCATGAATGCCATGCCTAAGCTCTGGCCTCTGTCCAAGCTCCAGTTTTCTTCACAAGCGTAAACACAGCCAAGCCAACCTTATGAGGGTAACAACCAGCAGCCAGGCCCTGACAGGGTCCCAGGAGGTACATGCTCACAGGTGCATTTCTGCTCTGGCTGCTCAGGTCCCTGTACCTGGAGGCTACACTGCCCTGTTGGAGTCCAACGTGGAGATGTTTCCTAATGAGGGAGCACCACTCTCTCCAGTCCTAAAGGGAGCAAGCAAAGGAAGCCAGGCCCCCCTGGAGCCTAGGAAAGAGTGCTGCCCCTGCCCTGGGACAAGGTACTGAAAGCGCCAGGCTGACCTGATGAGGTGGAACAAGCACCTTCCCCAGACACTTTTCCACTGCCGCCTGAAAGTGAGGGATCCTTGCCCTGTTCAGCTAGAGGTGAGCTCCAGGACGCAGATGGAGAGGGGCCCCTCTCAGGAGATCCCTGCACGCCTAAGAGCTCTGGACTTGCAGTGTTATCTGGCCCAGGGAGCTGGGTCCCCGGAACTGCTTCACATCAGAACTGTCTTTCAAAGTGCCCAGGCTGGCGGTGGGAGAGAACCAGGACCTGGATACCCAGATACAAAGCTGTTAAGAGAGTTCGCTTCTGTCTGCCACCCTCCTGAAGCTGCAAGTGGGCATGTCAGCCCTGCATAAAGAGGGTTCTATTAGCTCCGTTTTTATTAAGGCAGAAACGGAGGTTCCTGGGGTTCAGGGTGCTCAAAGTTGCCCGACACACAGAGCAAGGGGTGGTACTGAAGCAGCAAACAGAACTAAAGCAGTAGGAGTGGGCTGGGGTGGGGGGCAGCCAGAAGTGGCTCCAGGGACCTAGCAGGATGAAGGGGAGCTGCTGAGTCCGCGCATGCTAATGAGGGAGCAATAAGGCCCAGCCACACCGAACTGGCTCCTGGGGGTTCCTGATTCTGGGGCTACCACAGGTGGCTCAGCAACAGACCTGTGTGTGGGAGGGGTGTGTGTGTGTCTGCCTTCAGGTATCTGAGTTTCTTTTGCAGGTTTCCTCTGAATTTTGATGGGTGGAGGATACCTGGACTGGTCCTCAACCCATCTCAGTTGGCCAGCCCCTGCCCATGCCTCTCCTCTCCTCCCAGAACAAGGGAGCCAACTATGGAAGACTTGGGAAGTGCCTCTTTCTGTTTCCTGCAGTAGCTATGCAGTGGCAGTGGCGCCAGAGCCATTAGCAAATGGCTTTCACCCACCCTCAGGACTCCCAGAGTCCCTTTGGCAAATTCCTGAGGCTACCTGGCCAGGGCAGAAATGAGGGACTGTTGGTCAGAGAGTAGACTGAACCCCAGCTCTGTGAGGTATTAGTTGCCAGGTGTGCCATCCAGTGCTGTGGGTGTGGCCTGCCCCCCCCCCATGCTTTTAGGCCTGTGGTCTTGCTGCCTAGGCCGGCTTTGCTTCTCCTGGGTGCCTTCCAGGCACACTAGCCAGGTTAAAGAGTGAGGTCTGTGCCTGAGGCCTCGACCCACAGGATTGCAGGGGTGGAAACTAGTCTTCCACACAGGAGCTTGCAGATCTTTCCCTTCCCTAGCAAGTATGACTGCTCACCTTGTCACAAGAGTGCAGGTCCCCTGCTCTTCTACTCCCCTCTAACAGCAACACATCTCCCAGAGGCAGCCTCTGGGCCCCTGGGGCTCTGCCCTGAGCACCTTAGTCTCCCAGAGGAAGAAGCAAGTCTCAGCAGAGGGATTTGAAGATTTCAGATGTTGTCTGGAACTCCCGCCTCAGGTTCCCAGTCCTTCCTGGGATGGAGGGACCTTCGGCTCTCCTACGCTGAATTCCTTCAAGCTGGGATCGGGGTTGAGTCTCAACACCCAGAGCCTCTTTGCTTCTTCAGCCTTTAAAACCTCTTCCCCCAAGAGGCCACAATCTCCATGGCAGCTGGAGAAAGGGGCTAGGAGCACCTAGGCTCAATTTGGGCTGATGACCTTAGTCCTGCTCAGTCCGATGCTGGGTTTTTCAGGCACCACCCCAGCCCACTGCCCTGGAGCCTCTTTTGCAGCCAGTCCAGGTCCTGATACCCACCCTCAGCTATTCGGGTGATGGTGCTTCTCTCCTGCACTCCTCCTCTAGGCCCTGAGATCTCGGGCAAACTTGGCTAAGCATTCTGTTTGGGGGGATTACCTTCTAACTTCCTCTCCTCCTAGTCCTATTAGGTGGCTCCAAAGTCCCAGGGCTGGAGGCCCTACGCTCTCTCACTACAGGGTCTGGGCCTACAAGTCAGCTTCTCTTAGTCTTAAAATTTGAGGACCAAGTCCTACCTATCTGTCTCAGGTGGCCAGGTCCAAGAGGTACCCAACATGTACTTTGTGTGTCCCAAATGCAAATGTGGACCTTGTTAAAACAAAAACAAAACAAAGTTTAAAAACCAGAAAACAAAACAAACAAACAAAGAACAAAATGAGGAGCACTATGGCAGCAGAAGCAAGCAGAAGACACAAGTGGGCCTCTGGACACTGATGCTATGCCCTGAACCTGGGCTGGAGTCCCGAGGCTAGCAACCACCCTCTTTCTGCTGTTCAGGTAGAGGATGGCTCCTCCCACAACCTGCAGAGGGTGAGCAAGTATTCAGGCCAGGTAGTGGGAGAGAAACAGGGTGGCCCCTGCCCTGGGAGAACCTGGGATGGCCTTTGACTACCTCAGGTGAGCCCTTACTGTAGAATTCTGTGTTCCTGTTCTTGATAAGAAGCTCTTTTCAGAGCTGGAGAAACAGCTACATCTCCTACCCCCAACCCAACCCAACACACACACGCACACACACACACACAGAGAGAGAGAGAGAGAGAGAGAGAGAGAGAAAGAGGGACAGTGAGGGAGAGGGAGAGGGAGAGAGAGAACTAGAGCAAGAGCAAGTGCCCTCTCTAAGCAAGACTATGGCTGTCTTCTAGCTTGGATTGGGCAGGCACCAGCTAAAGCAGTCCTGAGAGGCAGCATCCTAAGCCCTCTGAGGTAGGGTAGGTAGTGTGTTCCCCTGGTTCCCTACCCCATGCATAGATAAACTGCACTCATAAGCCAACTTGGGTCATGCTGCTACCGAAAGGGCCTATGTGTCTGTGATGGCAGACATGTTGGCAAGTCTTTGATGGCAGTTTTCAACTCTAACAAGTGGTTACTTGTAGAGTCTACTCAGCCCAGGCCACCGTCCTGTTCTGTCCTGGCTTCTCAGGCTCCCTTGCTAGCTACCCTGTTACTCAGGGCCACCCCAGTCCTGCCTTCAGAGTGTGGGAAGGAGCCTCAGTGTGGATCCTGGAGCAGCTGAGGCTACATGGTTCTCCACCTCACAAAGCATGTGTCTGGTTCAAGGGATGGAGGATCCTGGGGACTTGTGTCTGTGTGGATTTGCTAATTCTTCCAATTCTGGAAGAGTTCCACCTGGAGGTGGAGCTGCTGCAGCAAAAAGGAGGTGTAGAAAAAAAATTCCGTAGCCACTGAGTTCTTCCAATTCCTGGCGTGGTAGTAGGCCAGCCTCCCTTGGTTGAAGAGAAAACGGGCTCAGCATGGTTAGGGAGCCCACTTAAGGCTACATAGCCACAAGAAGAGGTAAAATTTGAATTCAGAACGCTGATCACCCTGGGCCATCTAGCCTCTTCACACACAATGCGTGCACATTCTCAGGCACATCAGCAGTGATTAACATGTGGAGCGTTTTAGAGAAATGCCCGCCTCTGAGGATGAGAACACAAATCCATTTTCTTCATGCTTTGATTGATTTCTCTTCAAGAGCTCTTGCATTATGGAATGCTTGGCTCTGAAGGTCAGCTGGTTTAAATAGAAATAAGTCCGGGAAAAGCACGTCAACATCACCCCAAGTTCAATGCCCCGGAAAAGCGCATCTCAGGCTGCCAGTCACTTGAGGAATGGTGAGGACAGTGTTCTAGCAGCTTGGCAAAACTGTAGGCTATCCCCCACTGACCATCCCCTGGGAGGTTCCTCTGGACCATGCCCCGCAGGCCATCCCCTGGGAGGTCCCTCTGGAACATCCCCCATTGACCATCCCCTGGGCTGCTCTTCATCTAGACCATCTCCCGTAGACCATCCCCTCGGCTATCCACCTGGACCATCCTCCATAGACCATCCTCTGGGCTCTTCCTCTGGACCATGCCCCATAGACCGTCCCCTGGGCTGCTGTTCATCTAGATCATCCCCTGGGCTATCCACCTGGACCATCCCTCTGGGCTTTTCCTCTGGACGGTCCCCCATTGACCATCCCCTGGGCTGTTTCTCTGGATTGTCTTCCATGGGCTGTGCCCTGGGTCTCAGCTCTGGGAGATGCTGGTCCCTAGGCACTGGCTCCCCACCCTGAATGGAATTTAAGTGTCACAGGGGACTTCCCAAGAGTATCGCTTCCCAGAACTCTGGTTTTTCAGGTGCTCACTTTTGCGGATGGTCCATCCAGCAGTTGAGGCCTTGGATTCTCAGATGCTATCTAAGACATTCTGTGCTCCCTGAGCCTGAACAGGCATTCCGTTTCTTTCCTTCTTGTCCTCTTCCTCCCTCCTTCCTTCTTTCTCTCCCACCTCCCTCCCCCCCTTCTTTATCCCTTCCCTCCAGGAATCTTGACTGAGTTCTTTGACTAGTTTCTGGGAACACGACAGTGAACCAGAGGTCAGGCCCCTTACCAGTTGGCCTCCTGGGTGGTATATGAGGTCAACTCTCCACCTTCAATTGAGAAATATAGAGAGCTGTAGTAACTTGCCCGAGGCTACCCAGCAAATAGGTAGGTCATCAGTCCGTCACTGACATCTTCCACCAGGCCTTTCCCTCTGTGTTGTTTTGTTTTGTTTCTTTGTTTGTTTGTTTGCTTGACACAAACCTAGACATACAGAGGAAGAATGAATCTTAATTGAGAAAACTCTGTAAGACCAACCTGTAGGCGAGTCTGTGGGATGTCAACTTGATAAATGATTGATGTAGGAGGGTCCGGCTCACTGTGGGTGGAACAACCCCTGGGCAAATGGTGCTGGGTACTGTGAGCAAGCAGGCTGAGTAAGCCATAGGGGAGCGAGCCACTCAGCAGCACTCCTTCATGGCCTGCTTCAGTTCCTCTATCCAGGTAGGAGGAACTAAGTTCCTACCCTGACTTCCTTTGATGATGGACTGTGACCTGAGAGTCACAGCATCAATAAACCCTTTCCTCCCCAAGTTGCTTTTAGTCGTGGTATTTTATCACAGTAATAGTAACCCTCACTAAGACAAGCTTCACGCCCATATGTTTGCAGGTCCATAGCTGGGCAGAGCTGGTTCATTCCTTGATGCTTTTATACCTACAGTTCTGTCTTTCCCAACAAGCCTTCCCCCAACCCTGGGAAAGCCACCCATTGTTAGGTAACCCTTAGATCATCATGGTGAGTTATCCATCCTGTGTGGACAGTCTCTGACTTCTTTGGGACAAATTTCCCTTGGATCACAGGTCCGTCACTTCCATTCACTGTACCCACCCCAATGCTGGACCTCATCCAGAACATGAAACAGCTATGTCCTTGTGGACTTCCTTTGCCTGGAAAGGCTATCCCTCATTGGACAGAGCAGAGCAGAATGTGGAAGGCAGAAGGAGAGAGGAGACATGTTTGCTGTATTGTCAGAGCACCTTGTGGGACCCAGATTCCAGACTGGTGTAGCTGGGTGTAGGGAGTCTGAGGTCCTGAACCACTTAGGATGCAAACCCAGCAGAAGAAGAGGAGAAAGACAGAGTGCAACAGACACACACCCAGGTCTTACTTACCTGTTCCACAGCCCCACAGGCAGAAAGCTTGGCAGAAGGTCCATCCCCCTGTAAGCCCCTGGTGTCAGTGAATTACACTTGGCAGACTTAAGAAAAATAGCTAATTTTGTCTGCGTGCACGAGCACATTTGTGCACACCTGTGGGAGTCAGAGGACAACTTTCAGAAGTCAGTTCTCTCCTTCTGCCGTATGAGTCCTAGAGATCAAACTTAGGTCATCAGGCTTGGGTGCAGGTTCCTCTACAGGCTAAGCCAGCTTGTCAGTCCTCGGGCTTTTAGACACATTGCTGATTCCTGTCAGCAGTGTGGACATTTCCTCTCTTTGTCTTGAGGATTTCAAGATGCCTCCATAAAGACACCCTGGCAAAGATACAGACATCAGGTGGGCAGGGCTGGTCATCAGGTCATCCTGCATGTGCTGGCATTGGATTGCTGACTTTGGAAAGTCACACATAGATACTCTGTCGCATCCAACCATGAGGTCCAAGATTGGGAAGTGTCCACCACTGGTGACAGTGACCATAAAGTTCCCTTTCCTTTCCTTTTCCTGTTTTTCAGGACAGGGTCTCACTACAGAGCTCTGGCTGTTCTGGAACTCACTGGGTAGACCAAGCTGGCCTTGAATTCACAGAGATCCTCTTGCTTCTGTCTCTCAAGTGCTGCGATTAAATGTGTGTGCACCACACCCGGCTTCAAATTTTTTCAGGGAGACACTTTGGAGTGCCATAAGTACCCAACTGGGGTCCCATGAATACCCCATTGGTTATCATGTTTCTGATGAGTTGTTTACTGATTTATAAAGTGAGGTACCTGTTCTACCCAGTAGGTTAATCCATGACTACCATTGTTTATCTCCATGCTCAAATTAAAAGCATACCTTCTTCCCTCATGGTGGCCTCTGTGTCCCTGTGACAAGTCCCTCTCATTCCTTGATCACATCCTAACTCTACAGCTATCTGGATGAAGGCACCTTGGCTCTTTTCCATGCTGAGTGCTAGGAGCAGAAACTTCTCCAGACAGGGATCCTGGTTCCTTTTAAGGGGGAAGGGTCATCAGAGGTCAAGACCAAGGAAAGGACTGAGTGTGTGGTGTTGATACCATTACTTCTGGTGTTTGCCAGGCAGAGCTGGAGCCAAGCAGCCATGTTTACTCTCACAAATGAACACACACACACACACACACACACACACACACATGCACACACACGAATGGTGCCTTAAGGAAGCAACTCATGGGTGGGTGCCACAAGGATTCCAGTCTCATAGCAAGGTAGTTATTATGGGAAATTTTCTCATTGCTTTGACCAAACCTGACAGGAACAAGTTACTGGGGAGGCTTTACATTGGCTCCTGGCTCCAGAAGGTTCCATCCATGGTCGCTTGGCCCTCTGCACTTGAGCAGCAGTGTGTGGCAGAGAAGATTCTCATTTAGTGGAGGGCAGGAAGCAAAAAAAGAAGCAGGGAAGGGAGGGGGGCAAGACGCTTCTGAGGACCAGTCTTCCACTTCCTCCAGTGAGGCATCACCCACTAGACTTCCAGAATCCACCAATCAGCAGCACAGGCCAAGGACTTACCTTTTCCCACTCTACAGTCTAAACTGTCACCTTGTCCTTGGCTCCAGAGCACCTCCTTGTCAGGAACACTGAAGCTAGCATATCCTTTCTGGATAAATAGAGAGGGTGGGGTTGTTTTAATAAGAATGTTCCCCATATATTCGAATACTTAGTCATCAAGGAGTGACACTCTTTGAGAAAGATTAGAGGGAGTAGGAGGCGTGGCCTTTTTGGAGGTGTGTCACTTGGGGTGGGTTTTGAGGTTTCAAAAGCCCATGCAAGGCTCTCAGGCTCTCCCCCCACCCCCTGCTGCCTGCAGATCAGAATGTAGAACTCTCAGCTCCTTCTCCAGCACCATGTCTGCCTGCATGTTGCCATGCTTCCTGCCATGATGGTAATGGACTAAACTTCTGAAACTATAAGCAAGGCCCTATTAAATTGTGTGTGTGTGTGTGTGTGTGTGTGTCACACATACCTTGGTCATGGTATCTCCTCACAGCAATAGAACAGTGACTAAAACAGAGGGTTTGATGTTATACAGGCTGCTGTTCTGAAATCCAGGGACCATAGTAGCCAAGGAAGCTCTGGCAGGGCTGAGCGCCACAGCCATTTTTTTTTCCCCTTCATGTCTCCATCTCAGGCAACTAGAGGGCAGAGATACTTCTGCAGGAAGCAGGGTCCATTCTGGGCAGGATGGACACTCTCCATCCTGCAGCACAGGTCAGCCTTCCTGCACTCACATGTGCCCGGCTGGTCTGCAGGCGCAGGGAGTGTTTGAAGACCTCCATCATCAGTGAGGTCGAGGCCCAGGCCGGCATGCTCTGAAGCACCTGGAATCTGCAGTCTGTTTCTGATGAGCTGTGTTTGTTCTTCATCTGATATTGAAAGAGGCTTGGGGTGAGGCTCTGCCCCCTCTACCTTGTGCTATACACCTGGGGGGAGGGGTGTCTGCTGGCTAATTGTTCCCACATCCTTCTGATCCGTGCCAGAAAAATCAGCCCCACGGTGGCTTGAAAGAAACCTGCTAGCACTGGGCAGGCAGCTCTGCACTGGGCAGTACTGCCCCCTCCTGGAACAGACACCTGCTGAACATCCTGTTCGCTTGGGTCGGCCCCAGTCAGTTCTCTGGAAATCTTTCCCAATGCACCATGCACCTCTTCCTCCCTGCTCCACCACTGCCCAGGATGGTTTGACAGAATGTGTCCTGCTTTACACGGTCATATACATGCTGTTTAATCTCAAGGATGAAGGCTCATAAGGAAATCAGGGTGCAGGACAGCTGCACTGCTGGGCCACCACCATGGGGGTGTCCTTGAGTGTCTCTCTTCTCTAGCTTCCCCTCACTTTATCTGCTTGGTGGTTCCCACCTCCAGGAAACCTCCCTGCCACTGTCCACAGCCTGTTTCTGCTTCATCTTCCGGGGAGAGTGTGTCTTTACCCTTCCTAGCAGTGCCAGCATGCCGAGGCTATGGTCCCTGTGTCCTAGCATCCCCGTGAACAGGACATTCTGTTCCCCCTAGAACACCCCAGTACTACCTGGTCCCACCCTCGGACAGTAACCATGCCACAAGCCTAAACTTCATTTCCACAAAGCCCCCTTTGTTGTGGCGAAGGATGTGCACACGGCTGTAGGCTGGGTGTGATTTAGCTGCCACAGGTGAACACACAGGTACTTGAGTGAGTGAGAGGTCTGTTTCCCCATCCCCATGCTGGGAGCCTGGCTGTGTACCAGGGATGCTCATGAGAGCTAAGTATTCAGGTGACCAGGTCCCACCAGGCTGCTAGACACCTTCTAGGCTGCTAGACTGCCCGGCCCCCTCTGTGATGTGTAGAGACAGCCCTGGCTGGAGAGGGTAAGCTCATGAGCATGGGTGCCTTTCTTGCTCCTAAGAAATTGAACAGAGCCACGATTGCAGCATCTTAAAGCGATTATTGCTGAGGAATGGCGTGCAGCTGCTGCTGACCCACCAGCCACCAGGAGGGAGCATCTGCCTGTGCCTCTGGCTTGAGTTGGAGCAACCAGCTGGTGCTCTGTTCTCCATGCAAGGACTTCAGCACACCCAGCGATAATCCCAGTCTACAGCCAATGCTTCCTGACCTTCCTCTGACCCAGCATCCCGGCATGATTTACTCCGAGATGCCAGAGTCTCCGGGGTTCTGCCTTGCCAGGTGCAGCGCTCAGCGTTGCTTCACCGGAGAAAACAGAGAAGTTAAGTACCGTGCTTTGGGTTGCTCGGCAGGATGCCACGACATCACGCCTAAAGCTTCTACCCTCCTGATTAAAGACGTCTTAGTTTAGGCCATTTCCTCCTGCAAGGGGTTTCATCAGGACACAAGATCAGTGCTCCAGCCTTTTCCCCTGCCAGCACAAACAGACTACTCAGCCCCTCCATATCCCAGGGAAGGGAAGGGGGCTTGTGGAATTGAGGGTCAGGCCACTAGGTATCTTGAATAGTGACTGTGACTCCCATCATGCATAGATAAGGATCTATGTTTTGTCAATGAGAGGGACTGTCTGCTTTTCTTAGCCAAGTGACACTGTCTTGGGACAGCCGGTGGTGGGACCAGCAGTGCTGGGGAATCCTTCTTAGACAAAGATGGAAGCCTTCTCAGAAACAGTACGAGGATTAGGGGCTGGTGAAAGTGCTGGGCCCGGGTGTTGAGCAGAGATGAGCAGCCCTGTGTTATTGAGGTACAGAGGCTGGTTAGTCCCTTCCTCATGCCAAGGGGATGGATCCCCGTTCACAGGACTGTTGAGGCTGCAGAGTGTGAATGCAGAGGCCTGGAGGAACTAGACACTGTTCAGAAATTTGACGGGGCTCCAAGGTGCTGTGAGAACTGTAATTTGCTAAGACAGTTCAGAGTGCTTCAATAAAGCAAGTGAGAAAGCACAGACTCCTGGCTTGGCTCACATCAAAGATACCACATTGTCAACTTTAAATTTATCTCTTAAAGAGGCAAGGGGAAAAAAATAGGTAAAATGGCTGGAATGTGCAAGAAAGCCAGTAACTGAAAAACGAAGCCAAGAACAGCCATCCCAAGGAGCGAGGAAAATAGGTCTCAGATCTACTCCAGCCGTCATTTCAGAGAAGAGGTGTCATGCAAATGACATGAGGAGTGGCTCTTGGATTGATAGCCCACTTAGTGGGCAATGGGTCCAGAGAGTACGATGAGGAAACACAGACTTTTTTTTTTTTTTTTTTTTTTTGGCATTGTCATGAGTTCTGAAGCTAAAAGCAAAGCAAAACAAAACAAAACAAATTGTTTTGTTTCTTTTTCTTTCTTTCCTTCTTCTTTTTTTTTTTTTTAAAAAAAAAAACCAACAATAATCAAAACCAAATTTATGTCAAGCTCCCAAGGGGAGGGAGGCAACCTTGCTTGTCTTTGTATAGAAAATGATATCGAAGACGCGTCATGGAAAAAGGCGGCTTAGGATCAGACAGACAAAAATGCAGCAAAGAAAGTGCAAGCCTCATTTTTATTACCTGCCAGACTGCTAATAAAAATCACATGTTATTTTTTCCGGTTTTTCCCCCCCTCTCCAATATCCGTGCTATTTGTCAATTGTGAGGAATGTGTCAATTCTGTGATTCTCTCTGCTTGTAAGCAAATACTCACTTTTGTTCTCAGCTTTCACTCACACGGCCATGTTTTTCTCTTAAAGGGACCCCATGTGCCTCTGAGGGAGGCCCAGGTGTCTGCAGACTGACTGGGGGCGTCTGCAGGAAGCAGGGTGCCAGTGTTACATGCTGTGGGACAGTGGTCTCTGGACACAGGTAGGCAGTGCCCCAGCATGGGTATAGTGGCAACAGGGATGAGTGGTCAGAGAACCCCACCGGAAGGCCACGTGCCTGCTAGAGGTGGGGTGCCACAGTGAGTCATGTTCTCCAAAGCTCCCTGGGTACCTGCTGCAACCACAGGGCACTCAGCCCTAGGGCGTGGCCACTATTCCTGGGGCTGACCATCGGGAAAATGACCCCCCCCAAAAAAATCTACATCTTAATCCCTGGAGCCAACAGATCTGCATGGTTAGGGAAATGGCTCTGGCTCTGTGTGTGTGTGTGTGTGTGTGTGTGTGTGTGTGTGTGTGTGTGTGTGTGTGCGCGCGCGCATGAAGTATGGGGTCTGAGGTTCACAGTGGCCTGGGTTGCCTACGAGGTCCTAAGTGTAGTAACAAGTGTCTTTGTCAGGTCATGCGCAGGAAGAAAGCTGTGTATAGGCTGAGGCCTGAACTGGAGCAAGCGGCAGAGCTCCTTTCTGGAGCCTCTGGAGAGGGTGACGTGCCTACACTTCGGTTTTGCCCCCTAGCCAGGGAGGTAATGCCAGGCCTCCGGCCTCAGGGACTATAAGAAGTCGCTCTCCTTTTACTTTAAGCTGCTGGGTCGTGGTTCTGCTACAGGAATTGCATGCGTCTTCATCATCCATGCTCAGAAGAGAGCACATGCTGCCCAGACATGTACACACAAATACGCACATGCACACACTCACATACAATACACACACATGTATATCCAAACACACACATGCACACCTAAACACACATATGCATACGTATTTGCACTCATGTACACTCTCACCGTGTGGCTTTTGCATGGGTTCCCTCTGCCTGAGACACATGGCTCAGGTGACCTGACACCATGGTGCCCTTGGCTTCATCCTTCTCCACGGTGACCCTATTTAAAGTGTTTGCTTTCTCCCCCAACATCTCCTACACTCCCTTTCCCTCAGCAGCTCCTTTTGGACACCTCCATTCCATCATCCACGCACTTGCTGTGTCTCATTCCATGCTGCTCCACGTTGTCCTGCCCTGTCCTGTCCCTCCTTTGAGCGGACCTTGGAAGGTTGTGTCATGGTCCCAGGGATGCAGCCTCTGCTCTCAGATGTGCACAGACAACGTTACTACGATCCGGAAGAAGAGGAAGAGAAGCATGGGTAGGTTCTGAGAGACTCCTGGGGTTTTATAAAGTTCCTCTGGGCCACCAAACACTCTGCGCCACCAGCTAGCAGCTCAAACTCAGGTTTCACGTTTTAGCAAGTGTGTCATTGGGAGGGAAGTATTCAGTAGCCGTGAGAGTGGTTGGCTCTGGCCTTTGATCCTGCCAGGTGAGTTGGGTCAGCATTGCTCCCGGAGCTTGCGCGCCACCCAGACTCTCAGACCTCTCTGAACATCACGCCCTTTGTCTGTAAACAGGACATGGCATTTCTGCTCTTAAGTCACTGTGGAAGTCAAATGTGACGCTCCTGGATCATTGAAGTGGCCCAGCAGGTAACAGAGCACTTGCACCAAGCCTAATGCCCTGAGTCCGGTCCCAGGGACTCACATGGCAAAAGAGAGAACCTACGTCCAAAAGCTGTCCTCTGACTTCCTTCCAGCGGTAGGCCCAGATGTGTGCACTCAAGGACACAGGCGAGCACACACATACACGAATGTTTAAGAAAGTGATAACTCCTCAGGCTAATCAGATAGCTTGGCACCCAGATGGTTCCATCAGGTGGTAGAACTGTCTTGCTTTGAGACTGGAGTTACTTGCAGGTCTCTATTAGTCCCACGCAGTCCTCACGAGGGTCTGCTCCCCGTTGTCGTTGAGGCAGATGAAGGGGCACACAGAAGCAGCCCCTGATCTCACCAGCTCTGAGGACCTGTCAAAAGACCACAGCCTTGGTCTGCACAGGTCCACAGAGAACAGAAGGGGTTCTGGCAGAAGTATCAGGCCACTGGCTCAGCTCAGTCTGCATTACCAAGATCCTGCTGTACCCACTCCCCTGCCAGGACAGTCAACAGCTGCCTCCTTGCCAAACTTCTGCCAGTAGAGGTAAGGGTCCCAGATGGGAGGCCACACTCACAACCCCTAGACTTCACAAATTCCCACCTTGACCTTCTGACCTCAGGTGAGAAGGGTGACTGAAGCAGTGGGGGGCTTTAAACAGTGGCTCTTTCTTAAACCAGAAGTTCTGTAAACAAGCATGAGCATCAGGCAGCCGACAGGGTTAGGCACCCCTTCAGAGCTTAGGGCAAGTTACAGCGACCCCTGCTGTGCCCCTGCACCTGGCAACCTCATCTCCCAACAGTGCTTCTCACAGCATTCCCAGTGGACATTGCTTGGATGTCTCTGTAGGTGATGAGATCACTGCCTCCTGAAGATGCTCCTTCAACAGGTGGACAAACAGCTCTGCCTTACCTAGGATGCCCACACAGCAGGTTTAGCTGTGTCCTGGGAATGTGAGTGCCAACCTGCACTTAGGGCTCTTGATTTTCCCTTCTTCCCCACTACACTCTGGTTCCACCCATGTTGTTGGGAAAACAAATAAATGCCAGCACTCTGGGTGGAGAGAGCCCAGGCCCCTTCTAGTGATACTTTGCAGTGTTCAAAGATCCTCCACCCCTGGGAATAGAGGGTGCAGGGCTGATGGGCTAGTCCCCCAGGGCCTGAGCAGGCTCACACAGTCATGAACACACTCTTCAGATCACCTGCCTGGAGTCCTGCTGGCGTGTCAGGCAGTTATCCACTGTGGATGTAAGTCAGACACGGCAGGGCACCCCGAGAATCAAGACCGTTCGTTGTGGGGTCTTGTTTACTTGGCTAAGTGGATAAGTCTGAGCAGTAAATGCCATAAAAGAATCACTTTTCTATTTCTGAGCATGGCTGTCAGCGTGATGGGGTTTTAAGTGGTTTGCTGGACCTGCCCCGTGCACAGGAGAGAAAGCCACACGCTTGTGGGGCATCGATTCCCTCTCCCCTTCCCCTCACTCCCCAGAAGAAACCTCGCCCACTGCACGGAATAGGCAGCTTTTCCTGCCAAGATGTTCTCTCCTGACCATTAGTAAGCCACCTCCCTTCACTGGGAGAAGCCACCAAAGAAAGCCCTGCCCTGCCCATACCAGGTCACAAGAAAGGGGTATCCTCGGTCACATTAATGCTCAAAAATGTCTGGAAACAGGGTTCCTGTGGTGGGTATCGTATCTTAGATGCAGTCATACTGGAGCGAGGGGAATCCAAACCCAGCACAACTGGTGTGTACACACAGACACACTTGCATGAATGCGCATGCACACGCAATGCAGCGATGTGTACGTGGCACTACCTGGGGGAAGCTAGCCCAGCCAGGGAGCCAGGCTTCACCCATACTGTGACCCTGGGCTCCAGGTGACCAGTTCTGCTTGCTCCAGGAACCTGACACATGTTGTACAGGGTGAAGAGCTGGGTGCCCATCGTTAGCCGATCAGTTAGATATAAATGGAGACCACTCTTCACGGGTTTCTTAGAGCAGCAGCACAACACACTGGTGGAACACGGAAAGCCCGGAGCTCAGTGCCCGAGGCCCTCTTTGAGCAGCATTTGGGCTCAGGTACCTCAAAGTGTTCTTCGCCATGGCTGCTGTATGCTGAGACTCTCCTGGGACCTTCTTCCCTAGCAGCCACCCATAACAGCAACCATGCAGCAGGCCCATCAGGAAGCAGTGGCTCTGAGTCAGGGGACTGACAAATGTCCCTCTGTGCTACAATGTGACAACTGTTCTCTTTGTCTAGAACACAAAGAGGTCCCCACAGTTGGTTGAGGCTGCCTCACAGCTGGGCTCTTTACTAATTGCCTGTGGTGTGGGTGACCATAGTCTTGAGCCCTCAAGAGAGTTACTCTCTTCTCATAGCTCAGCAGTGATCAGTACCTTATCTTTCCAAGAACAGGGTCCCCATCCCTCTCCAGGGCTCTGTGGGATACCCCTGCCCTCCTGTCCTGCACCTTCTGCAGACATGTCTTTCCTGTGTGTGCTGGTGTCATGCCTCCCCCAAGGCTCCAGCAAGTCTTGATCTCCTCCCTGGCTTCAAATCCCACTTGTTCCAAGAACCCCGGATTTCTCCAAGCTGTGGATCTGTGTGCCAGCACCTCCCCACCCTCAGCTGACACACTGTTTGTTTCAAAACAGCCTTTGGGTTTATATCCTGTGATGATTCATGGTTTTCACCAGTTAATGGAAACCAGGCCTCACCTCATTTGACATCTTTCTGCAGGGCTTTCCTGGGGAGGGGATGGACTTGGAGGTTCCCAAAGAGCCAAGGGATAGGAATGAGGATGCTGTGATCAACAGTGAGTGCCCAGGATCAGGCCAGCAGTCAAAAACCAGCTCTGCATCTTGCCAATCTGCTGACCTCCAACAAGCTGCCTGACACACTGGACGACTCAGTTGAGTGGTGAGGACAATGGACTCATCTCAGATCCTAGACAGGACCAAAGGAGAGTGTAGAAGGTGGAGCAGTTTCTGGAGAGGACAAAAGACAGAGAGTTGATGGGGGGTGGAGCTGGGGGGCGTGTCTGACAGATCATGGACAGGACCAAAGGCAGAGTGTAGACAGAGACAGCAGATCCCAGACAACTTCAAAGGAGCAATGTACTAGAGCAAGCTGAGGCAGGGTCCAGAGGCACAGAACTGTCACCGGAGCCGTGTGGCTTTGTAGAGAATTCCTTTGCATCCCTTTAGGGTGTTACTATGGTGAGAAGAAAGACCCTGGGAAAAGAAAATATGAGCAGGGCTGTATGCTGGGCCCCCAAGGTGCTTCATTTGGTCCCCACAGGAGTGCCATGGACACAGACTTTAGCAAGAGCCTTGCCAAGGAGGCTGATGGAACTCCCACATAGAATGAGGGAGGGGTTAGGAGGAGGAAGCTAGGGGCTTGCTAGGCTTTCATGGCTATGCCCAGAAGTAGGGTTTAGAAGTAGGTTTAGATGTACAAGACTGGAAAAGCTCTGGGGGACACGGAGAAAGTAGAAGGGATGGCCCGGAGGCAGTGTAGAGAATGGTGCATGAGCAGGACCCCTGGGTGACTCCATCTTGGAAAGTCCCCAGGCACCATTAGGGACACACACTGGATGCCTCTGGAAACTTATATCCATAAATTCCAATGCCCAAGACCTTTAGCCCAGGATGAGGCCGGGTCATGCTTAGAGTATTCCAGGATGGAGAGTGAACCTGCCTCATCCCAGACTTACCTTGAGACCCTAGTACTGTCTTAGTCATTCCCAGATGCAATGACTTCTGCCCAGGCTGGGACCTGGCAGGGTGGATCAACAGCAGCCTGGCTTTTATTCTGGGAAAAGCAGCTTCCAGGGGACCCAGAGCTGTGACTGGGTGGGAAGGACAAGGAACACTATGTTCTGGTATAAGAATTAGAAGCCCCAACCCTCAGTGTCCACCTGCATAGTGAGTCGTCTGAGGGCTGTGAGGAAGGTGCCAGCCAGGCCGTGTTGGGGTATAAGAGCCAAGATTCTTGGCCTTGGAGTGCCCCTTCCTTGAGTACCCCTCCTGTCTTACTTAGAACATGAGTGAAAACAAGACCCATCTCCAGTTTGGGGAAAAGCCCTGCCTACATCGTTCATGCTAGCTCCAGAAGTCCCAGACTCAGTTTACCTTTAAGAAAATGGGTGGGGCCAGGTATGGCGGCATATGCCTTTAATCCCAGCACTCAGGAGGCAGAGGTGGCGGCATCTTTGAGTTCAATCAGCCTGGTCTACAGAGATAGTTACAGGACCACCAAGGCTACACAGGGAAACCCTGTTTCAAAAAGAAAGAAATGAAGGAAGGAAGGAAGGAAGGAAGGAAGGAAGGAAGGAAGGAAGGAAGGAAGGAAAGAAGGAAGGAAGGAAGGCAAAGAAATAAAAGAGAAGAAAAGAAAAGAGAAGAAAGCTACTCCTTAGCCACTGGCTTGGGCTGGCTGGCAGATGATCAGGCCCTTTGGGATGACTTGGGGGCAGAAGAAGGTGGGGGGATCAGGACCTCCTATTTGGTCATAAGGATGGAAATAGGCTTGAGTATATCCTGAATGAGGCCCGGAACTGAGATATACAAGGAGTCCCACCCTGCTTTGGGCCTGATGGCATTTCAGAAGTCATACACAGAGGGCCAAGGAGCTTGACAGAAAATCTTGCTTGCCAGCTCCCGTGTATAGCACTTCATAGTACGTGGAAGGCCAGACATGCTTAGCTTCCCACAGCCTGGTCTAAGGAAGGCCAGACTGGCATTTGCTGAGAGGAAACCTTGAATGGCCATATCCCATGACCTCCCGTGCCTGGCAGGGGCCATGCCTGTATTTGGACTTCTGTCTGCCCACACTAAGATGGCAGATAGTTCCTATTTGCTTACTAATTTGTCTGCCTACCTGTGAGACCCCCAAGTTCCTGGTCCTCTGTGCAGAGCAGGCTCAAGCCCAACCTCCCAGGAATGCTGTGGGCTGTTTGCCTTGTTTGGACTCTGGCCCAGGGCCTGTCTTGAACACCCCAGATTAATTCAGCAACCCCCTCAGGAGCTGTCAGGTTCCTAAAAGGTAAAAGTCCAAGGACCCCCAGCCACATGCACCAATGAATGAGGCTGAACCAGGGTCTCAGGAATTCCAGGCTAAAGACAGGGAGATGTATGATCAGGGGCAAAGGCTTCCCATCTCAGCATTTCGGATCTCCACCTAATGTGGTGGGCAGGGGGATGGTCTCCTGCAGGAGGGCTCCAGCATCCTGGATTCATCCTTACAGAGGAAGCTCAGGTCCAGGACTGCTCCTTTGGGATGCCTGCCCAACACCCACCTGCTGAGTTACCCACAGTGGACTAAGTCCAGATAAGGGCCTTGGGTTCCAGACTTGCCTCCTGGCCAGAAGTCAACAGGCCTCTCAGCAGGCATATGTGACATAATGGTGCCACCTAGTGGCCACATTCAAATTGCATCCCTGGGCTACAGGCAGGAAACCTGTCAGAAGTGGGCAGGCGCCGCCTGTTGGTCAGCAGACTAATAGACCCTTGGCCTTTGCAAGGGATGACGTGAGTGAAGGGTGTGTGACCTATGTGACCTGTGACCTTTACGTCTCAGAACAAGCAGATTTAGTGAATCAAACCACAAGCTCTGTCTTAGTTTCTTTGCCTGTTCTGTAATGAAATACCAGACAAAAGCAACTTAAGGGTTGGTTTTGGCTCACAGTCTTTCATGTTGGGGAAGTCTTGGTGGCAGCCGACAGGCGGGGGACGGAGAGATGCTTGCGGTTCCTCAGCCCCCTTCCTTGTTTTTACGCCACCAGAGACCCAAGCTCAGGGAATGGTGCAGCCCATCAGCACGGTGGGTCTTCCCACCTCAAACTAATGAGATAATCCCCACCAGCATGCTTGGATGTTAAGCTAACCCAATGGATCCCTGGCAGGGACCACCGGAGGCCTGTCTCCTAGGCGACCTCAGAGGCTGTCAAGTCGGTCAGTTGACATTAACCATCACATATAGTCACCTCAGGTAGAGAGGCACGAGGCCTCAGTCAGCCGGGACGAAACCACACCTCAGCTCAGTATCCAGAGTCCATTGCGGGAAGATAGAGGAAGTGGCCGTCTTTCGGAGGGAGGAATGCTGTGCGTAGACCACAACGTGGGAACTTTCCCCATACAGACCAGGTAAGGAAACTGCTGATCTGGCCTGTGTGCTGAGAGTCCCTGGCTGGGGATTGCCTGGGGAGAGAGAAGTCAGAAGTCTGTGACGATGCATTATCAAGGGTCAAGTATCCAGGAAATCGAGGAGAGACTTCTGGGAGGAGCAGGGGTGCTATGGGAGAAGCAGGGCAAGCAGAAAGGTGGGGCACTGTGTTAAAGTCTGGTGCTGTCAGGTTGTGGAAGGATCAGGAGCCCCAGGGGATGCCTGGGTGAGTCTGACAGAGTGCAGATGGGGGTGTCTGGGGTAGGTGGGGTGAGAGGTTCTCTCAGACACACCTCACAGGAGGCTGGCAAAAAAGCCACGGTATTCAGAGCTGCATATCAGGGGGAGCTGGGCTTGGAGAGGTAAGCTCAGGCTGTGTGATATCGTTAAGGAAAGTCTGTTAGCTGTAGAGATTCCCGGCATTACAGACCTACTGGGTACCATTGGGCTAATGCCAGTGTGTGGCCAGGCTGGTGTCTTTTCTAGTGCAGAGGTTGCTGTGTCCCTTGTCTTCCTCATGTCTCTGGCTCTAGCCTTTCACCATCAGGCCCTCCTGCTAACACAAGGCATTCTCCCTCATAGAGACAGCTGACCAGTACCCAAGAGTCCCCTTTACTGAGAGCAAAACATCCACAAGTCACGGGCTCCCGGAGAGGTTATGGTTCTGTTGAGAAGAGGCTGGGCCCTGTTCTGAGTTCTTCCTGTTGTATAAAACAGTGGGTGTTTTTTTTTGGGGGGGGGGGAATATGCCCTGCTCTGGGAGACTCCACTTTCCACGCAGCTCTTGGCTCTGTTGTGAGGATGGAGGAGGATGGTAAGCACGTGAACAGCACGCCGTGTTTCTGCACAGTCTGATAAATGACTTACTCCTGAGCGGACAGAGAGCCCACTTTACACACTCACTGGGATGAGCCGAGACTGCGGGACCACATGAGAGTGTATTAAAATCACATAGAGGAACCAGGCCCAAGTTATTATTGGGAACCCCAGGCCAAGGACCTGGACCCCAGCACCACTCTGATGGTGCCCCCCTTCCGCCTGCCACCTCATATGGACTGTCCGGGTTGGCCTGGCCGTGAACATCGATGCAGCCCACTTACAGGCTGCCAACCTGTTCTTGTGTTCAGCTGTTTGACCCCTGATCCTTCTGTCTCCCCACTTCTCCATCTGGACCCCAGTTCCGTCCCTTCGCCCCTGCAGCTCCCTCGGGTGGATCCCTCTGCTCCCACTCAGAGCAGCGGCTTCCTTGCAACTGGTTTGGTTCCTTGTCTTGTCCAGATAGAGTCTGCTTACATTCCTATCAGCTCACTTCTGAAATTGCGAGCTCCGTGTCATTCTACAACTCACATACACACATGGAGAGAGACATGACTACCCGGTGCTGTGCGATGCAAGAAATTATATTAGTAGTTTGGATTGGCATGAAAGAAGCTGTGTTGGCCTCAGCTGGATTATCTAGAAAAATTCGGTTATTTGGGAAGCTGCTGCTGTCCAGCTGCTGTGCCTCAGGACTGGACCATTCCTCATTTCCTTTTTAACTTTAGCTTTTGAAATAATTTTTAAACTTTTTTTTGTGTGTATGCATGTATGTACATGTATGTGTGCACATATGTATAGAGGTCATAGGATAACTTACAGGAGTTGGTTCTCTTTGTCTCCTATGTGGATTTCAGGGAACCAATCAGATTGTCATTCTTGGTGACAATCTCACCATTCCACCACTGGTCTTTGAAACTGTGCTAATAGATGAAATGCCACAACCAGAGTCCTGAGCACCTGGGGGACAGGAAATGGTTACTATTCCAGGCTCCTAGTGATAGGGACATGTGGACATGGCACAGACAGAGGCAGGGATGCAGCCAGGGCATGTCACCACCAGAGCCCAGCTCTCCTACTGCAGACCATGAATATTCTAACACAGCTGGAGCAAAAGAAAACAACTCAAAACCAACTTTATGAAAATGATAGAGGTTACTAAAGAGAAAATTACTAAATCCCTTTAAAAAAAAAAAAAGAAAAACACAAACGAACAATTGGAGGAAATAAATAAAATTTTCAAAGAAAGCCAGGAAAACACAAGCAAACAATTGTAGAAAATGAATAAATCTCTTCAAGAAAGCCAAGAAAAACAAACAGGTGAAGAAAATGAATAAAAACTGTTTAAGACCTAGAAATGGAAATAGAAGCAAGAAAGAAAACACAAACTGAGAGGATTCTGGAGATGGAAAATTTAGGTAGGAAAACAGGAACTACAGACACAAGCATCATCAACACAATACAAGAGATAAAGAGAGAATCCCAAGTGTAGAAGATACAGTAGAAGAAACTAATATGCCAGTCAAAAAAAAATGTCAAATCTAAAAATTTTCTGACCCAAAACATCTAGAAAATCTGGAATTACAATGAAAAAAAAATAAACCTAAGAATAATAGGAATGGAAGAAGGAAAAGAATCCCAGATCAAAGGCCCAGAAAATATTTTAACAAAAATTATAGAAGAAAATTTTCCTAACCTAAGGAAGGATGTGTCTATAACAGTACAAGAGACTTACAGAACACCAAATAGATTGTCCCAGGAAGAAAGTTCCTTCACCAAATAATGATCAAAACACTACACATACAAAAAAAAGAAGGAATTTAAAAGCTACAAGGGGAAAAGGTCAACTAACATATAAAGGCAGACCTACCAAAATTATACCAGAGACTCTAAAGGTCAGAAAGGCCTGGGCAGATGTCTTGCAGACTCTAAGAGACTACAGATTTCAACCAAGACTACTATATCCAGCAAAACTTTTAATTACCATAGATGTTTTATCTTTTAAACAAGATATTCCATGATAAAGTAAAATTTAAACAATAAATAACCACAAATACACCCCTGCAAAAAATTTTAGAAGGAAAACTCCAACTCAAGGAGAACAACTACACCAATGAAAACACAGGAAATAGACAATCTCACACCAGCAAAACCAGAAGAAGGGACACACACATGCACACACCACCACCACTAACAACAACAACAGCAAAATAACAAGAATTTAGCAACCGTTGCTCACTGATATTGTGCAGTTTTATTGGGACTCAATTACCCAATAAAAAGACACAGACCAACAGAATAGATGTAGAAACAGAATCTATCCTTCTGCTGCATACAAGAAACACACTTCAGCATCAATGAAAGACATTACTTCATAGTCGAAAAAAGGGTTGGAAAATTTTTCCAAGCAAATGGTCCAAGAAACAAGCTAGCATAGCCATTATAATATCTAACAAAATAGACTTTAAACCAAAATTAATCAAAACAGACAGGGAAGGACACTGCATACTCATCAAAGGAAAGAGCCACCAAGATGCAATTCTTAACATCTATACCCCAAATGCAAGGGCACCTACATTTAGTAGTAAAGGAAACACTACTAAAGCTTAAATCACACATCGGCCATCACACGTTGACAGTGGGAGACTTCAACACCTCACTCTCACCAGTGGACAGGTCTTTCAGACAAAAACTAAACAGAGAAATACTGGAGATAAGAGATGCTATGAACCAAATGGACCTAACAGATATCTACAGAACATTTCACCCAAACACAAAATAATACGCCTTCTTCTCAGTACCTCATGGAATCTTCCCAAAAAAATTTGACCACATACTTGGTCACAAAGCAAGTCTCAACAGATACAATAAAAGTGAAATACGATAAAAATAAAATGGGTAGTCTACATCCTATCAGACTACCACAGATCAAAACTGGATTTCAACAGTGCTCAAGGCAGAAAAGGAAGAAATTAAAGCCTTTTTAGAATCCAGTGAAAATTCATGTACAGCATACCCAAACTTATGAGACACAATGAAAGTGGTGCTAAGGGGAAAATAGCAATAAATGCCTGCACAAAGAAATTGGAGAGATCTCATTCTATCAACTTAACAACACACCTGTAGGGCTAAAAGAAGCAAGCTTACCCAAGAGACGTAGATAGCAGGAAATAATCAACCTGAGGGCTGAAACCAATAAAGTAGAAACAAAGAGAACAATACAAAGAATCAATGAAACTAAGAGTTGGTCCTTTGAGAAAATCAACAAGATAGATAAATCCTTTCCCAAACTAACTAAAATTAGAGAGAAAAATAGCCAAATTAACAAAATCAGAAACAAAAGGGGGGACATAACCAGAGACACTGAGGAAATCTAAAGGTTCATTAGGTCACACTTTAAAAACGTGTACTCCACAAAGTTGGAAAATAAAAAGGGTAATTTTCTCGACAGATACCATTTATCAAAGTCAAATCAAGATCAGATAAACAGTAGACCTATAACATCTAAGGAAATAGAAGCAGCCAATAAAATCCTCCCCCTTCTTCTAAAAAAGGCCAAGAATAGTTTTGATGCAGAATTCTACCAGACTTTCAAAGAAGAGTTAATGCTAATTATCCTCAAATTATTCCATAAAATAGAAGCAGAAAGAACATTACTAAATTTGTTTTATGAGGCCATAGTTACCCTGCTACCCAAACCACACAGATTCAACAAAGAAAAAGAATTACAGACCAATTTCCTTCATGAATATATATGCAAAGATAGTCAATAAAATACTCAGAAATGGAATAAAAAAACATCAAGATCATCCACCTTGATCAAATAGGCTTCATCCCAGAGATACAGGAATGGTTCAACACATAAAAATCAGTTAATATAATCCACCACATAAGCAAACTGAAAGAAAAAAAATCCCACATGACCATCTCATTAGATTCCGAAAATGCCTTTAACAAAAATTCAACACCCCTTCATGATGAAAGTCTTGAAGCGCTCAGGAGTACAAGGGCATACCTAAACATAATAAAGGCAATTTGCAGCAAGCCTATAGCCAATATCAAATTAAATGGAGAGAAGCTCGAGGCAATCCCACTGAAATCAGGAGCAAGACAGGCTGTCCACTCTCTCCATATCTATTCAATATTTTAATTAAAGTTGTAGGGGTAGCAATGAAACAATTAAAGAAGATCAAGGGGATACAAATTGAAAAGGAAGAAGTCAAGGTATCACTACTCACAGATGATATGATAAGCGAACCTAAAATCCTACAGCTGATAAACACCATTAGTGAAGTGACTAGATACAAGATTAACACACACAAAAAAAATAGTAGCCCTCCTATACACAAATGACAAATAGAGTGAGAAAGAAATCGAGAAAACAACATCCTTCACAATAGCCACAAATAATATAAAATATCTTGGGGTAACTCTAAACAAGCAAGTGAAAGAATTGTATGAAAAAACTTTAAATCTTTAAAGAAAGAAGTTGAAGAAGATATCAGAAGAGGGAAAGAACTCCCATGCTCATGGATTGATAGAAGTAACATAGTAAAAATAGCCATCCTACCAAAAACAATCTACAGATTCAACACAATACCCATCAAAATTCCAACACATTTTTTTTTTACAGACTTTGAAAGAACAATGCTCAACTTCACATGGAAAAAAAACAAAAGATCCAGGATATCTAAAATAATCTTGTACAATGAAAGAACATTTGGAGGTATCACCATTTGTGATTTCAAGCTGTAGTAGGAAAAATGGCATAAAAACATACACATTGATCAATAGAATAAAATCAAAGACCCAGACATAAATCCATACGCCTATGAACACCTGATTTTTTTTTATAAAGATGCCAGAAATATGCAGTGGCAAAAGGAAAGCATCTTCAACAGATGGTGCTGGTCTAACTGGATGTCTGCATGTAGAAGAGTGTGAATAGATTCATATATATCACCCTGCACAAAACCCAAGTCCCAGTATATCAAATATCTCAACATAAAACCAGATACACTGAACCTTATAGAGGAGAAAGTGGGGAGTAATCTTGGAATCATTGGCACAGGAGACAACTTCCTGAACAGAACACTAATAGCCCAGGTACTAAGATCAACAATTAATAAAAATCTTCTGTAAGACAAGGGACACTGCCAATAAGACAAAATGGCAGCCTACAGACTGGGAAAAGATTTTCACCAACCCTACATCCAACAGAGGGCTAATATCCAAAATACATAAAGAACTAGAAACTAGACACCAACAAACCAAATAATCCAAGTAAAAATAGGGTATAGATATTAAAAATTTTTCACCAGAAGAATCTCAAATGGCCGAGAAGCACTTAAAGACATGTTCAACATCCTTCACCATCAGGGAAATGCAAATCAAAATGACTCTGAGATTCCATCTTATACCGGTTAGAATGGCTAAGATCAAAAACTCCTTCACTGCTGGTGAGAGTGCAAACTAGTACAGCTACTAGAGAAATCAATGTGGAGGCTTATCAGAAAATTAAGAATTGATCTACCTCAAGACCCAGCTATACCACTCCTGGGCATATACCCAAGGATGCTCAATCTCACCACAAGGACAATTGCTCAACATGTTCACTGCAACTTCCTTCATAAAAGTCAGAAACTGGAAAAAGGCTAGACGTTTCTCACCCGAAAGCTAGGTAAAGAAAATGGTGTGTACCTTTACACATGAAGTATTTCACAGATGTTACAAACAAGGACATTACAAAATTTTCAATCAAATGGATGGAACTAGAAAAGATCTTTCTGAGTGAGGTAACCCATACCCAGAAAGACAAACATGGTAATTACTCATTAATGTGGACATTAGCTGTTAAGTAAAGGACAATAATGCTACAAGCCACAGACCCAGAGAGGCTAAGTAACAAGGAGAACTCCTGGATCTCCTTGGGAAGAAAAAATAGAATAGATTGTGTGGGTGGACTGAGGGCAGGTGGGGAGGGGAAGAGGAGAGGCCAGGGAATGGAGAGATGAGGCAGAGAGTCCTGGGAGAGATGACTGAAAATGGGGAGCACCTGCAGTGCAGTGAAAACTCCCTGGAACCCTTGAGAGGGACCCTAGAGAAGTCTCCTAGTGATGGGGGTACAGAGCCAGAACTGGCCATCTTCTGTAACCAGGCAAGGCTCCTAGAAGTGGACTGGGACATCAGCTCAGCCACAAAACCTTCGCCCTACAATCTGTCCGGCCTGCAAGACTGTGCTGTGCAGAATTTGTGGAAGTGGCCAATCGCTGATCATGCTTGTGGCCCACTGAGAGAGAGCCCACACTTGACACTGCCTGGATGGTCAGGAACCAGAGACAGGACAGCCCAGAGAGCCAGAAGAAAAATTTTAAAAGGTCAATGAATGATTTCTAATGATATTCTGCTATACTCATAGACCAATTGTCATCAGAGGGGTGTCCTCCACAATGGATGGGAGCGGATACAGAGACCCACAGCCAAATGATGGACCCAGGGGAGATAAGAGGGGGAGGAAGGATTGTAGGAGGCAGAGGGATTGAGGACACCATGAGAACATGGGCCACAGACTCAACTAAGCAGGGCTCACAGGGACTCACAGAGACTGAAGCGACAAGCACAGTCCCTTTATTGGTCTGAGCCAGGTCCCCTACATATACCCTAAGGTTGTGTAGCTTGGCGTTCTTATGGGACTACCAACAATGGGAATGGGGGAGTGTGTGTCTCTAACTCTTGCCTGCACTTGGGATCTTTCCTTCTGCTAGGTTCCCACATCCGGCTGTGATATGAGAGTTTGTGCCCTGGCTTATTGTAGCTCGTTAGGCCTTGTTCAGTGGGTATCCCTGGGAGACTTGCCCCCCCTTTTTTTTAAAGGGAAAGGGAGGAGGACTTGTTCTAAGGGAGAGATGTGTTGGGGGGAGGAGCTGGGAGGAGTAGAGGGAGGGGAAACTGGCATCCAGATGTAATGTATGAGAAAAGAATAAATGTGTTGTTGTTTTTTTAATGACCTTTGCAGGGACTGAGCGGAGACCCTGCCCCAGAGCAGCCTGGGCTGCCCAAGGCCTGGACTCTCTGCTCTATTTAGAAGTATGGGCTGGGTTTCTCTTTCCAGGGTCTCTGGCCACTTGGATGGAGAGGGTCTTTGGGCAACCTGACCACAGTTTTGAGGCCTTCTCTTATCTGCAGGGCAGGGTGGTGTCCACCTATGAGCCTCTTTCCTCACAGACAGCCTGGTCCTTACCATGGGCTCCACACAGGATGGACAGTTGACTCCATCCTCCCATAGAGGTCCTCCAGACTTCCTGTCCTGAGTCCTCTCACCAGCCTCACTGTCTCTGTCTCAGTGGCCTTGCTCTCTGTCCCTTTGTCCCACACAAGGCCCATGGCCCTGGTCTTGAGGGAGTGGCTCACCAGAGCTACTCAAATGGCACAGAAATGGTCTGAGGCATTTCCAGGATCCCTAGGGGTAAGTGGAGTGAGGGGGTGGCTAGCATTGGATGCACGTTTCAAACACTACAGAGGACCTGAGCAGGCACCTTGCACTCTGGGGTCATCCTGGACCTACTTCCCCAGGGGTCCGTCTCCAGGCCTCTCTACACTGTCCAGGGCATACACTGACCAAGAGTGAAAAAATGTACAAAAGAAGCTCTGGGCTATTCCCTGAGGGCCACGAGATAAAGATGATTGATATAGACACCCCAGGTCCCCAGCAGCTCCCTGTCTTGTCCTGCTTCTGTCCTTTACTTTTTCTCAGCCACTCAGGACGTTTTGGTTCGTGTGTGTGTGTGTGTGTGTGTGTGTGTGTGTGTGTGTGTGTAGTGCTGGATACAGGTGAGGCCAGCCTTTCACCTTCAAGCCATGGCTCCAGTGCTCAGGGTTTGAAAGGCACCTGGCATGCGTTGGGGGAGGAGTGGGGGTCATCCTGTGCGGACTCAGCAGACCTGGGTGTTGGAGCTGATGGTTTCCCAGGCTGTGAGCCAGCTCCCTCAATGTCTCTGTGGGATCATTTGGAATCCTGAGGGCAGAGTGACCCAGAGTTCACAGCTGTCCTTTCCACATGGGTCCTTCGGCTCTGCTAATACAGCTGAGGAGGCAGGATGGGGCAGGGGGAGCTGGGCCTCTGTTTCAGGCCTGCTTCAGGTTTTGCTGTAGCAACAGGCTTCTCCTCCTCCCCCACTCCAGATGCCAACAGGTCTCTGTAATCCCAAAGCAACCTTATCTGGCCAGGACTCACTTTTGGTGAGACTCTAAGGCAGAAGGAGAAGCAGCTAGCTTTTGCATCTCTAAGCAGACCCCTGGGACAGCAGAGCAGCGGCACTGGGCACCAGTGGACATGTGTCTTCTCTCCTCCCTCCTGGGCAGAGATTAGCTCTCCTCTGTTCAGAGATCTGGACCACTCCTTCCCTTCCCTCTTGTACAGAGGTCAGGGTCAGCTCTCCTCCTGTACATGGATCAGGGTCATCCCTCTTTCCTGTACAGGGGTCAGGGTCAGTTCCCCTCCTGTGCAGGGGTCAAGGTCAGCCCCCTTTCCTGTGCAGGAGCTAGTCAGTTCCTCTGTTCACTTCTATGCAGGGATGGGGGCAGGGTCAGCCTTCCTGTGCATGGATCAGAATTAACTTCCCTCCTGTATAGGGATCAGGGTCAGCCCCTTCCCTTCCTCAAATGGAAGGATCAGGGTCAGTCCCCTTTCTTGTGCGGAGACTGGGGTCGGCACCCCTTCTGTGCAGGATCAGGGTCAGCTCCCCTGCCTCAGTTTCTGCAAGGGATGGACGCACTGTGTATGTGTACTCTTCCAAGGAATGCTGTGGCATCCCCTTGTGGTAGAGAAAGAAATCAAACAACAAAGACGGGTGTTAACCTCCCAGGCTCGCACAGTCCAAAGCCCAGCTCTGTCCCAGGGCTATCCAATTGTTCGTTAAGAAACTGTTCATTTCCTCCTCACTTTTGCGAGGGGAAATGAGTCTGGCTCCCCCGAGAGTAGTCGGCAGGGGGCAGCAAAGCTCTCCCTCAAACAAAGGACTGTAATTAGCTTTAGCCAACCTGAACAGCTAGGAAAGGAAGTAGACTCGGGGTGGCAGGAGTGTGCAGGACTCAGAGAAGCACCTGAGGGAGGCAGGGGTACATGGGGGTACAGTAGCAGCTACTCCAGGCAGCCAGGGGGCCCCAGGCCTACCTTTAGGGGTGTTTCACAGGTACATGTGATATAAAAATAATATATTATCATCTATCTACCTATTTATCTTTCTATCATCTATCTATCTATCTATCTTTCTACCATCTTTCTATCTACCATCTATCTTTCTTTCACTTCTACTACTCTGGAGAACCCTACTTAATACCGTTGGTGCCACCATTGCTTTGGTGTTCAGCTTTCTGAGACCTGGCTTCATTTACATAAAGCACCAGGGCAGGTGATCCCAAACCCAGCTCACTGGTAGAAGTCAGGGTTGGGCTGAAGAGGCAACTCAGAGGTTATGGGAGTGTACTGCTCTTGCAGAGGACTGGCATTCAGTTCTCAGCACCCCCATCAGGTAGCTCACAAGCACATGTAACTCCAGCCCCAGGGGGATCTGGTTCCTCTGTCCTCCACAGGAACCTGTACTCATGTACCCCTCACCCAAACACATAGTTAAAAAAAAATCAGGATTGGGTCAGCCCTGGGGAGACAGGAGGCCAAGGCGGGGGGCCTAGAGAGCTGCTCTCTCTTTTTCTCTTCTAACATGGCACTTACTGAGCCTTTTCATCCACACATAAGAATCAAAGAGAGGGAGAGAATGAGAAGTGGGGTGAGGCTATAATTCTTTTTATAGTCATAGTCGAATCATTATTGTATTTTCTTTTATTTATTCACTTTACATCTTGATTGTATCCACCTCCCTCCTCTCCTCTTGTTTCCCACCTCTCTCCCTCCTCCCTCTTTTTCCTCTCCTCTACTTCCCAGAAAAGGGGAGCACAACCCACCCCAGAACATCAAGTCAAATCGGGACTGAGCACATCATCTTCCCCTGAGGTCAGGCAAGGCAGCTCTGCCAGACAGTCGTAATCGGACAGCAGGCAAGAGAGTCCCTGTCAGAGACAGCCCCTGTTCCCCTTACTAGGGAACTCACATGCAGGAAAAGCTGACCATCGTGTGTGTGTGTGTGTGTGTGTGTGTGTGTGTGTGTGTGTGTGTGTGTGTGTGT
>NW_026596051.1:18544019-18602225 GCF_907164565.1 Psammomys obesus | reverse complement strand
TGTGTGTGTGTGTGTGTGTGTGTGTGTGTGTGTGTGTGTGTGTGTGTTTAGGGGGGCCTAGGTCCATGGTCTTTGGTTGGTGCTTCAGTCTTTGTAAGCCTGTTCTGGGCCCAGGTTATTTGACCTCGGTTGGTCTTTTTCTGAAGTTTTTGTCCCCTCTGAGTCCTTCTATCTGTCCTTCTCCCCTTTCACAAGACTCCCCATGCTCTGCCTAATGTTTGGCTGTTAGTCTCAGAGTCTGTTTCCATCTGCAGCTAGGTGGAGCCTCTCAGAGAATGACTATGCTAGGCTCCTTTCTCCAATCATAGCAGAGTATCTTCAATGGTGTCAGGGGTTGGCTCTCGCCCAAGAGTGGGTCTCAGGTTGGGCCAGGCATTGGTTGGATAGTCCTTCAATTTCTGCTCTTTTTCTCTGAGTATCTTGTAGGCAGAGTAAATTTTAAAGCCTGCCCCCAGTGAAGCCCTTCTATCAAGGCTCTGTCTCCTCAAGGTTCCAGAACCTCTCCAAATAGCACCACCAACTGGGGAATCATGAGTTCAAACACATGAGCACAAAGGAAACATTTCTCATTCAGACTGCAGTCACCCTGCCAGTCAAGGGTAGACCGGGTCCCTCCTGTTAGTTGTTACCTTTCATGCCCTTGCCAGCTGTGGACACCTGCAGAGGGGCTGGCCTGAGGTCATTTATTGTTTCTGGGTATTGTACCAGAAAGGGTAACACCGCCCAGGCCACCAGCTATGTCTCACACTGATGACACATTTAGGCTCACAGCGCTCCATGGTCCTGCTCCCTTTCCTGTGCAAATGTGCAAGTCTCTTTGATGGCTAGTAAAACCTAAGTAGGTGGGCATGAAGTCATCTCTGCTATGGCCAAACATGGGCCAAGTGAGGCAGACCAGGGGCAGCTTCGCACAGTGCCACCGCCAGCAGGTGGTGATGCCTTTGTGGCCAGCCTTGCGCCAAATGACAGTCATCTAAAACTTAATTCTGCTGAGCCTGGATATCAGGGGCTAATGCCTCTCCTCAAGGAAAACTGAGGTTTCTGGGGGAAAATGGCTGACTCTATGCTTGAGACAGGAGACACAAGTTAATATTCAGACACTTTGTAGGGCAGAAAGCAGGGACAAGTTCAACCAAGGCATGTCCCAGATCACTAGAGCAAGCTGAGAGTCCCTGTGGCCAGAGGCAGAATGATGGAGAACAAAGTGCCACAGGACTGCCACCCAGAATATCAGAGAGAAAGCCACAAGTCCAGGCCACAGTAAGGGGCTGAGTTCATGAAAAGGAAGACAATGTCACCTTCCACACAGAAGAATGCCACATAAATGGCACCATTTCCCTGCTCTTGAGGAGGGGCCTTGACCCCCACTCTTGGCCAGGGGTTGTACATAGCAACTTTCATCTAGAGGAGTAAAAAAGCAGGTTACATCATACTTCTCATGTAGGCCATCGAAGCCCACAGCACCGGTGAGGACTCAGGCCGATGGGGTGGCCCCAGTGGGATGACAGTAGTGTGCTACTTCTGTTCCTCCTCTCAGGAGCTGACAAACCCACCAGGAGAGACAGGCTGGACAAGTTCTACTGAGTGATGACCTGTTCAGCCCTGCCCAGTCTTGCCCAGCCCTGCTTAGCCCTGCCCAGCCCTGCCCAGCCCTGCCCAGCCCTGGCCAGCCCTAGTCAGTATGCCTCAGGCTTTCAAAGACAGTTTCTGCTGAGAGACTGTCACCTCCAAGAGGAAACCCAGGCAACCCAAAGCCTCAGTGCCAGGTGAGGTCTGAACCTGAAGGTCAGTAGGTAGATATGGGCTCTGGGTGCAGTGTAGACTTTCATTCATTTTCAGCATGGTTGTTGGTTTTTGAGAGTTGACAATATGGCTTTCTATGTGCTTCCACAGTAGGGTCATGGAGCCAGCAGGGAACTTGGGATTGTCAGCCTAATTTTGCTGCAAATAGAGAAATGTTCAAAAACAAACAAAGAACAACAACAACAAAATAACAAAAACCAAAAAACAAACAACAAACCCACATTTGTTCCGTAAGTCAGCTGTGTGGTGAGGCAGGTGGAAAGGTGGGGAGATTACAGGGGTGTGGGATGGGAGTCTGCTTGAGGCCTCCTGTCAGCCTAGTCAAGAATTCTAGTGTGGTTATCACCATTCGTGGAAGGGCTACGGGCAGGGGCGATCGATACTCCTTTCACAGAGAGGTTTCAAATGAGCATCATAGATGGCAATGAATGATCCATGCCTAAAGCCCGAGTGCATATGAACAAAGCTGGCTGTCTTTTTTTTTTTTTTTTCCCACCTGGAAACTGCAAAATTTCTGGGACTCTCAGAAGCAAGCCTGGAATCTCCATTTACAGGGAAACACTTCTCAACTCTGGTGTGACTCATGGCTTTGTTTTATCAGAGGATAAATCTCAGGAGCCACCAATGATTTCCTTTACCAGAGAGGGAAAGAGGAAAGGTCTCTGAGAAGCCTTTGAGATGGAGCTGTAGAGCCCATTGAGGCTGCACGCATAGCTACTCCTAAGGCTCTTGGGCATGGCTCTCCCTTGGGTGTGTGCTGTCCTTTCCCAGAGAGGAAAGGACTCTGCGTCAAGTGCTTGTGATTAAAACCATGTTAAAGTCTCTCATAATAAACCCCAGCCTTGCTTCACACTGGTCTGTCTTGAAATTCTTTTCAGGAGCGAAGTCAAGAACCCTGGCGTTGTCTGAGTGGGGAATCTCGGCGAGGCTGCTGCGGGTGGAAGGAAGGAGCCGTGTCTGTGCCTGCACTCCTGTGAGGCCGGCCAGGCTGGGGCTGAGGCCTAAGCATTGCTGCCATTCTGCAGGCAGAGGTAGGAGGTGAAATACAAGCACAAGCTGAAAGGTACCCAGGTGGCCTTGGGGTCTCCTAATCACACCTGCTATCACTCTAAGGCCCTGTTTCTGGGTCCTAGGTGCCCTCCCTGGGCACTCCAGTCTCTGAGTGACTAGGTCCACCTCCTTCCCCATCTATCTCCTATCCATTTCTCCAGTGATGGCTGTTTTTTTGTTTGTTTGGTTGGTTGGTTGGTTGGTTGGTTGGCTGGTTGGTTTTTTTGCCTCCTCCATTCCCAGCCCTCTCTCACCTCAGTAGTCAGTGTCCATTCAGTCTCTCTAGGTCACTCTCCTTGTCCCCTCTGGATTTCTGGACAAGCTGGCTGTTCCCCAAGATGATTCTTGCCCAGGCTGAGGCCCATGGAGCCTTGCTGGTGAGAACTCCAGTGTACCTTTGACAACCTGTCCAAAGGCACCATTCCAAGCAGCCTTCTCTCCTCCTGCAAACACTCAGGAGTTGTTGATCTGACCTCTGCTAAAATCTTTAAGTCAGATGCAATAATTGTACATCAGTGTTAGATGGATGTGGCTGGCTATGCCCCAGCCTAGCCTGGCTCAGAACACATGGACCTGGGACAGGGATAAGAGTGGCCTCCCAAGCGACTCACATGAAGGGCCAGTCTCCTGCTGTTAAAAAATTCTGGCAAGGACTGACAAGAAGGAGCTTCCTGATTGTCCCAGAGTTATATTGGCTACCATCCCTTGGGCTGGCTCTTGAACTCTTCTACCTCAGTCAGCACTGGTCACCTGACATGGTGCCCACCCAAGGCTCTCAGCAAGGTGTCTTCCACATGACCCAGGTACCTGCCCACTGAAGCCTTCCACTTAATTGGGCAGTCCAGTAGGTGGGTTCCTTCTTATCACAGACAGAGACCACTGACCTCTCATCCAGTGGGCTGCCTCCACAGAACACACCACAGTCTCCAGAGCAGATCTAACCACTCACAGACAAGATGGCGTAGAGACCAGAGCCTGCCACCTATGGGGAACTAGGTGAGGCTTAGACTCAGCCTGGGAAGGCAGAGCTGAAGACTCAGACTCGAAGGCACAGCCAAGCTCCGGGGAGAGGATGGCAAGCTCAGAGGGCTTTAAGCAGTGGGGGCAACAGGGGAGATGTGATGATCTGTGAATGCTTGAGGGACATGAGTCACACTGAGATGATGATGAGACATCAGGATTTCAGAATCATGGGGTCCTTGCTTTGCAGTGGGCCAGGGCTGGACCTGCCTATGGACTAGCTGCATCGACTCTTCTCCAATCCTCTGAGGTTGAGAACACCAATCCTGCCTCATGAAAGAGAAAACAGAGGAGCCGAATGGTTCAGTGAGGCACCGCGGTTCACATGCAGCTCTCAGGAGATGGAGCCATGCCCAGAAACCGTGAGTTTGTCCTGACTAATGGGGAGCCATGGAAGGCTCTTTAGTGGGGGACAAATCATAATGAGGCTAGCACTGAGTCACTGCAGTTAAGGCCACAGGGTAGGCAGGTCCTAGCCCCCCACCTGTGAGGACAGGTGACCATGTTCCCCAGGCAGGTTGGAGTGAGAGGGCCAGAGATGCGTCATGAATGGCATCCATGTCCCTGGAAGGCAAAGAGGTTCCTCCCCGACCTCTGGCTGTGCTGAGCCAGTCCCAGTACCTTGCTCCTGCAGCCCACGGGACCATCACGTGAAGCACGTCATTCTAAGAACAGAAACTTCCATCTGCTCTGGCGGGAGTCTGGAGCAGTCAATGATAATTAAAAAGTTAATGTAATTAACATTGGCAGAGGAGCTGTTGATGAAGTCCTCAATATTTTCCTTCTATCGATGGCTTTGTGTTTTATGGCCTTTCAAAGTACTGCTGAGCTGTCCAGAGGCCTTTCTGAAATCCAGGCTGCAGCTGGCCATTCCCAAGCCTGGCTTTCCTGAGTGCCTGGCTACTGGGAGCTGCAAACACGTCTGCCTGACTTGAAGGATTCTCCCTTGGGAGGTGGCTTCTTGGTCCCCTACCTCAGCTCTCCTCCTGGGGAGAGTCCTATTCTGTGGGTTGCACCTCCATATTAAGGCTGACATAGCAGCTAGGCTTCACTGGCCATCTAAGGCGTGTGATGAAGTCAGTCCATGCTCCAGTGGTTCTATAGTCCTTTCTGTCCACTGGGTATGACCATGTCTACTTCTGTCAGCTACAGGAACCTCAGCTGTGCTGAGATAGAGACCCCAAATAGGCAACATCTCAAGCGGAGTGGGTATTCACTTCTTGTGAAGGAAACTTGCTGGCTCATTGTCCTGGCTCACACTATGATTCTCAGGTCCTCACTGTCACATGGTGGCTGTCTCCCCCAAGGCTCCTGCCACCACCGGCCTCTAGCTGGGGGAAGAGCAAGGGAGAGTGCAGAGCAGGTGCACCTACTTTAGAGCCCAGGTCCGGCACGGACACCCCTCCTTTCCCCTACACCTCCTGCAGCTGGAGCTCAGTCTTGTGGCTGAAACTAAACATAAAGGAGGCCAGGAAATACCCTCGGGCTTCGTGTTCAGGAAGGTGAGAAGAATGTGGACTTTGAGAGGCAGCTCATGGTCTCTGTTGCATCCCGGGGCTGGTGTGAAAGGGCCAGTAAAAGAAATGGAATAAGTGACGCGTACGTCCTTTGTACTGTGCTACAGAAAAGAGTGCTACAACTCAAGGGGGCTGCCCATCTGTGGGTGTCCAAGAGTGAGTGTGAAAGGGAAGGGCCATTTCTTATTTGATGGTTATGTAGATGGACGGGTAGGCAGATGGATTGCATGGGGGTGGGCTAGTAGATGGATACGTGGATGGGTTGATGGATGGATAAGTGGATGGGTGGATTTGTGGATGGGTGGGTTGGTAGGTGGATGAACAGATGTGTGAGTAAATGGATGGATGCGTGGATAAGTAGATAGACGGTCGATGGGGGATAGGATGTGTATTTATAGATAAGTAGGCGAATAGGTGGACGGATAGGTAAGTGGGAACGTGAATAGACGGTTAAATGGGCGTGTAAGTAGGTGGGTAGGGGGGAATGGGTGGGTGGGTAAGTGGATAGATGGATGGATGACTGTGTGGATGGTAGATGGGTTGGTGGATAATGAATGGGTGGGTGGATGTGTAGGTGTGGTGCTGTACAGTTTTACGTCAACTCGACAACAGGTAGGGTCATTTGGGAAGAAGAAACCCTTAATTAGAAAAGTGACCCTACCGGGGTAGCCTGTGGGCAAACCTGTGGTACATTTTTTTTGATTGATTATGGATGTAGGAGGACCCTGCTCAATGTGGGTGGCTCTGGATTCTATATGAATACAGACTGAACAAGTCACAAAGAGCAAGCCAGAAAGGAGTACCCCTCTATAGCCTCTGCATCAGTGTGTGCCTTTAAGTTCCTGCCCTGTTTAAGTTCCTATCTTGACCTCCTTTGGTGATGGCCTATGATATGGAAGTGCCAGGGAAATAACACTTTCCTCCCCAAGTTTCTTATGCTCATGGTGTTTTATCAAAGCCATAGAAATTCTAAGACAGATGACCAATGGTTATGAGTTTATGGGTGGAAAACAGGATGTATGTATGAAGTAGGCTGGTATGTGGAGGTAAAGCCTGAAGGAGGATCCAGTGTCCAGACATAGTAGTGAGTTGGCTCCTGAAGCAATGACTGGCCCTAGAGGGCAGCAGAGTCCCTGTGGTGGGACCTGAGAGAATGGTTTGTCTCCTAGGACAGAGAGGTTATGGCTTGGCCTGTGCATGGTGGTCTCTGTGACCTTACTGTGTCCCTCCTGTGGCCATAGTGTAACCCATGGCTATAGTCAAGTGTGCCTCCATGGCCACAGTGCGCCCCCATAGCCTTAGCACTCTGTCCTTTCATCCTGTGGAAATAGGTTCTCCAAGGTAGAACCTGAGGTGTCCTGGAGCCGAGCTGCAGCAATGGGATGACAACTCCTCCCGGGTCATGTCTGGTGGCTGCCAGTCACGACGAAAGACAGCCCTGAGACCTGGCACTGTTTGAGAGAGGCCAGGGTCTTGGTTCTCCAGCTTCAGAGCCACATAAGGGTCATAATTTCTTCCAGAGGAGAGAAGCAAGATAAAGGGGAAATCGGAGAGAGGAGGGTGGAGGGGCTGATTGGAGGTCCTTCATACTGCAGAAAGCCCTGAAGACCGCATGTCCTTCGTGTAACCATTTCTTGCCAGTGGACACCCTAAACCCAGAGCTCCAGGGGACACACATGGCACCTGAGGCTGATGTTCTGATCAGGATTTCCCCTCCACTGATTTGTCCAGCTCACCTTTCTTCTCCAGGCGGCATCCCTGCTCATCTGCCTCTGCCCAGGTGTCCCGGGATCTCCATCTAACAGCCCAGTGCTCCTCCTGCCACCTAATTTCATGGTGACTGTATTATACTATTATACCTGAGGGGGCCCAGGCCAAAAGAGCACAGGCCACTCTCTTCCAGCGTCTCCACTGGCCCTTTCTGCTCCTACTTGAGCTCCTGTATTGTACATGAGGAAACAAATGGCATTAGGTTTATTCCTACTGTACAGACAAGAAAACAGGCTGGAGGGGTACGGTGGTCCAGGGAGTTCCCGCCTGGGAGTCCCTGCCTCAGTGAGGTGGAACATGAGATAATCACGATCTTGGAAGGGCACAGCCTCTTCTTTTTACCTCTGAGGTGTTGCAGCTGCTCTTGGAAGAGTGAAAACCTGTGGGGACCAGAGAGATTTAGTGACTTGCCCAGAGTCACACAGCAGGAAACTAAAGAGCCCTCTGTGCTGCTGGTTGGGCCTTTGGCTCAATGCCCCTTGTGGCCTCAAAGGTACACCTATACTACACCAATATCTAGGGCTCTCTGTCTATTCACAGAAGGGGGCGGAGCCTTCAGCCTCCACACTTGGCAAGCGTGACTTGCTTACTTGTTGCAGGGCTGGTGTGGGCACAGCTGGCTCCATGATGGGTTAATCAGAAACAAGCCATCAATCCCAGCAGATGAGGCCTCATTACTCATGTTGGGCCACATTGAGACCCAGGCTACCAGCATTAGAGCTGTGCTACCGGGCTGGAGTGGTTCCCATCTCCTCTCTCCTGTTTCTCCCTGTGTTCCTATAGATGGGTCCTGGCTGCACCAAAGCCAGAAAGTCATGCATTAAAGGCATAGGGACCCCTGGGGCTCCTGAGGCAGGAGGAATCCAGAGACTAGTGTGGCCAGCTCTGTGGTCTGATAAAAATGGCTTCACTGTGCCACTGTGTTTGTTGTTTAGAAAGCTTGTAGCTGAGCAGCAAGTGTGGGATGGGGCAGGTAGAGCAGGGAGCCTGGTCACAGGTTGTGATCTCTCTGGTCTTCTGCTCCCCATGAGGCTGCCTCAAGCCTTGGCTTGACCAGCTCCCTCTGTGCCCTAACTGCTGCTGCTGGCACTAAGATCTACCCTCACAGGGCACTGGAGGCAGGTCATTCACTTATAGCCTTCTTGCAGAGCTTGGAGGCCTGGAGAGCTTGGTATTTAATTAGAGGAAGATTGATGCTGCCATCTCAGAGCCAGCAACTGACCCCCACAGTCTGAGATCAGATGGCTTCAGTGCGCATGCATGGTCCAGGACTGGGCGGAACCTGCTGTGAGCTGTGAGCCATGAGCTAGGTATCGAGAGGGCAGAAGGCAGCTGGAACAGGTATGGCTCAGGCAAGAACCCTATTTGGATGTGTCTTCTAACATGGACTTTCTCCTCGTGACCAAGGAGTCAAGACCAGGACTGTGTCTCAGTGGGGAGTGTAGATCCTAGAAGACAGGTCTTCATGGGGCTCCACATGGCTCTAAGCAAAACAATACTAGACTTAGGCCTTGACCTCCTCCCTGTTCCTGCCTCCCTGTGCCTCTTCATTCTACCTGACTAGCTTCTGGAGCCTTATCCCAAATAAAACCTACATGGGTCCCACCTGCCAGGTAGGGAGTGCTGGCTCCTGCCAAACATTTGTCTACACCTGCTAATGTTCAGTATGGCCCTTTTGAACACTGTGTTTTGGGGAGGGCTTATGAAGACCTCTGCCAACAAGGGTGCTGCCTGAGTCCTTTTGTGCTGGAAAGTTATGGGCCTCCCTAAAGGGGCTCTATCTATCTATCTATCTATCTATCTATCTATCTATCTATCTATCCGTCTATCTATCTATCTATCTATCTATCTATCTATCTATCATCTATCTATGAAATCTATCATCTAATACCTACCTATCTCTTCATCATCTATCTATAAAATTCATTGTCTAGCCGGATGTGGTGCTGCACACCTTTAATCTCAGCACCTGGGAGGAAGAGGTAGGATAAATCTCTGTGAGTTTGGGGCCAGACTGGTCTACAAAATGAGTTCTAGGACAGCCAGGGCTGTTACACAGGAAAACCCTGCCTTGAAAAACAAAACAAAACAATCCATTGTCTACTTACATGCTTATTAACCTGGCCATTAGCCATCTATCTATCTATCTATCTATCTATCTATCTATCTATCTATCTATCTATCTATCTGTCTATCACCTGCTTGCTATAGACAGGCAGAGAGATAGATAGTCTTCCCATCATGACCTTGGAAGGTTCTGGGCCCTATCTCGTATGGAGAGGAAACCTCACACATAGATTGTTTTCTGCATGTGTAGATTGAGATTCTGAAGGCATATCACTATGAGTGATGAGTGGACCACCTGAAACCAGTATAAACTACGAGGACTCGGGCTTGTTTTGAGTCCCAGGGAACTCTGAGCAACCAGACCATAGAGCCTCAGCCATCTCCTTCCATCTCAGACCCTGGCCTGGGTACACAGGCTGGCCACAGACACATCACCCTTATGGCTGCAAGGCGGCTTCCATGAAAGGTCTATTGAAAAAAGGTAAGGTGGGAGGAGGGAAAGTCTTTTCCGGCCCCTTTAGGGAACAAGAAAACTATTTTCAGGGTCCTTCCTGCTTGCTCAGGTGAGCATTTTACCCAGTAAGCTTTGCTCCTAAAGTCACTGGCAGCCTTACCAGCAGGAGGGAAAGGGTTTGGGGTATGGGACTTCTGATCTCCTGGAGGTCTTCTGTGCTGGGACCCCTTGATGCTGGCAGAGAGCTGGATTCAGACATAGCAACAGGTCTACACATCCAGACACATGGATGAGGGCAGGGGAGGCTCTGTCTGGTTGTGAAAGGAAATGTTCTTACAGGCAGATTTCCAGCAGCCACCGGCAGTTTAATATCCAGAGCCCAGGCAAGGGGCCATGGCTGATGCAGGCTGCAGAGGGCAGGCAGCGCCCACAGCAGAGAGGAAATGAAATGCCTGCCTTGCTCCTGAACAATGCTACTAATCAGTTCCCAGATCGGGCTGAGTTCTGTTAGGCCACGGTTAGGCAAGGCCAGCAGGTGCAAGTGAGGTCATAGGACCCGAGAGAGATGGCTGCAGCGCTAGACTTCGGGACGGCCTGCGTGGCTCCAGTTTAATCCTCTATGAAATGGAAATGATCATTCAAGGGAGGGCTTGTTTCTGCTGTTTGCATGCATGGCTGAATGCGTACCTGTGATAGACACTCAAGTATGGAGTCGGAGGAACCTGGCCTTCTCTGTCACTTGTTGTTCCAACCCTGGAACTGTCTGCATCCTTTGTCAAAGTTGCATCAATGCCACCCCTCTTGCTTGCTCTGATCCCAAGGCTTTCTGAACCCAGGTGCCCCATACTTTCACCCTCCAAACCATCTATAGGGCCTCTGGAGTCTATTGCCTACCACCAGCAAAATTCCCAGGACCCTTGACCTTGGCTGCACATCCCGTTATCTTGTCCCAACAAAAACAACTTCTTCTTCTTCTTCTTCTTCTTCTTCTTCTTCTTCTTCTTCTTCTTCGAGACAGGATTTCTCTGTGTAGCCATGTAGCCTTGGCTGTCCTGGACTGACTTTGTAGACCAGGCTGGCCTCAAACTCAAAAAAATCTGCCTGCCTCTATCTCCTAGAGTGCTAGGATTACAGGCATGCACTACCACCCCTGGCCAACAGAAACTTCTTATCCCGAGACACCACCCTTCAAGTGGAGCCCCTGCCTCGCCAGCTGGTGTTATCTTCCATATCCTTATCCTGGAGTCTCTTTAGAGCTGTGCCAACCTCCAAACTTCCCTCCTCCAGGCTCTTCCATCTAAGTGAAGACCCAGATGCTGGGTTCTGACCCAGTGGTCATGGCTGAAGTCTGGTTCTAAATCTCCCTTCCCTGCCTTTTTTTTTTCTGTCTCTTTCCAGACTCTTCTACCATTGTTTGCTTTTATGGGAGTAAACAGACCTCTGTGCTTTATTTTCAAACCTCCAAATATCCATTCGGAGGGAAGCTTCCATGGAGTTATCTGCCTGTCCAGATGTGCCTTCTGCCTTTCCTAGACCCTCTCCTGGCCCTGTATCTTGAGGATGTCCTGAGCGCTGCAGGCTGCTGCACTGGCATGCTGGAGGCTCCTAGCTACACCCTGAGCACCGCAGATAAGCCAGAACCACGAAGAAGCACTATCAGTTTCTTCTCCAGTCCTCTGTGTCTCCCCCAGCCTGTGCTGGTCAAGAGCCGTCTATAACCACTGCACAATCCTGACCCTACCACCCTCAGTCTCTGTAGTTTAAAACTCTGTGCCCCAACCCCCATCCTCCCACCCAGATCCTCTCATTATTGGCTTCCAGGTCCTGCTTGTTTTTATTTTTTTAATTTAATTTTTATTATATATATATATATATATATATATATATATAATTTATATATGTGGGTATTCATGGATAGCAAAAGAGGGCATCAGCTCCCCTGGAGCTGGAGTTACAGACGCTTGTGAATATGAGTTCCTGGAATTAAATCAGCAGCAAGTGCTTTTGACTGCTGAGCCGCCTCTCCAGCCCTCCTGCTACCTTTCTGCTTCTCAGTAGGTGCCTCCCCTCCGGAGCTTAGGCCACACAGCAGGCCTGCTCCTCTGGGCTGCACCTCTACCAACGAGGGGAGCCCCTCGGCCAGGAGCCAAGCAGCCCTTTAACAGGTTGGATGTCTCCACGGGAGTCCATTCACTGAGGGGCTGCTGGTCACCAGGCAAGTGCTGAGGCTAGCTAGGCCACTAGGGAGGACAGTGACCACTAGATAACATCTGCTGTAGTCACTCTGCCAGGCTGGACCAAAATTTTCCTTAAATGTATGAGAGATCAGGGGGCAGCACACATTTCCTTTGACCCTCACCCTCCTGCTTGCAGCTGGAGCTATTTGGGCCTCTTGCCTGAGCACTATGAAAACTGCCACTGCCGACACCTGAGAGGCAAAGTGGAGGGTGCAGGATTGCCAGTCCAGGGCCACAGGATTGCAGAGACATAGGGCACAGGATGCAGAAGACAAGTTTCTGGGTCCACAGAGCGGTTTGTCTGTTACGGGGCACAGAGAGAGCATAGTACGGGGTACTTGGTGCACAGTTCGGGGTTGGGGTGAAATGGGTGTGGGGTTCAGGGTGCACAGTGAAGAAATGCAGGGATGCAGTGTGTACAGCATGGGGTGCGGGGTACCATGGGAGTGGGGTGCAGGGTGCAGTCATTGTGGGTTGCAGCATGCACAGCACAGGGGCGCAGGAAACACAGTGTGGGGTGCGGGGTGCAAAGGCTCGTTGCTGACAGCCCCATATTCTTCCTACCCTCCACCCCCACCCTCTTCCCCAGTGACAGTGCCTGGCAGCCCCCCCTTCCCACCCACCCTCCCTGAGCTGGTAGCTATGCACTTAGGGGAGTGACATCACCTCTCTGAACTCGGTTTCTTGCCTAAAAGCAGTGATTACAGAGGCTAGCTCTCAGGCTGTCAGATTTGCCTGTGGTTGTAATTAGGTATTGATTCAGTAATTTGGGGAATTAATTCATTAAATCTGCACAGTCTCAATGTAGCCAAAATAGAGGGGCTTCTCATGCTGCCTGGCTTCATGTGACAGCCTAGGGTGGGCAGGACTTGCCGCATCACACTGCAGGGCCCATGACCTGTAAGTTCCAAGGGCCCCACTTCTGCTCCTGGGCCCCTGAGAGGCAGTCAGTCACTTCTGCTCTAGTTCCCCAGAGCTTTTCAAAGTGTTTCCTGTCTGTCTCCTAGAGACACTGGGCTTCTGTCATCTCAGCTTCTAGCCTAACCAGCTACCCAGAAGTCTTCCCAGTGCTGGTCCTCCCCAGAGCCTGCTGTGAGTACAGCTTCTCATCTGCCTGTGGGGCTCGCTCCTTCCACACGATGCTAGGAGCTCAGCGGAGCCTGGTAATCAATGGTTTCTGAGATTTTGACAATGACCTGGGCAAGGTGATGGAATGGAGGGAGAGGGAACGTGACCTTTTGCCCACAGGACTGGTGGCATCAGCCAATCTGCCCCCTTGAGAGCTACGTAGTTTGGATGGGGTGTGCAAAACAGGGGTGGGCCACCCACTGGGGACCAGAAGAGCAGAGGGAGAGTCCTGCTGGTGACAGCTCTGCACAGAACCCAGCTAAAGAGGAAGAAGGAAGGGTGGAAAGAGCAACACACACACACACACACACACACACACACATACAGGGGACATAGAGAGGGATAATAGAGAGATAGAGAGAGACATGAGAGAGAGAGGAAATGGTAAAACAGAAAGGAGAAATAAATACGTAGTAAAGAAAAAGACACAGAGGCAGAGGAAGAGATGAAGGGTGCAGAAGAGCTGTATAAACACAGCTTGTGTCCCTTGGTACCTCAAAGTTTTCTCTTTTTGGGGTCTCCAAGTCCTCAAGTCTCTCGTGTCCTGCTTCCTAGTTACTTGTCAAAAGCTTCCCTGACAGAAGGGCTTCTTCCTTCCCAACAGCTCAAAGGGTCTCTCAGAGTGCAGCCCACCTCTATCACTGAGGTCCTGGCCACATCCTGCAGCTGGCATGATCTACACCTTTTTCCAGTTCAAAAGTCTTCTCTGTTTCACAGAAAGCAGGTGGATGTCGTGGTTAGGAAAACAGGGTGGGTCGCCTGGAGGAAAGCACGTATCAGCAGGTCTTGGGGGACTACAGATGGAGGAGGAAAAGGTCCCTAGGATGTGCCTAGGTTTTCCACTTGAGTCTCAGGGGTAGGTTGAGATGGTGAAGAGGAGACATGGCTGGTCCCTTTATCTGGAGACATATCAGGAGGTTGGGTTGTGGGGTTCTTGGGTTGTCGGGGGACAGCTGGCTGGAGAATGTGTGGCTGGAGACATGGATCAGCACAGAGAGCCTGCCAGGAAGGGCACTGAGGCGGTGTTGCCTGGATTGAAGCTAGCATAACAAAAATGAGGCATCCTGACAGGACTACTGTGTAGGGAACAGGGGGTTGGAGATCAAATCTCAGAGCAGATCCAATGCCTGTCGGAGACATTCTTCTCTCCAGTCTGACCTGGCTCCGGGAAGGACAGCTGTGATCCTGGCCACCTTCCTCTCTAGATGCAGGTGTCTTTCTGGAAAACTGTTCCCTTCTTTCTACCTCACCCCTGTCCGCTGTGACAAAGGTGAGCAGGTGGCATGTGACAATACTTCTCCATCTCCGTCTCCACTGACCAGTGGTATAGACAGACAGCAACCCAACCAACCAAGCTTTGCCACCATGCCGAGTGCAAGGGAATACAAGCTACTTGGGACTCCCATAGTGGAGACAGCATTGCCAGGAGTCGGGCTAGGATTACAGAGATGAGGAAGCCATGAGCTCAGTCCTGTGACTCGGCGTCATTACTTGATTCACTGGTCTCAGAGGCTACAGGGGCGGTTTCAAAGTGTCCCCGTCTCTCTGGGTCAAATGCAGCTATTTCCCACACTCGATCTTCCCTTGGCTTGATCTACTCTCAGGGAAGAGCCTCACATGCTCCCACCGCCTCAGTTTCCCCATGGACAACAGGAGCTAGAGCCAGACATTTGCCGAGGGTCCTCTCTGCTCTGCCACAGAGAGCAGGTGTGGGTGAGAAGCAGCTGGGACGGGCTTCTCCCACCCAGCAGAAGCTCAGGCCTACTGTAATTATCCTTGATTAAGATGCAAAGCTGGGGTGCAGCCTGGCCAGGGCCTGTCTCCCTGGATCTGCAGGGAGCTACTCCAAGGGAACTGCTTCGCCCCAGCTTCCGACTATGCACATGCTTCTATTTTGGTTTCTTTTCTTTCTTTCTTTTTCATTAACTCAGCTCCAAGCTAGAAGCACAGCTCTAAAGGCATTGCATGGCTGTCACTTAGCAATAAGGGCCAGGCTCTGAGCAGCCAGAGTGAGGTGTGCATGCTAGAGACGGACTCTGGAACCTGGAGAGAGGAGCCATGCTGGGTGATCACAACCTCTGCTGCCCTCAGAAGCAATGATTCCAGCTGAGGAAGAGAAGGCTGCATGCCCACAGATTCCTTAGGACACGAGTGAGCCTGGCCTGAAGCCTTCCACCTCCTGGCTCCCCTCCTAGAGTAAGGAGTGCTGTGGCCAGACAGCTGACTCAAAGTGCACTCAGGCTCGATATTTGGAGAATATGCAAAATGATGAGAAAGAAAGTAAAAATCTTGTATGACCTACCGCTGGGACCACCTTTGTGACGATTCGCTTACAGTGTCTGATTCTACACACATGCAAGCCCAGGAGATTCGTGTACGTGTGAACACAGGGATCAGTGGGCTGGAGGCACATGTGTAGTTTACAGCAGAGACCCTGTGCTGGGTGTCACCAAGTGGCCCTTGACAACTGATGAGCCTCACTGTCCTGACTGCTGCTGGTGGAAGACATGTATTCTGAGTGTTTCCGCTGCCAGCCTAGCTTTTTAATGGCTGAGATACCTCTCCGACCGGAAGACAGACATTCCTATGGAGAAGCATATTTGATCCCTCTGTCTACTCTGCTATGATGAGGCCACCCTTCAAAGACTATCTGGCATCAAGTGCAGATAGCAGAGGGCAGGCCTAGCCCAGACAAGGCATTCAGGACAAAGCAAGTGCCACAGGGGTGAGGACTCAGTCTGACCCAGCCATGTTGTGCCTACCGCCAGATGACTTGGAGGGCCACAGTGAGAACCCAAGGGCTGTTTGTTCTTGAGCTGGGCTGGCCTGCTTCATATCCCTCCAAGGTAAATCTCCCTCCCCCGCAGGGTCCTCTATCTTCCAGCTGCCCGTATGGTCTAAGCTTGGAGGGATGTGTCCAGGGGCATACCACAAAGGGCTCAGGGCTGAGAGGAATCCGGTGGTTCATCATTGCTATCTTAGGCAGAGCCCAGCTCCTTGTTGTCTCAAACCTTCAGAACAATGGAGGGACCAAGGACTGAATAATAGCCCACCAGCCTCTGCCTGTCACCCACTGGCCAGTGGCCCACCATCACCACAGCTGCCTCTGCACATTTCCAAGCCAGTCTCCTGTATCTACGTCAGCTGTGTCCCTAAGCACAGGACACTCTGCTACCCACTGCCTTGCTTGAGAAATTTAATTCAGTCCTCAGATGACGCCTACATCTATAAAAATTTACACTGGTGCTTTGCTGGTGTGTTGGGCTCTGTGGCTGTGTTCCTTTGAATTCACTGGTGGGAGCTGGAGCCCAGGACTGAAGTGTTGGGAAGTGAAGAGAGGGGCTGAGGAAATGAAGGGATCCATGCTGGGGTGGTTTGAGGCCATGTAGGAAAAGAAAGAAATGGGGAAAGGGCGCTGCACTCCCTGTGGACAAAGCCTGGCTGTTGAAGAACCAGGAAGAGGGTCTGTATTGGGACCCTCTGCTGGGTCCCAAGCAGAATCCCAGCTGCTTGATGGAAGGGCTCCTCTCTCTGTCACCTCCCTTTTTGATAGAGGAGGGAGCTTGTGTGTTGGTCCATTTTAGAAGAAATGAACGAACCCCAGAGATGGAAGTGTTTGCGCAAGATCACTGACAGATGTTAGGTGCTGCCATTGATGGAGAGGGTTAGGGAACCTGGGCAGAGGAGTTACTGGCATAGGAATGAGTGATGACCACAGAGGGATGGCCTCAGGAGCAACTCCTGCCAGATGGCTGGGCCCATGGCAGGGAGAGAACAAGGAAGCTGAGCTCACCTTAGGAGAGTGACTGTCTTGGATGGGCAGGGAGACAAGAGCACTGAAAGCCTGACTACAATGCCGTTCCTTCTCTAGCAGCCACCTGAGAAACCATACAGAGAAACAAAATACTGAATATGGGGCTGGAGAGGTGGCTCAGTGGTTAGGAGTGTCAGGTTAGAACCCGATCAAGAGCAAGCATAGATGGTCTGTGGATATCATGTAACATCACACACACACACACACACACACACACACACACACACACAGGTTAATTTTCAGAGAAGGGAAAATTCCAGCCATAGAAGGTGATACTAATGGTGCCATAATGGTAAAAACATCTCTACATCCAGCCACAATATTTCTAAACATGTAGTCAGGAGCCATGGAGCCTTAAGCACGCTTACAGCATTCATAAATAAGTGGTCAAGCAGGCAAGACCACCCTAAACAAGCACACAGCAAAGTCACAAAGACCTAAACATACATACAGAAGGCCATGGAGCCCTAAACACACACAGAGCAGGTTGCTGGGCCCTAAAAACACAGTCAGGCAGCCACAGAGCTCTAAACATGCACACAGCAGGCTACGGAGCCCCAAACGCGCAGGCAGTCAACCCAGGATACTGTGGTGACTGTGTGGCAGCTTGCTCAGGGTCCCCACGCTTCCCATTGATGCTTCCTGTGACACGAAGGTAGTCCCATGTTCGTTCTTCCATTTGAAACTGAGATGAGTGACTGTACAAGGCAAATGCTCTCTGAGATGTCACAAAGCATTTCTGCAATCAATTTTGGGTGATTTATTACTCCTGAGTTGTTTCTGCTGACTTTATTGTCAGTTGTTCCCAAGTGATTTTCTGATAATGATTAAATTGGCATAATAAACGTATTATACAAAAAAAGGAAGAAAAAAAGAAAGGCATGAAAGATTCTTTTGCCAAAAAGTGTTTGTCTCAAAGTTCTGGCTCAAGACCCAGGAGACTACAGCAGCCCATGATGGGTATCCGTGTGTCTAGAAGGCAGAAGCCCAGAGCAGCAGAGAGGCAGAGAGACAGAACTTAGCTGGCGGGGCTAGCAAATGGCTCAGTGGACAAAGACACTTACTGCAGAGGCTGCTTTCCTGAGTTGAACCTTCAGACAGACCTACATGCTGGAATGAAGAGATCTGACCCTTGCATGCCCAAGGAATTCATGGCCACCACCTTGGGAGCCAGAACTCCTGGGGCTCAGCAAAGCTCTCACCTGCTTTTCTGAAGCCTGGATATGGCCTGGGGCCCCATGCCTCTTGTCCACAGAGCCCTGGTGAAGGAGGAGGAGTTAGGTATCATCCAGGCCACTGTCCTCCAAGTGAGTCAGCCAGGAAGGTGTGAGGGCTGGGGATATGACCTGGAAAGTCATACCTGCACAAGCTTTGTGCAGACCGTTCGTCAAGTCACACCACACCGGGCAGGGCAGGTGGCCCCGGGTATGTGAGGCAGTTTGTTTAGAAAGGCCACGGAGACCAGACCCTTTCAAGGTCCCTGCTTTTTTATCCCCTCCACCTGGCTGCCTGGGGTTCTGTGACATACAACCTCCAGCAGGGGACAATGACTTCCTGTGCATCTTCAAAGACAAGTGTTCTCTGTTCTCATGCCTCGAGAGAGATTTTTCCTCTCTGTGGTCCTCAACCACCACTCTTCAGAGCCACCTGCAGCCAGTGCCCAGATGACTGCCCTTGCCAGGTCACTCACCTGACCAGAGCACAACCTGGAGCCTGACAAACCCCAGCTGCAAAACGTGACTGGTATCAAAAAAAAAAAATAAATAAATCAGTGATCAAGGCAGGCATGGTAGTGCATGGCCTGTCATCCCAGATCTCAGAAGGCTGAGGCAGGAGGATGGAGAGCCATAGACGACCCTGGGTTATAGAGTGAGTTTCTGTGAAAACAACAATGTAGATATAATAACCAGAGCCCCAGACCAAGGCAGAAACAATGTTTTCATATGGAGTAGAGAAAAATCAAACAAATATAGAAGCATCCTGAATGAAGGAATGCCAATACCTTAGATAAAGGCAAGTCTCCCGGCTTGAGCCCAGCCCCTGCTGGTCCACTGGGTTTACTTAAAATTGTGATCTCTTGTTCGCTGTGAATTTTGTGACCATCATTTTAGACGTTGAGGTGCAATGTTCGCACTTTCCTTAAGAGACTGTCTTCAGAGGCCTTCTTGAGGCTGTGTGCTGTGAGTTTTCCCTGCCTGTCCTGGCTTTGGATTTGGGTCTGTGGCCTTGGCCTTGCAGCTGTCAATCAGTCTCAGACGGGGACTGTTACACTCAGAGGCTCCTGGCCCGCCAAGTCATTTTCTTTCACCTTCCCTTATGACTATAATTCATGTGGTCAGCAATGTGTGTCTCAGATGTAGACAAGCGACAGTCACATGGCTAATCCTGCCTTATTCCCACTGTTCTTGGTCCTGGCCTCCCTACTGCTGATGCTTAGTTCTGAGTAGTCACGGTTCTGATGAGGGAGCCACAGGGACAGGGGAGCCATGTGGGCAGAGGAAAGATCATGGAGAAGGAGCAGAAGCCTCACAGCTGGAAGAGTGTGGCTGACATCCCATAGTTGCCCTGACAAGCCTGAGAGGTGGGGCTCTCGTGATGGGAGCTCTGTCAGTGTGCTCAGCAACACCCATCCCCATTTTCCTGAGCGTCTCGGGATTGAGGTTGCCTGGGTTGTCCCCATGGGGGCAGGCTTGTCCTCTGCCCAGTCTCAAGGTATGTTGACCTTCGTTGGTGGAAGGTCAAGTGTCTACTCCATGCCAAAGAGATGGCCCTCAAGCTTGCCTTCCCTGGGGCCTCTAGTGGGAGGCAGAAAAGCCCCAACCATAGGCTTCCCCAGGTTCTGATGTACATCTCTGCTCCCCTACTCTACTCTGATGTAGCCTTGGCTATTCTTGTGCTTCTCGTAAGCTCTGCTCAGTTCATGGTGCTTGCTCTACCCTGAGGCTCTACCCTGTCCCTCTTCCTGCCTTGCCCACCACTCTTTCTAGCCTTAATACCCATTTCCATTGGCTTCTGGACCAGCTTGCTCAGCCTGAGGCCTTTCTAGTCCTCTGAGCTAATCACTCAGTGACTACCCCTCCCCATCACTCTTCTCCCTATAAACACCTCTTGTAGCTTGCCCTATATGGATTCTCGGCTGGGCCTTAATTCTCATCAGTGATCAACCACGCTCATATTCTGGTCATGGGCGACAGTCTGTGTGACCCCTCAGAGCTGGCTTCCATGGAGTTCAAGATTCTGCTATAATCGTCCAGACCACTCCCTGGCCTGGAAAGACACTTTTCTTTTCGTTTTCTAGAAAGCGCAAACCAGCCTTGCAGATGTGTGTCAAGGCCCGTGTCCCTGGAGTCTACATCCTTCCTGTGTGATTTACGTTATAAATGTTCCCCTCTTAAGATGAGCTAGCTGCTCTACTCCAGGGTCCACAGGTTTCTTGGCTACATACCCCTTTAGCCATCGGTGTGTCACTGTTTCCTCCTGCCACCCCACCCCAGCAACCAACACCAAAACCCCCTGTGACCACTCTGCTCTTTCCCCAGTAGTTTAGAATGGTAGACACAGGTCATTATTTTATTTTTATGTTTTTGAGAGATAAAATGTATTCCTCCTCCCTTTTTCTCTCCTTCCCTCTCTCACTCCCTCCCTTCCTCCTTCCCTTGCTTCTTTCCTTCCTCTACCAGTAGTAAGAACGGAACCTACAGCCCTCTGCAAGCCTGGTGAACCTTCTACCACCAAGTCCTGGGCAATATTTTTCTTCGTCTCAATTTTCTTACTTAAAAAAGAATTCATTGGCCCCAAATCCTATTAAAGTTGCCCCAACATTGCTAAACTTCAGGGAAATATGAACTGAAGTCTCAGTGAGAAGCTATGTCATAGTAATTAGGTCATCTACTGTCAAGAATAAAAAAACAAGTAAGAAAAATAGAGAATAGGCCTTGGGATGCAAGGCCTTGAGAGCTAGTAGACTGTAGGGGTGGGGAGGGTATGAAGTGATTATCTGCTGTTGAAAACTAACATTTCCTCAAAAAATGGATACACATAAAATTGCCACACGTCATGCACTGTCACTTCCGAATATCAACCCCAAAGTGCTGAGATCTACGCTACCCACCCCCCATCCATAGCAGTGTGCTCACAATAGCTGGCAGGCAGAAAGACCCATGGCCATCACAGGCAGGGCATGGGGACAAGCTAGAAGATTCCAAAAGCCATCACGTTCATGGAGGCAAAAAGAATGGTGGGTGTCCGAGAAAAGAAAGTAAAGTTGGTGCTCACAGAGACAAATTCAGTTCGGGGAGCTGGAATATTCTGGAGGTGAGTGTAGGTGATGACCGCACAGCATGTGAAAACATTCAGAATGCCTAAGACAACGAACTTTATGCTGTGTGTGTTGTGTCATTTTACAGAGCACAGCCCTTTGCTTCAGAAGGGCCACGGGGAGACAGGCCCCTGGGAAAGCTAAGGTCCAGTTTCCTGACGAGGTGATGGTAACACAGACATAGTCAGTGTATATACGTTCTTGTACAAAGAAATGAATGACCATGGGGAGGCTGCAGGTCATAGGTCATGCATCTATAGGTCATAAAACACTTAGGGCATATCCAGCTGTGACATCCAGGGCTGAGCTACAGAAACCACCAGAATCATGGCGTGACAGGAAAACCTGAGCATGGGCTGTGCATCTGATGTCGAAAAGCTTTCTCATAGGCACGGGGTCCATGCTGCTTTCACTCTCCTCTACAGAGGCATGCTGTGACAGGCATAGACAGGGCTATATCTGTAAAGGCCGACCTACATGCGAGTAGATGAATGTCCCTGAGACATGGCAGCTTATAGGTCGTCAGTTCTGAAACTGAGGAGATGCAGACATGAGGCACAGATTTTCTGCCTCCGTCAGTGGAAGCTCTTGACAAGGCAAAGCCAAAAGATAGTAGTCAAATCCATGCACCCAGGTGAGGTATCCACCGTGACCCACAGCTATTGAGGAGAGGAACTCTATCATCAAATTAGGAGGTCTGGACAACACTCTCCAACAGGGGTCCTTGAGGGTAACACAGCCCAACCACAACTTGTCTGCCTGGAAACGCCGCGGGCAGAGACCCAGGAGGCTATCTGACGCTGCTTCCTGTGGTGGTGACCATGACTCAGCACTTAGAAGCCTACACCCTAGAGTTCTCTTCTTCAGGACACAGGCGGCACCCTGGACCTCTGGGCCTGCTCTCCCTCCACGCTGCTTTCCTCTGCAGAAATTCCCACAGTGGCACAAAGTAGGTAAGAGTTTACAGTCAGAGATTAGCTGCTGTCCCTGACCTCAGCTAGTGTTCCTGACCAGAGGCTGGCCTCAGGCACATAGTTCAGAGCCTGCTCTGAGCCTGCACTCCTGAGCCTCCAGGTCCTTTCTGTCTGGGAGCACTGCCCAGCTGTTTTCCTCAGGAGAGCTTTGAGCTTCGAGCATTGCTCTCAGTGCTGCCACTGGTCGTGTTCCTTCTACTGGGTGGATGGTCAGCCAGCTACTCCAGGTGGTCAGGTTTGGGGATAACTAGTCTGCTCCCAGTATGGGCACCATCCCATAGTCTGTCCATCCTCATCCTGTCACTTAATACAGAGGGCAAGGCTCCACTGTCAAGCTTGGATGGGGTGAAGAAGGTCCCATGATGACGAAGGAATAGGGTACTCTCCTCAGTGATAGCCTTCAGCAGGGTCACAGAGATCACTATAGGGCAAGACTAGGAAAGTTGGGATAGCCTGGGCATGGGGGTTGAGGAAATGGGATTGGCGGTACGATAGAGCTCAACACTGAAGTCCCATAGACAAAGACACAGGGTCTAGGGAAAGTGCTATTATTTAGTAAATAGATTCAGGAAGCCTGGTCCCTGGGGCCTGGGTGGTCTGGAGGAAGGGGTTCTCAGAGTGCCACAGTCTGACTTTCAGAGTCCATATGGTTGTCAGAGGATGTTGGAGGTGTGTGTGCCCTGAGGGTAGACTGGAGGCCCTGACTTACAAGCCTTCTCTTTTCCAGGCCTCACTTTCCTCACCTGAACATGAGAATTTAGTGTGGTGAGGACTGAGCCAGAAACATATGTTGCTCAGAGCCCCAAGGGGCAGGGACTCCATAAAGGACAGAAAGGAGCTATCCTTCCCAGAGCCTTTTGCCACGAGGACCACTGTAGCTTGAGAGCAGTGCCTCAGCTTCTCTTCCTCAGTCACCTGTTCTCCCACCATCTTTCCCTCCCCTTTCCTCCCTCTTTTCTTGCGTTGTTCCACCTCCACCTCTCTCCCACAAAGACTCCCAGGCACACGAGGCTCTCTCCAGAAGGTGGGAGCACATCTTCATCCTTACCTCAGATGCAAGCATGGAAATCGTTCCTCCGACTCCAGTCTGAAAGCTTCTGGAGAAGGGCTACATCTGATCCTGCTCACTGTGTGTGGACCCCGTGAATGCAGAGCTCCCTGTTTTCCATGTGTCAATGGAAAGCACAAAGGCACCACTGGCTTGGTCTGGGTAATCCTTAATGTCCCAGTCACAAGCGCTCCCACAGCACAAAACAGCAGTCCATCACCTCCAGCTACAGTCAAGAAAACTGAGGCAAAGGGACACAAAGGATAGGCTGAGTGGAGCCAGGCCCTCTCCAGGCTCAGCTCCTGCCAATGGCTGGGTGGTGGCTTTCACACTAGATAGGAAAGAGCCTCCAACAGATGGTGGCCAGAGCAGATGCCTGGGGAAGTAAGGAGGGGAGGACAGCTGTCTTAGCTGCCCTCGGAGGATCTTCAGCATTGCTAAAGACGCCCTGTCAAAGCCAAGCTTAGAGCATGTGGGGTAGTGGCTGGCAGTTTAGCACAATAACTCTGTGTGAGGGGCTAACAGAGGTATGGAAGCCCTGGCTGGCTGACAGGGCACCTGGCTAGAGGGGACTGTCCTATTCAAGGGGTCAGAGGTCTGCTTGGCTAGCACATTCCAGGAAATGCCTAGTGAAGGGTTTTTGAGGGAGGAGCAGGGCCCAGTAAATCAGTCTAGGTAGCTGCTGGCCATCTCCTCCACATATCAGGTAAGACTGAAGGGGCCAGAGGCTTGCCTGAGGAGTGGAGGAGCTGAGGGTAGAAAGCACCTTGAGGATGACACTGAGCCACACTGCCCCACTAGTTCCCCTGTCCTCCCCCAGCTGCCTATAGGGCTCCTTAGAAGCCTGTCCTCAGAACAATTCTCAGGTCTCCTAAAGATGTCTCCTAGGTCTATGTTCTGAGGTCCTGCATCAGCTTTCCAGAATGGCTTGTTGGGCCAGCAGGCAGTATGCCAAAGAGCAGAGAACATGGCCAAGGGTTGGGCTGCAGCCAGTTTCCTGGGCAGTTCTGCCCTCAATGTTCCTCCTGGTGGAATAGAAAGCAGAGATGGCTGGAGGAGACAACAGTTTGTGCGACTGGAACATTAGCACACAGGCCTCGAACACATAGGGCGTGGAAGCTGGCCCTGCGGTTCAGCCTGGCTCCAGACAGCCTTGGCTGGCTCTGCTGTTGAGTCCAGTAGGTCCCAGAATCCCATTCCTGAGCCCGCCCTCTGAACCACAGAGGAACACTTTCTTGAGAGCTGCCAGGCCTCAAACCCCAGGGGAGGGAAGGTGGAGGCCAGACAGGGTGGGGCACCTGACCTGGGTTTCCTGCCTCCCTCTGGATGGAAGCTATCGCACAGGGCACCTACCTCACATAGAGGGGAGGCATCCACTTCCACAGACTTGTCACAGCAGTGCGTCGTTAGTGCCCACCATGGACCATAGGCAAGCAGAAGGAAGGGCGGGACTGGAGGACGGTGGACCATTGGAAAAGTTGAACCTGTGGGATACCACATCAGCCTTTTTGGACAAGCACTGGTAGGGCCAGCTGGTGCAAAATAGTGCTCCGTACAAAATTATGGGCGCTTGTAATCAACACGTGTGACCTTATCTGCAGCCAGGGCGGTATTATTTTCTGTTGCTGTGATAAAACACCAAGACCAAGGCAATAAGAGGAAGAGTTTATCTGGGTTCACCGTTCCAAAGGGGTAAGAGCAGAGAGACATGGCAGCCAGCGGCTGGTGCTGCAGAGGCACAGGGAGCTGTGTGCTCCTAGATTTGAACGGCAAGCAGGAAGCAGAGAGCACACTGGGAATGATTCAAGGCTTTGAAACCTCAAAGCCCATTCCCAGTGACATGCTTTATCCAACGTGGCCATGCCTACTGAGCTTCCCCAAACAGTGCCACCAATTGGGATCAACCGTGTAAATGCCTAAGACTATGGGGACATCTCATTCAAATGACCACAAGTGACTGTGCAGTTGTAAATAGTGACTACAAGGTCAGAGGGGGTGAAGGTGGGCCCAAGGCTAGGACAACTGACAGCCTAGGAGGTGCACAGGGAGGAGACCCTAGAAAGAGGAGCCAGTCCCAGAATGACACAGTGACAAGCTCATGAAGTTCCAGAATGGCAACCACTTGAAGCTGAAGGAGTGGAGAAAAATCCTTCAGAGACAACAAGATCATAGGGCCCTGTGGACATCTTTCTAGACTCCAGCCTCCAGAAGTGTGAGGGAATGAATGAATGTTTGCCTGAAGACTCTGGCCTGTAGCTCCTTTCCTCATCAATAGGGTCTTCACAGAGGGTCAGCAGTTCATGCACAGACTATGGATCCCAAGACCCTCTAGGCACCTGGAGGAAGGGAAGCAATGAGTTCTTCAGCATCAGAGCACAGATCTGGCCATGGACTGCTCTTCAGAGGTCAGGAAGCAGGCAGTGCCAGTGAATGCCAAAGCTCAGGTCCTGAGGCAGGCACAGTGGCCTGCATTCTGGTGAACCCCTGACATGGGGAAGGCACAGAAGGTTTGTCTTTGCAGAGTCTTGGGTTCTTCATCTGTAAAATGTGGCCTCAGACAGGGCCACTAGGAGGAATGACAGCATGTCCTGAGAGTGACACATTTCTCCATGAATGGTTGTCACCTACGTCCCTCCAACAAGGACGAGCTGGTGGAGCGTTTAAGTGGCACCTGGTATCATCATGACTGTGGCTGTCATCACCGGAGCTATGGCAGGTGTTTATCAACTTATCCCTGTCATCTTGCCACTTCAGGCAAAAAGGTTCAAGGTCTCAGAACAAAAACAGCAGGTGCCAAACACCCTCTGGGGAGCAGATTCGGTGACTGGGGATGCGTGGGCCTGAGCTGGCTCCAAGGCAACCTCGTGCGTATCTGTCCTGTTGCTAAGAGCCGGACCACCCAAGGTTTCCTGATAGGAGACAGCCGTTTGAATGACACCTCCCATCACCCTCCACCCTTGTGGCTTATCGCCAATAACCTGGCTCTGTGGTTTTATGTGGTAGTGTGGTCTAGAGGGCTCGAGATGGCAACTCTCATGTCTGGTGTGTTGGCCAGAGGACTAGCAGCCTATGTTCAGCAGGGTATTGGCTGTGAGGACACCTCATCCACCAGGAAGGCTGGAAGCATGCCTTCATTTATTTACATAGACTCAGTGCTCAGGTATTTGGCACTGCAGGGTCACCTCTGAGAAATCTCACCTCCGCATGATGAAAGAAGGGCAATAAATTTTCTTTCGTGATGGGACAGTCACACCACAGTCCTTGGCAGCAAGTTTAGCAGCCTCCTGGTAAGATCATCCCTAGGGCAGCACCATGCCTATGTTTCTGCTTACCTTCAGAGGGACTCAACAGTTGCTGCAGACATAGCCCATGGTGCTGGATTTCCCGGGGCCAGATGTAGATGCCTTTAAATAAGAGCAAGGTCTCTTGGAAGGACACAGAGGTGCTTGAATTGCTTTCAGAGGGGAGCTGAAGGATGCAGAAGAGGCTGGGAGAGTCAAGCATGGATGTCCATGCCCAGAGGCTCACTTGCCAGGTAGGAAGCTCTCCCCTCCATGACAACCTTCTGGGGCTGGGCACAATTACCCTAGGGCTCCACAGGGCAGAGAGAGGAGTAGGAGAGCAGTGCTCCCTCCCAGTACAAGGATACTTCCTTGTAGATAGTGATGTGCTCCAACTAGGACTGGCATCTTTCATTCTCGTGTTAGTATAGACTGCACTTGGGACCTAACATGGGCAAGGGACGTGGTCTCACCTGAACCAGATGACAGAGATCTGAGGCAGGCCAGAGGACTGGCCAGGCTAAGACAGCTGAGGTGTGTGCAACCCATGTGTTTGTCCCCTTATTTGCACATGTGTCCTTGGAGCAGGGCGGCTGTGACAAGATGACTTATTCTATCATGTCTCATGCATTTTCAGGGATAAGCTTGCCTGAGAGACAGGAGGGAGCTGGATCGCCTCCTGGCAGATGGGATTTGAGGTGAGCTTTGGAAAAGGACAAGATGGCCATGGGTAGGGATGGATTGCATATAGGCCAAGAGCACGTGGTTGAGTTGAGATAGACACAAGCCGAAGAGTAGCATGTGGGGATGTGGGGAGCAGGTGTCTGCTCTGGGCTGAGTGTCTTAGGCAGGGGGGAGGGTTGGACCCCAGGTTCTCTAGGGACTCTTGGGCTCTCACTGATATGGCAGTGAGGATGGGCATGACATGACTATCGTCTCTGATTCTCACCTTTGGAAACACAGCAGTGCTAAAGCTGAGAGTGCCAGTGGTTACCCTCTGCAAGCTCCAGTGTCTTGGAGACAGGGCACCTGCTGGCATCCTGCAGGGCCTGCTCTGAGCTGGTGAATAATCCCTGCTGCTGTCAGGCACTTCCTTTGCTAGCCTTCCAATCACTTAAAAATAACTTGCACAGGTGAGTCACTTGATCTGCTTCGTTGCCAGGAGCAGCTTGTCTGCTGGCATCTATGTATTCCAAGGCAGGGGAACCTCAGAGCAGGGGAGGTCACTGAGCCATGCTCTTTCTCTAGGGGCAGATGGGCAGGGTAGCCAAGGCACAGGTGCAGAGTAAGGGTGTTGTGATCCATCTGCAAAGGTCCTGTTAGACAGGCAGCTAGTCTCTCTTGGTTCTGAACAGCTGTTGTGGAGTCTCCAAAGATGCTCCGAAGCCCTCTGGGCCTGGGGTCCACCCTCAAATGTAGGTCTCTGAACTATAGGAGATGTCCTGAAATGATGGCTGTGTTCTGGCTTAGGTTTTGGACTTACCTTGGAAGGCCACAGGAGTCACCTCTCTAGGCTTACCCCTGCTGTGCTTACACTGAGATCTTTTAACCTCCTCACCTTGGCTCCTGGGCCATACTTTTCCCACAGTGTCATATCTTTGGCCCGTATCAAGTGTGAGCTGGCAGAACCTGGGCACATCTTCCTCTATATCATCAAGGGTGGCAGCGGGGCAGGAGGATGGTGTCAGGAACGCTAAAGACCCTCTGGCTTCTACAGAGAATCACTCATTATACAGCAAATGACTCTCATATAGGATGGGTGGCCACAGACTCTTTGCTCTTCAATGATACATGTAAGGAAACATATAATCAATAAATCAGAATTAAACATTGACTGGGGAAACAGAAGGTGACTCTATAGCCACATGCTAAGTCAATGAAGCATCCATGGCCAAGCTCTGCCAGGGATAGCCATACAGAACTAGAGCCTGAAGCCACAAAACTCAAGGTTCATTTGTTACTGTGCATGACCCATGCTGACCAGCACACCTTGGGATTCTCTTCTGTGTTTTCCATTTTGCTGATTTAATAACTTGAGAATACACACTGGGACCAGTTCTGAGGAAGCTGGCTATCACCTATGGTTCTTCCATTTTTATCTAGGGCATCTAGGGCAGTCTGAGATCTCCAGTCTGTACATCATCTGCATCTCGCAGAGCCGAGCACACCTTCAGCATAGAGGCAGGTTTTGTGGATGAGACCAAGTCGGCCTATGGTGAAAGCAGCCAGGTTGGAAGCCATGCAGGACTGACCCATATTAGAAGCAGGGACCTGTTTCATCACAAGGAACAGGGTGATGGGAGCAATGAATCAGTCAGTTAGAGCCATGGAGCAGAGTGCGGGGAGAGCACGGAGAGAGTGTAATGGAGCTAAGGTGAAAGCGGGCATTCTAATTAAAGAGGGACATTTGTGCTGTCCTTTGGGCTGTCATACATTTGCAACAGTGGAATTTACCCGTTGGAATTTCAGCAGGCATCGCATGCTGAGGAAAGGGAAAGGCTGAGCCTGGTATCAGTCACAGCGGAAACTTGCTTCCGAGGAAGGTACTGCACACCTTTCTTTCAACTTACCATAGGATCACCTTGAAGGACAGACAGACTTAAGTGAAGACGAGAGGTGGTGAATGCCTTGACCAGGATCACTTAGTTTTTCCTTTTACCTCTTGCTTTTTACTTAAACCTAATTTTCATGTCACTACCAAAGACAGACGTGCTTAATGGCCTCCTCTGAGACAGGCTTTTACAATCGGAGATCCACCCCGTGTTCATATTCTGTCACCGTCTGCTCACTCTGTGCCTTTATCCTCTCAGCCTCCTCTCCGAGGCACGCTCTGTTTCACACCTCTCAGGGGGAGGTCACATGTGCAAGATGTCTGCAGGACCCTAGTCCTTGCCAGGCAAGCCCCCCTCTCCTTCCAGGGAGTGAGTGTGCTTTCAGGACAAAAGCAGGCTGGAGAAGCACGGCCCACAAGCCCTCACCCACCTACCTGTGAAGCTGGGTGTCTCACGTCAGGATGGAAAACACAGGCTGAGAGGTGAAGACCCCTCCCCACCAAGTCCAGCTCAGGCAGGACTGAGCTGGTTTGCACCAGGAACTCTTGATCATGTGGTGATGGTGACCTTGCCCTTGGGCACACTAAGTGTAGACACTCCACTCCAAGTGGCCCAGGGTTAGCCTCACTCACCCCCCCCCATGGGACATTGCGCTTAAGTGTGGGCTTGGTATCTGCTGTCTCCACTCGAAAGAGCCAACCCTTCTGTTCCCAGACCTTCAGTGGCTCTATCCAGCTGCCATCCCATCCGCAGCATGGCCACCATCCCACCCCCTGGGCTGTCCTTGACCACCACCTCCTCACAGTGAAACAACCTGCAAAACCACTGGTCCTGCCTTCAGGCAGCCTCTGCAGCCTAGCTAGGTGAGCTACAGGCTCGGGCGGGCATTTGCAGACACCTGCTCCCTGCTCAGGCCTCCTCCTTGTGCACGGCTCAAGTGTCAGCACACTCCCGTGGCCTCCTCACAGCCTCAGCCCCCACCCCCAGCAACCTCTGTCTGACTCCAAGGCAGCCTAGAGGTTCTGCCGGATTTCGCTGGGGCTCTTGGCCTTCCCTTGTTTGTGCCTCTTTATTATTCCTTGACTGCATGCCACTCCATGGTGTTTGCAGGAGCCATTTTCTCTGTCTGGCCCACTCCTGGACACTGGCAAGGTGTACACCATCACTTCTGTGAGTCTTCTGCTCCAGAGACCCTTTCTGTCTAAGAGAACCACCCTTCACAGGCTCTGGGCCACTCTTTTCCGGGTTAGCGCCTCATTCAGGCTCATAGGATGGCGCTGTGAGGCTCCGGTCTCCCAGCCTGGAAAGGAAGGGTTGGATGTGGGTAGCGCTCTAGGCAGCAGCAAACAGCACGTGCTCAGCAAACAGCCTCGAAGGGAGTCCTGGCCATCCTCCTGCCCACTGCTTCCCGCAGCCCTCCTCCCGCCGGGTGCCGCCTTGAGTGCTAGTTTCATTTCACACTTGAAATTTTTATCAAGGACAAATCTCCAGGGTCACAAAAAGATCAGCGAAATTCGTTTTCAAGGACCCAGATTAAATTTAAACAGAAAAGCACTATTTATCCAACCCAGGAAAACATTTATATAAATGCGCTTACATAATGCATTAAAACACCAGGAAAAGCTACGTGTGCGGCGGCACCCGCGCTCCCTCACGCGCACGCAGCATATGCTAAAGCCGCCGAAATCCGGTCTGAGCCTTGCTCCCTCACAGTTCTGAGATTAAATCGGCAGCTCTCCCCTGGAGAGACACCCTCCTTTCTTTGCTGGCGTTCTGAGCCGCTGGCGGGTCTGCCATTCTGTGGTGCAACGAACCACAGCAAGGGTGCTCTGTGAGGCCCTCCAGGGAAAACACTAGCCTTCCCTCCGTTTCGTTATTCTGCAGGTTGGTTGGCTGCTGGTGGGTTCCAGGGTCCGTCCTACCAGCCGGGGGGCCCTGGTGCCGGCAGTGGGAAGGGGCCTCCCTCGTCCTGTCTGGCAGGCAAGAGGTTGGTCCCACCCACAGCGCCCAGCGCTCCCGCAGCGCTCCCATGGAAGCTTTTGTTCTCTAAATAGCATGTGACTGACAATTTATTCCTCCAGGTTGAAAAATAGTTAAGTCAACGGAGACATTCTCAGAAAACCCACACTTGAATTGAGTGGTGATTCAAAAGTTGGAATAGAAAGCAGTTGGGATTTTAAGATGATGAGATGTGTAGGGTTTTTGTTGCTGTTCCTTTTTCTGATTTTTTTTTTTTTGAGGTCAGTGACACAGACACAAATCAATGAAATTTTAAGCACTTAATGTCTTTTCAAAGACACATGGTGATATGGGCTGCAAATCCCTTGGCCAGGTTTTATTTGGGGGTAGGTTTGGAGTCATACATTGTCCCCTTCAATGCTTTCCTAACACTCTGTTCTGATCCTCTTTCCGCCCTGCCGGTGTAGACTTCTGGAATTCTTGGTCCCCAACGTGTACAGGTGTTCCCAAGAAAACGGGAAAAATTGCTCATTTAAAAAGAACCCCATGGGGTCATTGACACACACTCCATTTCAGTAGGTAACAGGGTGAATTTAAACATTGTTGACATTGATGGGAGCCCAGAGTCCAGACAAGGAACTATATAGCCCTGTGGCCCTTTGGGTTGGTCACACTGGTTTGCAGCACTATGGTTGGTTCTGGGTCCCTTAGGGACTCTGGATCTTGGTGGTTTGAGTGGGTTCATTAGCAGAGGCCATAAGGAACCAGATAGGAGGCCAGTTGACTGGAGGAATGGTTAGGAGGGAGCACCTCCCTCTCACTGACAGAATCAGAGCTAGGGTCTTAATCACGTCTGCAAGTGTCTGCAGGGCTATCACCAGGCAAAGAGAGTGGCTTTACTGAAGCTAGAACACAGTGCCAGGGCCGTTATAAAACTGTGGGGTGCAGTTGATTGTGGGTGTCTTGTGGTTTTGGCCGAACAGCACTGCCCAAGGCTCCTGCAGGCAGAGTTCTACCTGAGGCAAACACCCATGTGTCTGGCACTGATGTTACCTGATGCCTAGAAGCCCGGTTGAGGTGATGCTGGCAGTCATTCCTAGGGCTGGTAGCTGACCCATCATTGGTTGAGAACCGAATGAAGGCTCTGACCATACTGCCTTGTCACAGTTAGTGACAATCAGAGGTTCCCACGGGAACACGCATGTTGTAGCTGAGTGAGGATCCGAGGAGGCTGAGAAGCCTGGGAGGTTTTTGAGATAAGAGAATTGTGTAAGATATTCTGATATAATAATCCTCAGCCGTGGGATTAATAACAAGGGAGACGCCAGGCGGAGCGTGGGCAGTTGCTGGGTAGATGTCTTTGCAAGACTGTCTACTGAGCCAGGTGGCACTGTGAGGCTTCGTCCTGGCAAGGTCTCCTGCGGCAGCTACCTTCAGCCCCACAGATGCCCACCCCCCACCCCCAGCTTCTCAGTGCCTCAGTGGGTGTCGGTGACTCTCACAGCCCCTCGGTGGCCTTTTCTGTGCTCTGGACTTTTCCCAGCTACTGACAGGGCTCAGCGGAAGCACTGAGAGTCTGGGATGCCCATGTGGAAGTTGTTTTTTTTTCTTTTTATTTTAATTTTTATGTTAATTACAGTTTATCCACTTTGTATCCCAGCTGTAGCCCCTTCCCTCATTCCCTCCCAATCCCACCCTCCCTCCTCATCACCTCCCATGCCCCTCTCCAAGTCCACTGATAGGGGGGGTTCTCCTCCCCTTCCATCTGACCCTAGCCTATCAGGTCTCATTAGGACTGGCTACATCATCTTCCTCTGTGGCCTAGTAAGGCTGTTCCCCATTCAGAGGGAGGTGATCGAAGAGCCAGCCACTGAGTTCATGTCAGAGATATTCCATGTTCCCCTTACTAGTTAACCCACTTGGACACTGAGCTGCCATGGGCTACATCTGTGCAGAAGTTTTACATCTTGGTCCTTGGTTGGAGCATCAGTCCCAGAAAAGACCCCTGGGCACAGGGGATCCCTGATTCTGTTGCTCTCCTTGTGGAACTCCTGTGCCCTCCAGGAAGTTGTTTCTGATCCAGCTTGTGGCCAAGCAAGTCCCAGCACCAAGTTCCCTGGCCAAGCAGCTCCCAGCCCAGCCCAGCCCAGATCTACTAGGGCTTGGGTGAGGAGACACACTCAGATGGGGACACTTCTTGGTATTGTGGCTGTTAGCTGCCTGTCCTAAGGGGATTGCAGGGAGGGCCCAGGTACCCAGCCACATCATTCTGTCAGGGCCATCAGAGCGAAGTCCTCCAGATGAGGTACAGACACCTGAGACTTAGCTGGAAATCAAGGCTTCGGCAAGATGTTTCTATCCTCTTGGTTTATGGACCACCGCACAATCTCTCCGGGTCCTTTCACGGTCATTCTATGTGTGTCTGGGTCCTGATCTCTTCTCATAAGGACCCCAGGCACACTTGCAGCCACTGGGTTAGGATGTTACCCTATGGCTGTGGGAGCCACAATTCTACTCACAACACCAAGAGAGTCATTTGCTTTAGGAGAAGGGGAAGGGAGTCCATGTCACAAGGACCAGAGCTGGCAGTCAGAAACAGCATGGGATAGGACCAGGCTGGAAGGTGTTCTGAATATTTCTGTGGGGATACACTATTATTGAAGACCAGAAGAGTCAGGTGAAGTCCATTGGTCAGGGAAAGGGTGAGTGACACACCTGTGCTTGTTTCTCTCCCTCCCCCCACCTGCCCCACTAGAGGCAGCAGTGGATAGAGGTCCAGGGAAGGACCTTTGCAAGTGCCACTGTCCACTGATTTGACTCACAAAACATGGTCAAAGAGCTTTTGTTCGAATTTAAGGACTGCAGAGCTTCAAGCCCTGAGAGGGGGAGTCAGGGTTTCACATGCATCACGTGATGAACAGAGAGCAGAGCTAGAGGTGCCCTTGTTGGGGCACAGGGACCATCAGTGCCTTCTCAGCAGGCCACCTGGCTTGCAGTCTTGGGGAATACACAGTGTCTTGGGTACTTCCTTCCCAGTCTCCGTAGGAATGGAGACCTCTGCAAGACACAGTAGTGGGGACAGGAGCTGCCTGTGCAGGGCTGAGAGCACAGAACCCAGTTTAGAGTCCAGGCAGGCATGGTGGTTGACACGTTTAATCCCAGTACTCTGGAGCCAGAGGCAGAGGGTTCTAGGTTTGAGGCCTGCCTGCCCTGTCACAAACAAACAACCCCCACCACCATCACCACCTCCAAAAATAAGAAAGTGAAGAAAGCCTTCACTGACTCCAGGTCAAGCTGGTGCTGAGAATGGAGGAAGCCCCTGATAGGCTGGCCCCTCCCCCTTTTAGGTTTTTTCTGATCTGGAGAGGGCAGTCCCCATCCTGCCCCCCAGGGAATACCACCTGCTGCTGTCACTCAAGCATGCAGCCTCCTCTGTGTCTTCAGCACTACCCTGACTGGGTTGTGGGACGAAGGTGCCAGGATGCCCCAGGATGCTGAGGCATTCCATGTCTGAGGGGTTCCATGTCTACAGTTGGGCACTAGTGTGCCAGGCCCAGAAGCCTGTGCAGAGGCCCCATGAACCTGTGGCCTTAGGAATTCCCGTCTCCCTAGAGGTCACCTGGTGCCATTCTGTGAATCTGCTCTGTGGGCTGACGGACCCTCCCTACCTGATGCAGCCACAGTTCTGTGGAGAGAGAGAGAGAGGCACATTAAGGAAAGAACTAAAGACAGTAAATCGCTTCGTGTCAGTGTGGGTCAGGTTCTGCACCAGTGAATTATTAGAGAAAAACAAAAGGAAGGAAAGACTGGGCTGTCAAGACTTTGGGGATTAAAGCTCAAGCCTGCAGCCCTGCCCCCAGCCTGCCCTCACTTCTCCCTGGGAGTCATCTGGAGTTTCAGGGGCCCAGGTCTGCAGAGCTCCCAGTTCCCAGAAGTGGGGAGGGGACAGCTTGGCAATGACTGTGGCTGTGGCTCCCGGGAATGACAGACAGATGGAGGGAGAGAAGAAAAGACAGGTAGCCCCTCCTCTCCCACCCAGAGCAGGGACTACCCCGGGACTCTGCAAAGGCCTTAGCCTTATTATTCTGTGGCAGCCGTGGGTGTGTTTTCTAAAACCCATTGCTTGGAAAGCCTCATGCTTCTTTCTTTCTGTTCATCCTTCCCTGTGGAGGCTGTGGATTGTGGGAGCACAAGCCGCTGCAGGTGTACTGCTGGGTTCCCAAGAGCCCCTCCCACTTCAGGCCTGGGTGGCTGGCAATTGGCAGGCAATGGGGAATTCCTCCAGTTTCCCTTAGAAAATGGACCTCAAAGATCATGTAACACACTCAAGGGTCCTCTAGCCAGGGTCACTGTCCAGTCACCGCCCTCCCTCCCCCTGACTGGCTGGTTAGTTTTGTGTCAACTCGACACAGCTGGAGTCATCAGAGAGGAAGGCTCTTCAATTGAGGAAATGCCTCCATGGGATCCAGAGGTAAGGCATTTTCTCAATTAGCGATCAGTGGGGGAGGGCTCACTCTCTTGAGGGTGGTACCATTTCCGTGTTGGTGGTCCTGGATTCTAAAAGAACGCAGGCCAAGCAAGCCAGTAAGCAGCAGCCCTCCATGGCCTCTGCATTGGCTCCTGCCTCCACGTTCCTGGCCTGCTTGAGTTCTTGCCCTGACTTCCTTTGGTGAGGAACAGCAATGTGGAAGTGTAGGCCAAATGAGCCCTTTCCTCCCCAACTTGTTTTTCCGTCATGGTGTTTCATCGAAGCAATAGAAAACCTAACTAAAGCCGGGCAGTGGTGGCACACACCTTTAATCCCAGCACTCAAGGAGGCAGAGGCAGGTGGATCTCTATGAGTTCCAGGCCAGCCTGGTCTTAGAGTGAGTTCTAGGACAGCCAAAGCTACACAAAGATACCCTGTCTCAGAAAAAAGAAAAGAAAGGAAATCTAACTAGGATACCCTCCCAACCCCACTAGCTTTGGTGACTCCAGATGACTTGTAAAGAAGAAAGGTAAGAATATATGTGCCAATACAAAACTGTCCATCCTGGAGTGTTCTGGGGTCTGGCAGACCTTCCTCCAGGAGAGAGGAGACTGCCTCAGCGAAGTCTTTGTGAGGGGGCTGGGCAGTGGGAGATGATGAGAAGCATAGGGTGGCAGGGCCAGTGCAAGATCCCGAAGCTCCCCTGAGCCCTCCAGACCACCCAAGCTCTTCACGGAAGGCTCACACAAACAGCACCAGGGGATACGTGCTATGAACCGGAATAATAAGGGGAATGTGTGTCCCGTGCCTTCGTCCGCTCTCCCGCCCTAGGCCTTGTGTTTTGTGCCCCATTGAAAAATCAGCTGACTGAGCCAGGCAAGGAGGCACACACCTTTAATCCCAACACCAGGGGAGGCAGAGGCAGGAGGATATCTGTGAGTTTGGGGCCAGCCTGTTCTGCAAAGAGAATCCAGTCCAGCCGAGGCTACACAGAGAAACTCTATCTCGAAATAATAAAATAAAATAATCAGCTGGCTGTAAGGATATGGGTTTCCTTCTAGGTCCTCTGTTCCATTCCCTTGCTCTGTGTCTCTACTGTGCTGCCTGTGCACTCCAGTTTCGAAGTGTATTCTGAAGCTGGTTCTGTGATGCCTCCAGCTTTATTCTTTTCACTCAAGGTTGCTTTGGTTATTTTGGGTCTTCTTGGTTCCGTGTGAAGTTCTATTCCTGTGAAATTTGTCATTGTCATTTGAATGTGAGTTGTATTGCTTATGTGGATTGTTCTGTGTGCAGCAATATTAATTTTTCTAGTTCAGTGAACATGCAACTGGATAGCAAAAAAAAAAAAAAAAAAAGTAAGAGAAAATCCCCCAAAGACTGATTTTTAAAATGAGCAAAAGAAGATCTGGTGCAACGGCTCAGGGGTTAAGAGCACTGGCTGCTCTTCGAGAGGACCCACATTCAGTTTTTCTACCGAGTACTATTCCTAAAAATGAGGAAATCGTGTCACTTGCAACAATATGACCCAGAGGTCATTATGTTAGGTGGAATAATAGACAAATTTCACATGACCTCACTCACACACGAAATCTATAGCAGTAGTCGGCAGTGACCAGAGGTGAGGGAGGTGGTGGGCAGGAGGGAGGAGAGACAGGGTTTACAGGCACAGTCCTAGTCAAGGACCATTGTGCCGGGAACTTCAGAATAGGCGATCTTCGATTCCTGCCACTTGGAAGTCAGAAGTGGGCCGACATGAGATTCTTCCTCTGTAGAGCCCCAGCCAGGGTTTCTCTCAGGGTGCAAGTATCTCAAGTGGATGGATGAATGAATGAATGAATGAATGAATGAATGAATGAATGAATGCTCTAAGCATTCTCTCATAGAAGCACCCTTTGCTGTCAGGCGCTGATGTGAGTGGAAGCGACTGAACCTTATTGGAAAGAAGCCACTTAGGCCCCATCTGGACTCTTCTCACCCTCATAGCAGATGGGGCCTGGGTGCTTACACGCTTTGTCTCTGATGTCCACTGAGGCATGTTTCCCTGTGCATCTCACTTCCTATGACTCTGAGACCCTTAGGCACAAGTGTGACTTCTACCCCTGACTCCTGAGCCAACCACAGGACACACATCAGATGCTCATCCATGAAACATAAGATAGGTGTCATCCCTGGTGCACACAGTAGGTGCTCAACCACAGGATATACAACAGGTGCTCAGCCTCAGGACACCTACTGCTGGTGCTCAGCTTCAGGGCACACAGTGGGTACTCGGCCACAAGGCACATAGGATGCTTTGCCACAGAATCCAGAATGGGTACTGAGTCACAGAGCACACAGCAGATGTCCTGCCATAGTGGATATCAGCTCTAGGGGCACGTAAGACTTGCTTGGCCATGGGACTCACAATAGGCGCTCACCCCCCAGGACATACAGTGTTTGCTCAGCCGATGGTGGCTTCGGTGGAAATAAGCAGAATTACCCCAACAGCCCTTCAAACCCGCAAAGCTCTCTGTGACTGTCCACGCTTTGAGGCACGTTCTGAGAGCAGAGGAGGAGCAGGGGTCAGGGAGGTAAAAGGGTTTGCCCTCGAGTTCAGTCAGCTCCCAGTCTGCTCAGTGGTCCTAATCACATTAATATTTTCCCCATCTGCATAATTGAGAATCACCGCAAGGCTCTGGCCCCTGCAAGTGACCACAGCTCTCTGCACCTCGGGGTGGTGTGTGCAGAACAGGCCGGCCTGGGTCCAGTCCCTCCTGGGATGGCTCCCTGGGGCCGCATCACGGTCCCTTCTGCCTTGGTGTCTGCATCTGGAAGGTGGGAGCTGGTGGATAAAAAGGCCTGGGACGGAGGGGGTGCCATGCCTGGCTGAGCAAAGCTGTCCCCAGAACATGTCCTCCGAGATGTCCCCAGACATCATCCCAATACGGCAGCTGACAAAAATCATCTTTTCACCTCCACCTTGGTTTCTTCCTGTCTAAATGGAATCACAGTCTTGCCCTTGCCAGAAGTTTCTAAGTGCCTGGAGAGTGCTGCACACAGGCCTGGCCCTCCAGGAGCCAGGGAGCCCAGCTTCCCCATCTCTCTCTTCCTCAGCCCCCAGTACTCTGCTCTCACCAGCTAAGGCCTTCTACTGCCAAGGTTATTAGCTTAGCGTTTTCTAGAGACAGGATCCCTACCTGGTGGAGAGTCTCCCACTGGAGACTAGAAAGAGCAACGAGCCAGGAGTCTGAGTCTGAGTGTGACAGGTGAGGAGAGGAGAGGAGATCATGAAAGGCTACCTGGAAAAGGCTGCTTCTCAATCAGTCTTGACAGTGGTGAGGGTAGCAGCAGCCAGTGGCTGAGCCGCACATGCAGCTGAATAGCCTTCTAACCTTTGACTGACACTTCGGAAGCTGTGTGCCAGAACCGTGTGGGGATTTTACAAAGTCACTCACCCAGCTGGCATCCCAGAGACCACCTGCACTCACAACCTAAGCCTGGGTGACCACATCAGGAGACTTCCCGATTTCTGCTAGGCCTTAAAAAACAAAAACAGATTTGCCCACAAGCCAGAGAGCTGGGCAGCTCGAGTCCCTGGCATCGATCTGGCTTGCAACAGCTGCATATGAAATGGACACATAATTTATAATCTGCCTGACAGAGGCCGCCATCCAAGCCCCCTAGAGCAGGAGGACAGGCAGGCAGGAATCCAGGTTCCTCTCCAAGCAGGAGCCGAAATCCAATTTCCATCCTGTCCTAGGGACTAAAAGCTCTCTGCCAACAGCCACACTGGGTTCACAGATCCAATTAGCCACTGCCTGAGTGACTCGCTGGGCACATGGGGCTGGCTGGACTTCCGACTCCAGCAGCCCCAGGCTGTGGCTCGGAGTTTGGACAGTCCTGCTGCACCCCAATGCTCCCGCTCTGCATCTAAGCCTCTAGGGCTAGCCTCCTGCCTGTCCATCGTCACTGTCTTCTCCTTTAATCCACAAAAGGGCAGTTCTTCCAGCTGCCCAGATAGCCACTACTCTCAGCCCTCATCTCAGCTCTCCCTTTCCACAGAATTAGAGCAATTCACCCTGTGGTCTCCTCCCTTGTCTGGCACCTTGGGCTCTGGAACTCAACCCACGTTCTTGACTGCCAGGCTCCAGCATTCACATCCCCATCCTGCATGTACTGGTCAGCCTATAGCTGGCAGCCGAGCCACTCGTCAGAATATCCTCGAAGGGTGTGAGGCTTTTGGCTCTTCCTGCTTCATCCCCAGTGCTTCAGCCTTATAGAGTCCATCTACCTCAGGCCTTCAAGGATGCATGACCCATGCATGACCCATGCATGACCCATGCTGCCCCATCAATCTCTTGAAAACTCTGAAGTACATTAGCATGTGAAAGCTCTCCAAAGCCTGTCAATTAAATGCAGCTATATAATTTGGTTTCATCTGGAATTTTCCAGATTATCAAATGCAAATGCATTGTCTGTCATCTTGAAGAGCATTCTGTGTGAGTCCAGAATGGCATGTTATTTGGCTTTATCTGAGCTGGGATGACCCAGTGAGCATATACTGGACATCCATCTTAACAGCAAGTGGCAAATACCCTCACAGTGCGCACACACACACACACACTTACTGCAAGGACTAATGACAGTGCTTTGTGTCTAAGAAGCTGTTGATCCTCACAACCTCTCTGCACTGTGACAACCGTCACAGTCCTTGTCCTGCTGAGAAAACAGAAGGCACAGCTTGCTATGTAACGCACGAAGCTGAGTGTATCTGTCAGCTGTGGCTAAGTCACTGGAGTAACGAGCATCCCCCCTGGGGGGGCCCAGCCAATCCAGGAGCCCAATACATCTTCTACCTGAGACACTTGTGTGCATCTCCACCCAGCTCCGAAGCTGACCAGGCAGCCAGCTGGGGATGAGCAGTGCAGAGCCCTTGCCAAGTGAGAGTCACCACGCCGCCCACCATTCACTGGTTAGTCAGCTGGCTCTGCTGACCAACCAGTTGAGCATTTCTCTTTGACCAACAATGCAAGCAACCATGTGGAATGCTGGCCATTCAACTCCAGGGCTGGCTGCCGTCCCCATGTGCCTGCTGTTCGTGAAGCATTCTGGTCTTCCTCGTTCAGGGAAGCTTGCATGGCCATACAGAATGACCAGCCTGGGCCCCTTACAACTCCCTCACCTGCCACAGTTACAGCATTCCCTGTGGGGCTGAGAACGCTGGACCTGTCACAGAGTGCTCCCAGCCCTCTCAGAAGAAGGGACCTGTCTGCATTCCCATGCCTCTCATTTTACCTGCCCCCTCCTGACTTCACCATAGATGAGGATTAGGGTCTGTCCAGCTAATCTGACTTCCTACACTGTGTCCCAGGCAAGGATTCTTTGTGGCCATTAGAACAAGGTTAACACTTCCTGGGTACTCAGCACCACTCCATATAAGAAACACTGGCAAACGGTAGATCCCACAGAACAGCCAGGAGCACGCTGCCATGACAGCCTATGGCATCCAGGATTGTAGATAAGGACAGTGACCATGCCTGGAGCTGAAAAGTGGCAGAAACAGTGACCATTTATTTGAGGATCAACAATCATGGGGGAGGAGGCTTCAACCCTGTCTTGCTGATGATTCTGGGGACAGAATCTGACACTCTGTGGTGAAGCATGGCGCAAGCCACAGGCATTTAAGTGCCTGTCACTAGGCTGAGGAAGTCCCTGGTTCGTGATTTGCTGAGGATTTTGTTGTTGTTGTTTTCCAGAAACAGGAAGGCCAGGTAGGGCCCTTTGTGCATCTTGAGAGGCTCGTGCGGTTTTTGTAATGTAGTCTGACATGTGGCATCTGACACTGGTTGATTTTGGAGGTTAAACCGACCTTGCATTCTGGCGATAAACTCTTTGCTATGGAGTATTTACGTATTGGTGGATTTGACCTGCCGAGGTTCTCTTAAATGCTCATTAACCACAGGTGCTGGCCTCTGCTTGCCTTTTCTCATATGTTTTTGTGTAACATCAGGGTCGTGCTTGTTTCCCAGGCTCTCCTTTTTGTATGATAACAGTTTGGCAGGATAGGTGTTCATTTTTATTGACAGTCCAAACAAAGGTAAATGCACCAACGCCTGTGATTTTCTTTGTTGCAAGTTGCTTGGCTAAAAGTCCAGTTTCTCTGACTTGATGGGACTCTTCAAGATCACCTCTTCCTCTTAAGTTTTTGAGGACTTTTCTCAGACCGTCTAAGAACTAAACGCAAGGCAAAGCTGTTCAGTATGCCACCGCTGCCCTCTTGTTGTAATTTGTCCCTTTTCTCTGTTTTTCCCATCACCAGAGAGATTTAGTCTGAGTTACTGATCTTGAAAAGCTGGCTTTGGTGACTTCTCTACCATCTGTCTGTTTTCTAGCTTGTTTTCTGTGTTTCCTTCTTCCTGATTCATGCAGTTTCAGCTTTTTCCTATCCCACATGCCTAAAATCTCCTTCCCTGCCTGGGACCTTTTTCTTCTCCAGTCCAGGTGTACAATGATGAATTTCCCCAGCAAACTCTGCTTTAGCGATGGCTCAAGGGCTGAAATGTGTTCTAATTTCCACTCAGTTAAAATCTTTTGTAACTTTCCTTTTTATTCCCCTCCCTCTCCCCATGGTTATTTGGAAGCATGTTATTTAGTTTTAAACATTTTGAGAGCTTTTACCCCCAGCTATAATTCTGGTATTGATTTCCGATTTGGTCATTCTGTGATGAAGTACTCGCTACATGTTCTATACCACTTTGAAGTTAGTGTCTAGCTAGAAGTGTGACTTAAGTGATGGAAGGAATGCTGGCTTAGAACCTACCAAGGAGGAAATGGTAATGGGGCTCACCAGTAGAGCACCTGTCTAGAACCCACTAGTAAGTGTCTATTGGGGGGGGGCATTGCTCAAGCAGTAGAGTTCTTGCCTGGCATGCGTGAGACAATGGGCTCTGTCCCCAGCACCACAAAACAAATACGATCAATACATCTGTTTTACACTCAGAGCACGCTGAATAGGCATTGTTTGTTGTGCACCTGGAAAGAATGTTCTTTGCCACGTTGGTTGAGGTTCCAGAGGTGTCAATAAGGTCACACTAGTTGCTACTGTCACTCACATCCCTTCTGTCCTGACTCACCTTTTGTCTACTGCCACACCTTGTCATGGAAGGGTTATTGAAATCTAGACTGTTCTTGTGTGTTTTTTAAACCTCCATTTGGTTCTGTCACTTTTTTTCAGTATTTATTTCCAAGCTCTGTTGTTCTGCCTATGCACATTTGAGATTGTTATGCCTCCTTGCTGAATTGATCCTTAGATCACTATGAAATGATTCATGACCATGATTCATCTTTTCACCCCCAATAGCATCCTTTCCTCCGGAGCTTTAAAAATGGTTCAAATCACCCAAGGATTTGTACTGACTTGCTGCAGGTCCTGAGACCAAATAGTGCAGAGTCGGCTGTCAGGAGCCACCTCACAGTGCAGGGTGGGCTGCCAGAGACCACCTCACAATGCAGATTCAGCTCCCAGGGACCACCTCACAGTGCAGAACAAGGTTCCAGGGACCGCTCAGTGCACAAACAGTAGAAAATGAGAGAGTAGCCCCTCCCATTCACTAGAGAAGACAAAGACCCCCTCACACCCCTTCACTTAGATGAGGGCAGAAGATGAATGTCACTGAACCCCACATGGCCTCACTTATACACATCTATGCCCTTCTGTGGGCAGTGGTCCAAATGAGGGGGTCTCATAGTTCTTGCTTGTTTTGGTTTTTTTTTTTTTTGGGGGGGGGCTGGTATTGCAGAGATTTTCCTAAAATTGTACAGAACAGCACATAAAACCTGGTGATGTGAGCGCAGTGTCCTTTAGGGATGAGAAAGGACCAGACTGGGGCAAAGGATGGCATCCAGGACACATTTGTGCCTTTTCTGAGCTTTGGGGGTGGACTTGAAGTAGGAACCGAAAGATGCCTTTCTGTTTTCCAGGCCCCAACCTAGCCATAAATACCTGACTTCAGCTGCTGGGGGACAGGAGGGCCCAGAGAAACGTATATGCCCTGTGGGTTAGGGCCCATGCTGGAGCCAAACTCCCGGTACATTTGCTGAAATGCGCTAAAGATCTGGGCCCACACAACCGAGTGGCAGGCCCAGCACCAGAGAGTGAAAGGGAATCTGGTGGTGTCATGTCTGTGGATTGAGAAGGTACATGGAAGGAGTCATCCAGGCAGGACACTTGATGGAGTGGCAGTGAAGGATAGGGCATTCTAAGGAGAGGGAACCACGTGTGTGTCAAAGCTCAGAGGTACTAGCTGCTTGGAGGAGTCTAAGAAGAGTGAAAACTTTAGGATGTCACAGATCTTGCCCCCTCTCAGCCATACCCATAATGCTCACATCAGCCCTGCCTGGCATGAGCACCCATGCCATTGCTTCCCCCTCTGTCCAGGGCAGACATTACTAGTTGACTGGAGCTGTTGACCCTGAACACAGCCCCATTTTTCTCAGTGTAGAACTGAAAATCAATTGAACACCTCCAACCCTAATGAATCCTCTCTCACCACAACTGCCTACGGAATTAATTTTCGCCTCTTGGTCTTATCTCTGTGTAGTCAAGGACCATGCTTTATCCTTGTCTGTTCTCTGCTTTCTCCAGCTGGCCAGGAGCAAGGGCAGATGGGAGATCACTTACTTGTGGCCATCTTCAATATCACTCAGATGGATGACTGAGGAGGACAGCAGAGGACTGAAATATAGGCAGAAGGGGCACAGAAACACTGTGCCCATGCTCGCACTACCCACACTCAGGAGTACCCAGCTGCATCTCACATCATCTGGTAGAGGCAAAATTAGTTTGGGCCCTTTAAAGAAATGGATGAGATCGCCCCCCACTCTCAAAGCCCTATTTTTGCCAACACAAACACTCTGCAGCTGGCCAGAAGGGTCTTCTTGCGTGTCAGTCTTTCAGGAAACAGACTCTTAAAAATGCTTCCTTATCTTGTTCGGATGTGTAACTCAAGGAGTCTTTACTGACAAGCCTAAGCACAGGCTCACACATGCACTCACTAGCCTGCCCACGTCACACACACAAATGCAGACCACAGAATATCGACTGCAAACAGGCCCTTAGTTTGGAAGCCTCTAAGCACCTCCTTTTTTTGTTGGTGTTGAGGGCTGTTTCCAACTCAACAATCCAGGCTAAGCTTGGATTTGCAATAAAGAGAATATGTATGGATGTGGAATGTTGCAGAAATGCATGCACAGAGACCCCTCAGGCCAGCAGTAGGGTAGGGAAAACACACTTGGCCATTCTGCCACATCCTGCTTATTTTCCTGGATGGTTCTGGCAGAGCTGGAGGCTGTCTCCCATCTTACATAATTGGCTGACACGTTGGATGCCCAGCTGTGAAGAGGCAGCTTCTGTTGAGATTACGGGAAGTCCTGGACCCAGGTCTGGGTCTGGACAACTCCCTAGTTGACTGTGAGAAGCCTGGCAGGATTTTCTTCCCAGCCTGTGTCTGCATGGGCTGGCTGGGAAGAATGAGCTTTTCTTCATGGGTCAGGATGCCCTCCTGACTTTGGGAAATGCCCAAGTCAAGGCCCACTGAATGCAGAGGTGGAGCAGAGGTCAGGTGCTGTCCCCTGAAGACCAGTAGAAAAGGAGTCTTCAGCACTCCACGTGTGGACAGCTCCCAGCATCTCTCCATCCTTGTTCCCCCTCCACACCTACAGCTGCCTCCCATTGAGCACCCCCTTCATACTCTTGCAATCTCCATAAAGAGCCACTGTTCATGGTTCTTGATAATAAGATGTCTTGGCTGAAATGGGGAGACAGAGTTAGCAGGTTTTCTGGACTCCAGGCCCCTAAAGGTGCTCCTTCAGACCCAGGAAAGGTGTGAGGAAACTAGGTAGAAGTGCAAGATCAGAGGTGTTCCCAGAGACCAGAACAGCTCCAGGATTCTAAGCTGGTCCAGTTAAAACATGGTGCCCAGGATCATAAACGCTGACCAGAAGTCTGAAGCCAGCCAGTGCAACTTCAGGACTAACAAGTCTCCTGTCTACTGGCTAGGAATGGGAAATACATCTCTCCACCATTCTCTCCCCAGGTACCAAGCGTAGGGACCCAAGCAGTGATGAGAGATTCCCAACTGCAGAAGGTCATGTGCTCATTTTCACTCTTCATTTTCATCTCAGTTTTCCTACCTTTCATTTAGAACCATTCAGACTTAAGTGCAGATCCAGGCACTGCCAATCCCTGCATAGTGACCAGACTCCACAGAGCCATCAACTTTGGGAGATCGCCACAGCGTCCAGCTGTTTGGATGCAGGTTGGGAGAAGGATGAGGGTGGAAATGTGCCCATTCCATGAATGAGCCTGGAAGAAGCTACCAGGGTTCCTGGGAAACTTCTACAATGACAATGTTACTGCTAGTGCCATGGAGGGCCTGGGGCAGGTGGCTGGAGCTGTCTGGAGGACAAGCCTCTGTAATGCTCAGGCATATGCAGCCATGGTGTGTAGGAAATATTGAGCCTATTGGAAACCCTCAGGGGATGAGGCTATGAGGGTGGGAGACTGGGAGGCTGGGAGGCAACAGTAGGGAGGGTAGGGAGCAGTCTGATCCCCAAAGGGAGCCACAGGACCTGGAGCCACAATGGGCAAGAGGAGAGCCTGCCTGATCCATTCCAAGAAAGAGTAGCTCTGTGGGCATGCTGGGACTGCGGGGCTCTCCTAGGTCCTATCCTGAAACAGCTGTAAGTCTGAGGTACAAGAGGTAGGATGAGGCCAAGAAGAATGTTAACAGCATAGTTGGTGTGGGAGCCTAGGTTCACAGGGAGCTGGGCCATGTACCAAGTTATTACAGACTGGCTTCCAGCTCTCTCTCTCTCTCTCTCTCTCTCTCTGCCATAGGAGTAGTCTGAAATCCAGGCAGGCCAGGCCTGCCTACTCAGAGCCTTCAAGAAGACCTCTTTCTCCTGCCTCCAGCTCCCAGCATCCTCATCTTACAGCTGAGTCATCCCAGTCTCTGCTTCTGTCTCCATGTGGCCATCTCCCTGCTATCTGTGTCTGTCTGTCCTGCTTCTTCCTCTGGGACACCAGTCCCTGGACTTTGGGCCACCCTGCTCTAGTGTGCCATCATGTAGACTCTACTTCTGCAGAGATGCCGCTTTCAGATAATGTCACATGGATGTTGGAGCCACCATTCAGCTCACAACAGGGACAGAAGTGGCCTAGCAGGAGGACAGAGCATGTAGAGGCCAGCCTGCACCTCCGTAACCCCTTCCAGTTGATCCCCAGCATACTGACAGCAGCATCTCCTCAGGGTCCTAGTCACCAGAGCTGGGAACATGGCCAGCTTCATGGCAGCCTGAAGGGCCCAGCCCTGTCAAAGATCTGACAATAAACCCCCAAAAGAAAGTTGAGGGCACATTGGAAACTCCCAGATCATCTATTCTGTGGCACAGGACAAGCACACAGATGGTATGGTCTAGATAAGGCCATGCTATCACCTATAAGGCTGTAGAATTACCTTCCAAGAGTCCCGAGGGACACTGGGCCAGTGGGATTCAGACAAAGCCACGTCATGTTTTCCCTGTCCCTACCCTCATGCTGTGTGGCCCCTCTTGGGCACCGCATTGCTCCATCTGCCCACATTTGATCACTTCTCTCTAGCTTAAAGTATCCCCTCCCTATCACTCCTGCTGCAGCTCTGGATGCCTGGACTGTGTGGCTGAGCCACCACCATTCTTAATTTACCTTCATAGCCGACCATAGTTCTCCCATTCTCTGCCCATAGCCAGGGACTCCAGGCTCTTCTCTCCTGCCCCCCCCCTCCTCTCGCCAGTTCTACTAGCTCCTAACACTTGAGCCCTACTCAGAGCTCAAGCTGCCTGTTTTCAGCAGTTTTCATCACCAGATACACGGTGTCCATCTTGACCTCAGGGCAGGATGCCCGAGGCTCCTGGGCTGTGGGGTCCTGTCACCTGGAGGTCCTGTGAGGTGAAATTCTGAGGTTGGTGGAATGTGTCCACTCCAACTTTGCACACAGGTATTTCCAGCCTGTAACCTCCCAAACTCAGAGTGAATCTGGCATCTTTTATTAGAGAAGCAGGCAAGCAGAGGGAGCATTGAGATGGAAAGATATGAAGAGAATGCATTGCCAGTCTTACGTAGAAGCCGATGTGAAAAGGACTCAGAACATTCTGGAAATGGCAATGGTATGGAGACAATAAAAAGGTGAGGGGTGGAGGAGTGGATGAACAAACAGGCAGAACACAGACCCTAGAAAACGTAGACTCATGGCACTACATCTGTCCAAACCCACAGTGCACCCAACATAAGAACAGACCCTCACAGAGATGAAATCATGGATGTTCGTAGGTGATTGCATGCCAATATGGCTCACCACTTGCAGCTCACATGCCCTAGAGACCCAGTGGTTAACAGAGTCTCTCAGAGGGCCTTCTAGGGGGCACAGCATGCTATCTGCTCCCTTCTTCCCATAAACATAAACCTACAAGTTTCAAAGAAATGCAGAGGGCAGTTGTTGAAGACAGGAGGCTTCCGCTACTTTGAACACAATACATTTGGGGATGGCCAGCCTGAAGGTAGCTGAGATGACATCAGAACGGGCTAGTGGGTCAGAGATCCAGGTATCCCCTGAGTGTGTGTGTGGACGCTGCGTCCTGGTGTGGATGGCTTAAACTCTTGGAGGCTGGCCAGGCAACTTGATCCGCATCCTCCACAGACACTTGCAGGAGGCCCAGCCTGTACCCATGGTTCCCCGACCCACTGTGCCTGGGATAAGTGAGCTGCACACAGTAGCATGCTTCTATTCTATGTACGGGACAGCAAAGAGTCCCCAGGGCTGCTCCTGAGCTCCTTTCTGGTCCCATCTGTCCCCCAACCAGCTCTCTTTCTACTTGGGCTTTCATAAATGTACTTTCAGCCAGGCATCTGACACACCAGAGTGCTTCAGTGGAAAGGGGCCAGGCATGGATGAGGAATGCCACAGCTGGACCTTTACCCTGAACCCAGACTGGCTAGGAATTACATGCCAGCCTGTCTGGGTGGACATGCTCCAGGACACCTGAGCAGAGGGATCCAGGACACCTGTGTGGAGGGGGTGGAGGAACCTGTGTGGAGGGGGTGGAGGACACCTGTGTGGAGGAGGTGTAGAACACCTGTGTGGAGGTGGTGGAAGACACCTGTGTGGAGGGGGTCCAGGACATCTGGATGAAGGTGACTATACTATCTTCAGTCCTGAACTTCAATTCTGCAAGCCTCTTTGAGGTCTGGGAGTGCTTGACCTGGGTTTCAAGACCTCCATTGTCACCCAAGGCGGGAAGCAGCCACCCCTGAGACAATATCAAGCAGGTGGCCCTCGGGACTCCGTCTCCTTGTCACCTTCCTGCCAGCTCTGCACTCTCCTCAGCTGTTTACCTAAGGCTGTGTGGTATACGACTCTTCCCCTCCCTCCTCATCACATCCTCCTTCCTCCCAGCGCCCTGTCATTAGAGCACAGACAGAGGTGCCTGCGGCCCATCTGTAGCGCACCTAGCACAACTCACAGCATTATAGGAGATGACTGAGAATGAAGTCAGCTCCTGATCAATGGCCAGCACCATTGAGGTCTGTATGTGCTGGGGATCCTGAGAGACATCAGAGCAGGGCCCAGCAGGTAAGGCAGAGTGGACTCAGTCAGGCCCAAGTGGCTGAGCATCAGACCCCAGTCTCCCTCCCTTTCTGGAACTGGCATTTCCATTTCCGCAGTAGGGTTTGCCTATTCCTGACTATGATGCTTCCTGCTGTAGCGGCCGCAGACCTTTCTAGAACAGCTGACAGAACTAAGACAGCAACAAGGCAGTCCTAGAGACAGCGTCTCAGTCTACAGAACCTTCCTGAGTCGGCATGCTCACAACGCTAGCTCCGCAGACAGACACCCTGGACCTGGGTCTCATCCTTTTAAGAATACACATCCCAGAGCTGGCTGAAGCTCCTCGGCACCTAGGACCAGCCTCCCCCCACCCAGCACCCTTCGCCAGAGTTTGCTAGAAATCTCAAAGGTCAGCTGTTCTTGTATTTCCAGAGCCTATTGATTTTGTCTGGGCTGGAAAAGCATCAGCAATGCTCTTACTGTTCATTTCTGTGGTTGCAATGGAAGCCAAGAAAAGGCACATTTTTCTGAACTCATCCATGGTGTCTGTAAGTAAACCTTAGGGCCAGTGAGGCCACAGGGCCTGTCATACACATCAGCCCCGGCTCCACCCCTCTCCAATCTGCCTCCTGTACCCAACAGGGGGCTTCAATCTGAAAAAAAAAAAAAAACAAAAAAAAAAAAAACAAAAGACAGTGTCCTTTCCCCATACTGCTGTATCCCTCACTTTGCAGGTGAGGTCCTGAACATGGTGGCTCCTGTCCCGCTCCTGTTCCATCTAGTCTCTATCTGCTCCCAGGGCCCAGAGCACAACTCAGCTTCCTGCAATAACAGGTGGTTCGGGCTAACCCAGGGGTTACGCAGCAATAGAGCTGGGCTAAGGAGGTAAAACTGGGGGAAAGAAGGGAAGAGGCTCATACTCCAGCAGCCCCGAAGAGCATCATGGCTTTACTTAACCTGTCCCCATGCATGCCCAGACACTGAGAAAGTGGCAGGCTGTGCAGCCAGTTCTCATGTCCGTGGGCTGATTCCCATGTCTGAGGAGGGTCAGGCCCAGATTAAGGAATATGGACTCAGTTTGTATCACAAAACATTTCCTTGGGCCAGCTGAGTGACTCTGGGTGGTCTTCACATACCCCTGTCCAGGGCCATGCATGCAGCTCTGGTCTCTTGCTTTTCACAGTCCTATTCGCTCAGGCCAGGGTTTGGTGGAGGACAATAGCGGGAGAGTCAGCTGGGTCAGGAGGGTCCTAGCCTCACTGCCCCCAAATCTCTTAGTCCACAAAAGGTCCTTGACTTCCAAACCTCACTCTTCTGTGAGTTTTCTGCCTCTCGCCGTGACCTAGAGCTGATCTGGGTGACTTCCAAGCCTTGAGAATCTGCTGGCTTTGACCTATCATTGTACTGATCACCATCTTAATCACCCTAGGGCAGCCGGGCCCCCTTTGGGGGAGGGGCGCAGGGCATACAGCCCTGGCTGTGGAGATTTATCCTCAGGCTCCATTTGCCCCACATTCTAGATGTGGTCCAAGGCCCCTCCCACTCAATCATGCCCTCTTGCGTGGAGGTCACACTTGCATCTCAGACTTGTCACAACTACGCCAAAGCTTGACTGCTACAGCGGGCTCTTGTCTGTTCTCCGAGAGGCAGCCTCTGCCCCTGCATGGGCCTGAGCATAGCATACATGCACCGGCTGGGCAAATGGAAACAGCTCCAATCATCTCCCTCCTAAGTCTCCAAAGCAAGCCCAGCAAGGGGGTGTGGATGTGCTGAGAAGATCTGAGTAGCCCCTCGCTAGAGCCATTCAAGAGAGCCTGGGTGCCCGTTAATGAGAGCCCTGAAGGAGGAAGATGGGACAGAAACCAGCATAGATGTCAACTTCTTAAAAATCCCCCCTTAAGGACCTGGAGGGGTGGCTCAGTGGTTAAAAGGGCAAGCTGCTCTGCAGAGGACCCAAGTTGGACCCCCAGCACCCACACTGGGTTGCTTACAGCTGCCTGCAACTCCAGCTCCAGGGATATCTGACGCCCCCTTCTGGCCCCCGTGGGCAGTACACTCTCACACACAAACATACACCTAGACATAATTAAAAAAAAAATAAGTCTTAAAAAAAAAAAAACTTCTTAGCTCAAAACAGCAACAAAAAAGCCTGTGTCTAGCACCTCAAGCTCTATCAGAGCTGAGAGCTAGTGAGATTTAACTTTGCAAATCAACGAACCGCCACCCGCCTCCCGCTGTGCACCTTCTCGTGGAGTTCAAAATGAAAGTTGTTCATTAGAGTGACAGGTTTACTGGTGTGCAGTGGGGACTGTGTGGGGCTCTTTCCCCCTGAGAAGGAGAAATCATGGATCTGAGGAACGAGAATGTTTGCAGGGGCCGGCGTTTTAGTGGCAACAGCTACGGGACAAGTTTTATTCGGGGATTTTTCCTTCCCATGTCAGAAGCCTAAGAGAAACCGTTCCAATGAGCATGGCTGCTGTACTTTAACAGCCCCACTAGGACACAGCACTTGAAATTGTGCCCATCGTTTAGAGCTCAGGATTGTTGCAGGGAGCCAGGTGTCTCTGGGAGCTAGCTGTTTGCAGCCTAGCTTACAGGCTGCGCCATGTGGCCAAGAGGGTCCTAGATTGTGGGAAGGGGAGGAGGGATCTCCGACAGGCCATGTGGCCAGCAGATCTGCCCAGAGCCAAGTAGAGCCTCAGTTTAATGGGGAATAAAAACTAGTACAGGCCCCATCCTTGAAAAGAAGCCAGCTGAGAAGGAACAGGGCTGGGTGTGGGGGCTAAGTGGTCTAGACAGAGGACAGCACTGCCTAGAAGTCACCCAGCCTGGGCTGAGAAGAACCTTCCAGGGCTTTTGAAGTCATTGAGCAGATCTGGTTGCTCCATATCTCCATCCAGAATCAGACCCACGGATCAGCCCTGCCGCTCTATCTCTGCTGGTGACGGAATGAAGCAGAGGAACGGATCTCTGCCCTGGACAGCGCTGAGCCCAGGCAGCAGGAAGAGAGTCCCCTGGAAGGCAATGACACCAGAGGCCACAAGAGACATGGACCCAGGCAGAAACCAGCCTACAGCTTCCTGGAAGCCAGGGCTCCAGAATGGAGTCTCAGTAGGACTGTATACTGTTTACCTCCTGGACTTCTGGACCCGACTTCCTGGTGTGGAGTCACCTTCCTTTCCCCCCCCCCCACCCCCAGGTCCCAGGTGGGAAAAGTCTCTCCCTGCTTCCTGCCTATCAGCTTGGGTGGGATCGGACCTGGAGCACTTTTCCTTAAATGCTGGGCTGTAATATCAAGCTATGGCCGGTCAAGGCGTACCTGACACAGGTATATCTCTCCCACCCTACATACCCCATCTTGGGCCATGGTGTGTTGGGACCTGACACAGTAGTCAGGAATCTTGGGTTTGTGACATCATTCAGTAGTTTCCGTACCACAGAGTGCATGTAACTCCTCAACCTCACAAAGTCAAAAGCAGCAAATTCCCAGGGCCAAACTATCAGGTTTAGGAGCAGGAGAGAAAGCAGCGGAAGGCTGACGCTCCTCCACTCACACCAGCAGCTTACAAGTTCAGCTTGCAGAGGCCTCACCAGAGAACGCTGGGCTTGGAGAAGGGATGGGACAGAAGGAAGTAGCTGTGGGCTTCCAGAGGGTTACCCGCTGGGCCACTACTCTGGGCTGAACCTGGGCTGACAAGTGTTGTTCGCTGAGAGAAAGTATTGAAGTCTTTAGAAAGGGGACAGAGAGGGAGACGGAGGTAGGGAGACAGAGAGAGAGAGACAGAGAGAACCAACTTCCTGCCTTTGCTGTTTCATAACTGACTTCAGCTCATAAATGTTCATGTCAAACAGCACATTTGGGGTGACATATTGGGGTTTCTTTCCACTCTCTCCTCCCCTAACCCCAAATCACATATGAGTCCTTTAGTGAGTGTCTGCTGCCTGTGGCTGACACCGAAGCCTTGTCCAGCCTGAATATCAGCTGCAGGTTCACTGCATGGCCAGATCTTGACAAAGAAGGCTTAGTATACTTCCCAGAGTGAGGGTAAGCAGGCACCCCCCCCACCCCATTCTCTGTCCTCCAGACCCGGGGCACTCTCTTGTCCAGAAAGGCTGCAGAGGCCTGTTACTGTGCATTGGCTGAAACCTCAATGCAGAATACTGTATTCCTCAGGATTGACAGAAGAGGCAGGGTCATCCCAATCAAGAGCAACTACCTCAGCCTACCCCATGCAGCTGAGTCCAGGGGCCTTTTTGTCCACAGGGCTAGGTCCTGGGGACCCAGTTCTCAACTCAGCCTTTGTGTTAAGGTGCCATTGAGCTCTGCAAGGGTATGTCAGAGGAGCGTCTGCTCTGCCCCATAGACACTCCAGACAGCTCTGCTGGAAAAACTCGTCCAGATGGGAGCAGGAATTTGCTAAGTGGGATTGCAGAGTGGGAGAGCAGGACTAGATTCCCTCAGCCCCCATCCTCTGTCTCCTTTCCCCAGGGACCAGTGGTATTGTTCTAGGCTTCATGATGGGTGGAGACCCTTGGCAATTGTAGAGCAGCTGGGACCATGGCACAACCCGATCCCTTCATTCTCTAGGAGCAGAGAGGAAGCTCATGGCATTGCCAGCTCTCTTGGCCCCAAGCGCTCGCCTCTCTAGCAAGCTGATGGCAGATAAGAGGGCTCCTGGACAGGCTAGTAGTTTTCCATCATTACACAGCAGATGACAGGCCTCTGGGGAGACCAAGTCAGGTTGAGAGGATCTCTCCCCAGCTCCAAGCAATGAGACTAAGGCAGTTTTCCAGAACCTTCTGAGTTGAATACTGGCCAGTTTCTCCCACCATCTGCAAACCTAGTGGGCAAGCCAACCAGCCATTGCCTCTGAGGACTTATTGAGACTCTGATAAGGAGCCTTGGCCAGGGAACCACTTTGTGGCTGATAACAGTTTCCACACCCACTACCACGAGGACACACCCACTCTCCCTGTTAGCTTTCCAGAGTACCCTCATCTACAGATGGAGACATTCCGTCATGCCGAGGGGCATATGGAGGCTGTACTTTCTGCTTGTTTTCTGTGAACCCCAGACTGCTGTGAAGACGGAAATCTCTTAAGCAAAATGCCATGTAAGAAAGCCAGAGATCACGTAGCCCTTCAGGCCAGGCTCGGCTTGCCTGCCTCTGTGCATTTACAGCTTCCGCCTCTCAGCACTGAACCATAGACCCTTGTTTGGATGCACCAGTGTTTGATCCATTTATCAATCTATGAATGTTGGAGCTCTTTCCAGTTTTTTTTTCTATTATTAATAAGGCTCTCATAAACATCAAAAAGCAAGAAGTACAACAGAAAGCCTTGAGGGTCACACATGTGGGGAGCCGCAAAGCACATTCCACATGGCCGAGCAGGCACAAAAGCCAAATGGTTCTCGGGGCATCCATGCTGCTACCCTCACTTAGGACCTGCCTCTGGGAGACAGCATCCTTGCCTGGCTGGCCCTGCTACCTCAGAACATACGAGATGGGTCTCGGGCTTAGTCCTGCGGGCTCACCCACAGTACCAGGACTTGCGCCACTTTATGGAGCCATGAAATGGAGCCATCTCGTCCCAGGGATCGTCAGTTGTCCGAACCCCACCCTCACGCCAGCCATGGCCGGGGTTAAGGAGTTCGGGTACAGGCTGACCATCAAAGTACCACTCCCAGAGTGTCAACCTGCCTCTTGGACACCACCTCCCTCATGTTCAGGGGTATAGCTGACCATCAAATTGTCACATGCAGAGTGTCATCCTGCCTCTGAGACATCACCTCCCTCCTGTTCATGTTTGGTAAAGCCTGAAGCAGCATGGTAGAGAGGTATGCTAGTTCATTGCCCTAATTTTCAAGTCATGCAAAACCCTGTCACCCAACAGCTGGATGATTTGGGAAAGCCAGATATCCACCTGGGCTGAGCCTCCTATTGGGAGAGAAGAGAAATTAGTTCATGCTGATGACACCAGTGGCCACCCTGTGCTCATCTCCTGCCACAACGACCCAACAAACTCCTGCCCCCAAGCCTTGGGATGTCCTCTGTCCATGTCTGGAGCCTGTTCCTGCTCTGGACTGGTGAGTTGGGTTTGCTTCCTGGCTGTGACCGGGACATACTGGGACAGATAAACATTCATTGGAGGAGTTTAAGAAGGCTGGGTGACACTATAGATGGGAAAATGCTTCTATCTGTGGAGGTGTGATTGGGTAAAGGCAATACCAGTCCCCAGCCGGGCTCTGTGGTCTGAAAGTGTGGTCAGGGGACCTTCAGTAAGGGCTGATGTGTCAGACAATTCCATGGAACACCAGCAAAAGAGAGAATGATATAGGGGCAATTTGGACAGACTTCCTGTTGTCCTGAAACACACCAACTTCCTTTGAAAACCCAAGGGTGATATCTGGGAGGCAATGTCCCTCCTTCTTGAAGCAGAGTCCTCATCCAGCGTATACTCCTGTGACATTGACTGTTTCAACAGGTGATAAACTCACATGATGGGAGAGACTCAGATTTGGAGTGATGTTGGCATGGAAACAGCCAAGGGACCTCAGACAAGCCTCTCCAAGCATCAGTTTCCCCAGGTGATGCCCGATGCCCCAAGCTTTAGTTGTCCATATGTTGTAAGCACAAGGGTTCAGGATAGCCAACGGTGCTGGAGGCTGCCTGGGGGCAGGGAAGAAGCTAGAGAGAATGTTTCTTCTGTGGGTACGAGCTTCCCAGTGGTCCCAGAACTAAAGTCTGGCCTCCATAGCGCCTCTCAGTGAGCTAAGAGATGACTCTGTTAAGAAATCCAGGTCTGAGGGCTGGTCTGGGGCAGGCCTGAACCCCTCACAAATTCACAGCCAGTGCTTCTGACATTTATAAAGTACCTACTGGACATAGCCCGCATGGGGCTTGGGGTGAGATGAAGTGGGGTAGGATCCTGGAGATCTGGAAAGCCAATATCCCAGGCCTGCGTCTGACTCAAAGCCAGGGCCAGAGCTGCCTGGGAACTTAGGTCCAGTTGAGCCCAGGCTCTGCAACTCACAGACTCCAGGTTGTTGGTGACTCTGGGTTCTTACCCAAGCCTGAGGAAGGAGAAGGTGTATTCCCACTTAGGCTCATTGCTTAGACACAAAAAAATAAGGCCCAGAGCAAGCCATAGTCGAACCATGTTCTATCCCAGCATTGGTGGCTCCAGGAACCTGAAGTTACACTGTGTGGTCTATTACAGCAACTTCAAAACCTACCCCTGTGCTGAGTGATACAGGTGATACCCTGCCTGTTGCCCTACCCATCATCATTTACGCCCCAGCCCTGAAGTAGACACCTCTGAACGTGCTCAAGCAAAATAAGTGCCAGCCGCTCTTTCCAGACACAGCCTGGAGCCCACATGGACTGGCCCTTTCCAGTTTCCCTCTGCCAAGAGGGCAAACCCACCCTTGGCTGTTCACCTGGCACTGTCTAGCCAGGGCCCTTATTTAGCGATACCAAAAGTGAGATAATCGCTCTATTGTTTTTGCCTCCTATTGAAACCTTATGGAGGCAGAAACAACAATCAATTTTAAATAACAGCTTCATTTGAACCAATTCAAAGAAGACTGATCTTGCTTCCAATTCGATTTGTGATGGCAGCACCCAGTAGGAAACCGGTAACTGAATTATTTTTCACCACAAACATTTTGGCATTTTATATCCTGGGTGGGGTGATCTTAAAAGCTGCCTCATTGTTCAGAGTCGTTTCTAAGATGATGTGCCAAACACAAAAGCAGGCTGTGCCCGCATTGCCATGGGTGGCGACCTGCCACAGCTCCCACAGAGGGGCTAAGGGTCAGACTGTGGATTAAGTCACCGACAATGAAGCAATTGGAGTGGCATGTAGGTCTTGGGCACTGACTGGGCCCGTTGGCCTAACCTTTAATCTAAGTGCTGTCTGAAACAGGAGTGGAGGAGATGGCCAGACTAGGCAGCATAGGTTCTGTCCTCCAAACACAGACAACTTGAAGCCCTCGATGTTCCAAGCCTCTTTGTTCGGTTCAAAACTGAACCTGACAATGGGGGCCAGGATAGTGTGTTGAGGGAGCCAGGGTGGATGGTGGGGCTTCACGGTCATGGCAAGCATCTCTGGTTTCTGTCCTTGGAGCTCAGTTTTCACGTCTGTTAAATGGGTGCTCCTGATGGGGCGTAAGAAGCAGGCACAGAGGAGTGATGGACACTCCGCACAGTGGGTCCCTTCTTGTTCTTTGTCCCTGTTGTCTTTCAGGTCCTCCCTAAGCTCCTGGTGAGATGGGGGAGGCTCTGCAACAGACAGTCTGCACGGACATCCCTGTCCTCGTGCTCAGCAAGCCAGCTGAGCTGCAGCCCCGTTGAGATGCTCCTTCTTTGAGAGTTGCAGTCAGTAGGAGCTGATCAAATGGGGGAGAAACCCGCCCACCAATATCTGAAGAGCTGAAGCAGCAGCCGGGCCTGCACTCGAAGCGGAAAATCCCCTGCAGCATCAGAGTGGAGAAGGGCAGAGCCTTGGGTCTCTTGATGCTGTGAGTTTCTCAGCTGTTGGCGGTGGCCACCTCAGCGATCCAGCACAGACCTCATTCCTGCAGGGAGACAGGGGCAGTGGCTAGATCAGCCTCAGAGAGCCTCTCTGGAGGTGAAATGGGCCAGGCAGACACAGGTGCGAGGGTGGGTGTCACACAGGCTGAGCACTAGTTTCTGTTGTGGGAGTGTGGAGGCCACAGTTTCAAACATGGCTGCTGACTCTGCTTCGCCAGCTCTGACCCTTTGGGCCCACGGCTGTTTGTAGGAACCGGGCCCTAGAGTCTGGGGCAGTGCAGTGTGCTGAGGAATTGGGGGCTCTCTGAGGTATCTGAATGATCTTCCTTGGTAGCAGATTCTTCCCAGTTGAGGTCACATGCTGCAGACTCCTGGCCTCCAGCTTTTTCTGCCAACCCCCTGTCAATAACTGTGTGTCTTTCCCGCTTCTTTCTTTCTTTCTTTCTTTCTTTCTTTCTTTCTTTCTTTCTTTCTTTCTTTCTTTCTTTCTTTCTTTCTCTTCCTTCCTTCCTTCCTTCCTTCCCTCCTTCTTCTTCTTCCCTTCTTCTTCTTCTTCTTCTTCTTCTTCTTCTTCTTCTTCTTCTTCT
>NW_026596051.1:18538201-18544009 GCF_907164565.1 Psammomys obesus | reverse complement strand
CTTCTTCTTCTTCTTCTTCTTCTTCTTCTTCTTCTTCTTCTTCTTCTTCTTCTTCTTCTCATTTTTTTTCTCCCCCTCCGCAGCTGCCAGGCAGCTTTGGGCCTGGTTTGTGTTCAGACCTGAGGGCAAGATGCCTTTCACCCAGCTCCCTACCCAGCATTCTCTCTGCCCTGAATGGACTGATTCCTTATCTTGACCATAATGATCCCATTGTCCCAGGGCTTTTAACTGTGAGCAGCCACAAATCCTCTTGGCAGGAAAGAAATACATTTTTGGTCCCCAGGGCTCGCTTTTGGCTCAGAGTCTGCAGCCTTCCCAGGCAGACTTCAGAGGTCTGCGCTGCACCCTGCTGGACGCACCCTGGCCCTTTCACCCCCTGTGCTGCCTTGTCGGGAGGTGCGGGAGGTGGGGAGAGGGGAGATGTGCCCTTAGTACACTGGGTGGAAGAGGAAGAGGCCTCTTGGGAGCAGCAGGGCCCTCCTCGACCCTCTTTCGGCCCCCACCACTTCCGATGTTCTTCAGTTCCAAGGACCTACTACCATCTGTGAGAACTCACCTCACACCCACGGACTTCCCCTAAGATATACCCAGGGGTGGGTTCTGGGTATCCCTACTTAAGGGGAATGCATGGGCTGAAGGAAAGGAGCTGTTGTATTGGCCACAGGGGCTTGAGGGTGCCATCTCCTCTACTCTCTCCTTACAGGGGGGAGACTATCTCAAGTTCATGAACTGGACAAAAGGCCAAATCCACTCAAGATGGCATGCAGGCACTTTGTGTTTTGAACCAGCACTGAGCTGGACTGTTTGAACCCAGCTCATAGATTTGATATAAAAAATAAAAGCCGCTGCCAGTGCTCCAGGAAGGGCGGCCTTCTTGCCAGAGCAACGTGCCTCCCGTCCTCTGCCCCCACCCTGGGGGGCTTCAAAGATCCGAGCTGGAGCTGCTTCTGTTAAGCATTAGCAATCCTGAGTTCTTTTGGATTCCTTCCTGAGCTGTAAGGGGATATCCGGATTAACTTTCCCCACTCCACTGATTGCTTGTCTGCATCCGGGTTAAGTATACTCACACGTGTCCGTGCGTGCTGCAGGTTGGGGCTGGCGGGGGAACCCGGGCATGCTATCCTCAGGACAGCACCCTGCAACCAGGGCCCGTTTTCCTCCACTTCACTGGGGTAACTTCAGGTCACCTTGCCTGAATGCTTCTGGAGGCTGTGCAGCCTTTATTTCGAGGCCCCAAGTCATATCTGATGTCATTCTCCTGGAGCTGGATTGAAGGCTCAGAACCTGGGCTCTCTGCATCTGGGCCTTCCAGAGTTTGTAGTTTCTGCTCCTCTCCCCTACCACCTCAGGGACCTGGGCCATAGTCACCTATAGGCCTCAGTATTCTCAATCATAGAGTCTGACACCTTTGGCTGTGCAAAAGAGACCCGGAAATGTAGAAGGCCAGGACCATAGAGACCAGGTCTACCCCAAGAATAGATAAAACTGTTGGCCCACAGCTCACGCGGAGCCCTCCTCCATAACCTAGAGCTGCATGTGGGAACAGTGAGGGCTCACAGCATCCCAGGGAGATGTGAACTCCCCACCTCACCCTCAAAAGATGTGAGATACAGAGCAAGGTGGCAGGTGTATCCCTATGGCAGGCTAATCACCAGCTGTTTAGCTGTCGCTCCAGGCACCAATCCGGAGAGCATGAACAGCTGCTCCTCTGTATGGGGCACAAGCCAGAGCCTAGAGCACCATTCATGGGATTAGGAAAGGAAAGAGACTAAGGTTTGTTGACAGGCCCAGTGGAGCTCTGGCTATATTCAAGAGCTAATTCCCAGGAGGCCAGGCTCTGGAATGGCAGGTCTTACTACACCCAGGGCCCTTGGAGCTCACAGGTGATCAGCTCCAGGCCACCTTTTCTGTGTAACAGACAGTCTGGCTGCCAGGCCAACACATTTCTGCAGAACTCACAGCCTCCTGGAGACTCAAAGCTCCACCCTGCTACTCCCCACACCCCAGCCAAGGAGGTCCCTGCCTCTTTAGCCTGGCACCCAGACTTTCTTCACAATCTCCTGTTACATCTCTCTTCCCCTACCCACAACCCCAGGATTCAGTTTCCCAAAACACAATTACCGGTTTCTGCAGCTGGCCCATTCCTGAGCCCCTTCCTCCTCTGTGGGAATCCATTCCCCACAACCTAAGTGTTGGTGAAGACCTGTCTAGAAATTCTTATTTTTATGATTGAATTTTGAGCCAGGGAACCCAAACCTTTTCTGGGTCTTATGACTCGCTATGTGGTCCCAGGCTGGTTTATTCACATCTCTGAGCTTCATGATTGTGCCTGTAGCAATATTCACAGAATCCAGAAATGCTGTTCTGTTTGAGCAAAGACAGATTTGGGATCACTGATTGCAGAAGGATGAGGGCTGCCTCCCTATCTCATCAGTTATCTAGCCTCTCTTCTGGGTGCTCTGAGATGCAGATTCTATCGTGGCAATTCCGAGGCCCTGGGCCCAGGAGGCCTCTCTATAAGTGTGTGGGAGCATCCCTGAGAACAGTCTTTTCCCTAGTGGGATCAACTGTCTTACCATGTATCACCCCCAGGCCCCTGGCTGTGCATTTGGACCATATTGGCATCTTATAAAGTTCTTTCCTCATAGCACCAGAGAGAACTGAGGTCTCCCTGATCTGCCTCAGCCAGCCTATTCTGTTCCTCTTATCCCTCCAGGCTCAGTTTCCCCATCTGGGCCTAAGCCCAGTACACACTAAGTGTGTCACCACATAGTGAGGGTAGGTAGAGCCTGACACTTCTGGGATACCACAAGGATCCACAGTGGTTGATGAGGCTTCTCTCTCTCTCTCTCTCTCTCTCTGTGTGTGTGTGTGTGTGTGTGTGTGTGTGTGTGTGTGTGTACACTAAAGGACAGCTTTGGCACTTCAGGCCAGAAAGGGACTGCTCTGGTGTCTGACTCAGGAACAGGGGAGGACAGGACTGATGGGGGTGGGGACATGAGAGAAATACAGGTGAGGGGGTCACAGCAGGGATCTTGGCAAGGGCCTGTAGCCCACCCGACTGGAGTGAATCAGATCACAGGTGTTGAGGCAATTCTCCCACCCCCTGCCCAGGTCCTGTTGAAACCTTCCTCCCAAGCTACCCTGGATGCTGCCAGAACTTGCCACAGGTGGCTACTAGAGCTCATGGGGTCCTGGTTTGGAGACAAAAGGCCTCTCAAAGTATTTTTTGCTGGGGACTGAGGGTTGAGCAAAGGTCGAGAGTAGATGGCACTGGAGGCCGTCTCTTTAGTAGAGTCTCTTTGCTCTGGGCCACAGTGACAATAACCAGGTACTGATTTGTGTCAGAAGACCTGGGGACTGTCCAGCTCGCTCTGACCACCCAGCAACTCAGCAACGGCATCTGGACCCCAAGCCCACCCCATCTGTGGGGGAAGACCTCTTGGGACAGGTCCCACCACCCCTTGCCCACTTCAAGAGGCCACCGGAAGAATACCCTGGGTGCCAAAACTACACAGAGCTCCCAGTGCAGACGCCTGGGGCGGAGCAGGGACGGAATGGGGTGAGCACCCCTGAGAAGCTAACTTTGGAATCAGCTAGAGGACCTCTATTCCTTTGTCTTGTAGCCACTTGCAGAAAAGAATTTTGGATCTATACTTTGCACATACCCAAAGCATTTTTTCTCATTAAGGAGACACCCTCCCCTACCCCCCACCCCCCCATGAAAGAAAGGCAGTTAGAACTCGGGCTCTCCAGGCACTCCATACCCTCCTGTGTGCCTGTGTAGGACACTCCTGGGAAGGTCTGAAGAGTCCCCTCACACCCTAGCTCAAGGACTGACCAATGCACCTGACGCTTAGATTACAAAGGTTTATTTAGAAAATGGTTTGGTTGTTTTGGCTGTCATTGTTTTTTGGCAAACAACTACTCTCGGTAATCGGAGATTGTCTGCACCCTCTCTCCTCCCCCAGACAGATGCCATTTTTAGGTCATAGGAAGTCAGCCCTTGCTCACAGGGAAGACTGAAAGGCTGGGGAGGGGAAGGATCCTTTCTTGCTGCAGTTGTCTGCCCTCTAAAACCCCTAACTTCACAGCCAAACTCCACAGAAGCCTTCTCAGGAACTGGATCCACAACCCAGCCACGGCCCCTCGCTGAGATAGGAAGGCAAAGGGGGTCTCCCTTTCTCCTCCCCACTCCCTGAGGCCCAATTGTCTTTCGCCCAGCTCCTGCCGGCCACATCAAACACCGTGCCCTGAGGTCCGGGCCACTCCTGGAACTTTGAGAAGCCACCCCTGGTTGGTCCCTCTGCCTGCCCGAGTTCGGAGCTGTCCGGGAGGTCAGCGCTAGGCAGCCCGAGGTCACTGCCTGAAGCCCCTTCTCCTCCTTCGGAAAAGAATGTGCTTGAAAGAGCGCCTGAAGTCCTGGTTGAAGACAGTGTAGATGACCGGGTTGAGCGAACTGTTGCAGTAGCCGATCCAAAAGAAAAACTTAAAGAGCGGTTCTGGCAGCTGGCAGGCCTCGCGGCAAATGCCGTACAGGCTGTAACTGAAGAAGAAGGGGAACCAGCACAGTACGAACACGCCCATGACCACCGCCAACACGAAGGTGAAGCGCTTCTCGCGCGCCTGGGCCACCTTGCGGCGGCACACGCTGCTGCGCGCCCGGCGCCGGCGCGACAGGAAAAACTCGACGGAGCGCGAGCTGGCCCGCGACAAGCGCCCCCCGGGACCCGGGGACCGAGAAGCCGTCCGGGCACCCTGCTCAGCCGCCAGCCCCGGCCCCGGTCCATCCGCACTGCCCATGTCCCCCTCGGCGCCCTCTCGCCGCCGTCCCCCCCGACGCAGCGCGCCCCGGCGCCTCCGCCTCTCCGCCGCGCTGCTCTCGTCCGGCTCGACTTCAGGGCGCGGGGGCGCGCAGTGCCCGTTCTCCCCCGCCGCCTTGCCCAGCCCGTTCTCGGTGGTAGGGGACGCGCCGTCGGGGCCGGCGGGGGTGCGTTTCTCGCTGAGCGTGCGCGTGCGCAGCTTGGCCACGCGGTAGATGCGCGCGTAGACCAGGCCCATGATGAGGCAGGGCGCGAAGAAGGAGCCTATGCAGGAAGAGAGGATGTACCAGGTCTCGTCGTTGAGGCCGCACTGCGGGTAGGCGGCGCCGTCGGGCCGGCGGTAGAACGACACGAGGGGCGGGAAGGAGATGACGGCCGAGATGAGCCACACGGCCACGATGGTGGCCTTGACGCGGCGCGGCGTGCGCTTGAGGTTGTACTCGACGGCCTGCGTCACCGACCAGTAGCGGTCCAGACTTATGGCACACAGGTGCACGATGGACGAGGTGCAGAAGAGCACGTCCAGGGCCAGGTACACGCCGCACCACACCTGCCCGAAGTACCAGTAGGCCATGAGCTCATTGGCCAGCGAGAAGGGCATGACCAGCGTGGCCACCAGGATGTCAGCCGAGGCCAGAGACACCAGGAAGAGGTTCTGCGGGGCGCGCAGCGCTCGGCTGGTCAAAACGGCGATCACCACAAGCACGTTGCCCACCACAGTGAAAACGATGAGGAAACCCACCACGGCCGCCAGCCCCGCCACGGCGCCCGCCGAGTACTGGCCCGGCGGCGGACCCCAGTCGGTCCCCGAGGCGTTGACACCCCCGCCGCTCCCCCATTCGCCCGCGTCGCTCCCGTTGGGGCCCTCAGCCGCCGCCACCGCCAGCGCCGCGGCCAGCGCCGGGGACGCCATGGTCCTCCCGAGAGCTACGCGGTCCTGCCAGGAGCCGGGGCGCAGCCGCGGCAGCTCGGGCGCCCCCCAGCC
>NW_026596051.1:18475885-18537801 GCF_907164565.1 Psammomys obesus | reverse complement strand
TGGAGGTGCCCGGGGAGCGCGGCGACGCGGCGGCGGGGGGGAGGGGGTAGGTCCCGAGTCCTCGCGCGGCCCCGCCCTCGGCCTGGCTTCAGTGGGAGCGCCCCGGCCGCCAGCCCACGGAGATGCGCTGGCCAAGCCGGCGCACGCAAGCGGCTCCACGGTCCCGGTGTCCGATTGGGCTGCGGGCGGCGGGCGGCGGCCTGGACGCTCGGCTTCCCATCCGCTTGGCTGGGGCTAGGCGAGCCGAGGTGAGGGCTGCCGCTCTTTCGGAGGGGCCCTCCCCCCGCGCCCAACCTCCGGCTGCAACTTTACTTTGCCGGGCCGGGCGCCGACATCCGTGGTCCTCCTGCCGCTCCCGAGTGCGGGCGCCCCCCGTGGTCCGCGTTCGACTGTGCGGGTGCCGCCTCGCCCTCCCCGCTAGCCGGTGCAGCGTCTCCGCCGCCGCCGCCGCTGCCGCCGCCGCCGCGGTGCACTTGGCGCGAGTGCCGCCGCCCGGGTTCGGCGGCTTCCAACTTGAGTCCAGTTGCGCAGCGGGGAGGGCGCAGCGGGGCGGGGCGGGGCGCCCCGCAGGCCCGAGCCGCCGGCCCGTGGGGGAGGGGGGCGGGGGGGAGCGGGCCCGGAGCCGGAGCCGGAGCCCGCGGCTGCCTGGGCTAACCTGCCGGCGGCGCCGGGGAGGAGCCCTAGGCGGCGGCGCAGGGCGCGCACTCGGCAAGGGCGCCCCCTCCAGGGCCAACGGCAGCCTGCGGGGCCGGGCTGAGCGCGGGCTGGCCTGAGTGGTGAGTTCTAGAAGCCTGCTCCTTCTAAGACCTTAGCCTCCACCTCGCTCGGTTACAAGCGGTGGGGCGCGCGGGCGCGCTCACCGGCGCGCAACAAGGGGCTGGATCGGGGTCCTCTGTCTGATTGGAGGGTGAGCTTATAGCAGCGTGCAGACAAGGCGGCCCCGCCTGTGCGCATCGTTCCGTGGAGCTTGGGGTCCCTGCTCCCCTGCAGAGCCACCTCCTCAGTCGGCCTCAGTTCCCTCCTCTGCGCACCTCCCAGCGCTGCGGGATCGTGAATCATAGCCATGGTGTCAGTGGAGGCTTGGATCAAGCTCCCAAGCTCTGTACTCATGTTGGCAATTGTTGGAGTTTAATCTTAATGCTGTGTGACCCTGCTTTTTACAGCTGGAGGGGACGCTCCGGATCAGCACCTTTGACAAAGTCCAAACTGACCTACCCCATGCTGGGCGATTTTTAGGGAGTGCCTTCAGGGGAGAGCGAGCAAATGTTGGGGAGACCCCATGTGTCTATTTCACAGAGGTTCTGACATCCTTGGCCTGAGCTGAGTGCTAGGCACTGGTCTCCGCCTCCAGACAGCCCCCAGGTCTACAGACACAGAGCTCTAGAGAGGAAGTGGCCAAGAGAATAAACTGGACAGACCTAACATTTCTGTGCTAGGACTGGAGGAGGACCATTCTCCCCATCAAGGCTGGCCAGGACCTCTCCCTACAAGGGTCAGATAGACTGGAAGGGGAGAGGAGTTGCCAACCCACTGGTAGAGGGCTTCTGGATGCCCATGACGTCCAAAGTCAGCATGAGGGCTTTGGAGCGATGACCTGTGGTGCCTGCTTCCCCTTGCAGTCCTTGAAGATAATGCAGCCTCCTTGGGACCCACAGGGCTACCCTCAGGGCAAGGATGCCAACTAGGATCAGGCAGAAGTCAAACATTTCAGAACATGGGCCTGTCCTGAGTACTTTGCCCTTGCAGGAAAGTGCCATCCTGGGCACTTTCTAACTCAGGGGTAGCAAAGTGTCCTGTGCTGTCATCTAAGAATGTGACCTGAGAGGAAGAGTGGTCATTAAAGTGTCCTTCTTATCCTGAGGCCCTAACAAGGGCCACTGAGCAGAAGACCTTCAGCTGGTTTGTGAAGCCTCCACACCACGACCCCATCATCAGCACACTTGAGTGAGAGGAGGCCTGTCTGGCTATTCACCCCACAGTGAGCCCCATCAAAGCTCTGGAGCTCCCCCCACCCCTACCCCAGGCTAGAAGGAAAGCTTCTGGGAGGAGGCCACAGTAAGTATCACCTTTGGAATATATGCAGGGGTTATTAGAAAAAGGCTTTGTGAGCCATGGGACTGAGGTAGTCCCTGGTGTGTGAATGCTCCCTAGGTCAGAGTGCTCCTTAGGAATGTGGGTGCTCCTTCAGATGGGATGCTTCCTAGGTGAGAATGCTCCCTGAAGTGTCCGGCTTAGTTCCCGAGGTGTGGGGAGCCAGAGGAAGGTGAGGAGATGTTCACACGGGTACTGGTCTGATACAAGTGTTGAGAGATGGCTTCTCTCCTTGCTGGCAGCCCTGTGGACCTTCCCGGGTCGGAAGTGCTCTCTTGTAAAAAGCAGAGGGGACAACAGGCAGTCTATTGCAAGCCCTGACCGCACACAGCCTTGTGCTTCCAAGTGATGGCTGCCTAGGTGCAAGACATACAAAGGCAAAGGAATTGCCCCGGGAGCACTGCAAGCGAAGCCTGGCAAGGGCGTCTGGAGGGCTTGCCAGTGAGTGACCTGGGGTGTGGGATGCTGACCACACCTCCAGGCATAACTGAGCGGGAGCCACTCTTGAGTCAGTAGTCAGAGGTGAGGATTGAGGAACCTGCTGCCAGTCCTTGAGTTGGGAGTCCTGGGCTGCATTTGGGGCAGGTGTTAAGGTCTCTGAGATGGCAGGAACTTGTAAAGAGGCTGGACAAGCCCCTTTGCCCAGAGATAGCCAATGAGGCCTGACAGTTTGCTTCTGCTTTTTCTGTGGCAGGCAAGCACTGTGTGCCCCCCAAGACTGTGTGTTCAAGAGCAAGCAGTTGGTGTCAGGCCCCACTGGTCTGTCTGTGCCCACTTTGTGGGGGTGTGCTAGAGAAGTCCTGGTTCATTTCAGAAGGAAAGGCATGTGAAGTAAAGCATCCTGGGTATTCAGAGACATACTGTTGAGTGATGCCTAGAAGCATGGGGTTGGTCCAGCCAGGGTCACATGGTGCCTGGATATTGGGTCCTGGGCCCTCAGTTTCATGCCAGGCTTCTGCCAAGTGATCTGGCTGCGTGCCCATGGATGAGCACGCCACAGAGTAGCCCTGACAGATGACAGCGGGAGCTGGTCTCCTGGGATTACCCTGGTGCACTCACAGGTACCAATGAGCACACACGTGCCTCCCTCCCCCACGGACTCACGCATGTGCATGTTCGTGGACACACATCCACATGAGTATGCTTCTTCAAGCGTACACACATGTACCCATCGCTTGATGACATGAATGTACACCTGTTTATGCATACACGTATGCAGCTGTTTATACGTACACCACTTGCATGAGCACATCCATACCTTCACACCATGCGCGTGCATCCATACCTTCTTACGTTTTACAGTGTACCTGTGTCCTGACCCAGGCACACACGGGTGTACAGGGATCTGCACCTGTAAGCATCCGATCAAAGGCGTGCATGCAGGCACATATGTGCCTGTACGCCCACGTGTGTATTCACACACACAATGCAAGCCATATTCGCATAGAGGCATGCATGTGTACAAATAGGTCCATGCACATACGTTGTGTGTTCAGTCAGTCACGACTCGGTTTGAAGAAAACAGAGTTATCAAATGTGAATTTAAACTCCTGCTCATGACTTTCTTTGCTGCTTGGCAGCTGAGGAACCTCCCTATTCCCAAGCCTCAGTTTCCCTGTCTGTATAATGAACACACTGCATTGCTGTTTCTAATAGCCGTGCTGGCTCTGTGACTCTCCCTCCCCGTGAGAGAATGACATGTCTGCCCCGCCCATCTTTGTCTTTGGCTGGTACCTGTAGGTGCTGAGGAGAGCCAGGCTCAGAGGGATACCCCATTTCACTTGCTCCAGCTGGTAACAGAGTCAGGGAAACAGAGCTGGGTTTCTTGTCTCCAGACGAAGAGGATGTGTTTTTCTTTGGAGTGGAGCTGAGGATTTTTTCCCTATGTTTATGTGCAATTTCATTTTTAAAGATGAGCAGGGAAAACCAAGGCTTGCTTCCCTCCCTGCCTCTCCCTAAAGAATTCCAAAGACCAATCTGTCTTGTCAGAATGTGGCAGGGATCTGGTAGCTGGGCCGGCTCCTGGCGCCCCAGCCTTCAGACTAAATCCATTGCATATTGATCATTGATTTGGCAAAGTCGAGTTCCAACAGAGCTGACAAAATCCTCTTGAGGGAGAAGCGCTCCTGGGCTAGCTGGGATTGGCACAAGGTATAATAGAAAACAGAGGGTCAGCATCTCTCACAGGGTACCCACTGTGTGCCAGTCACCTGGGGTTCGAGCTCCAGTCTGCCTCTGCATCCCCAGGTGCTGGCAGCCTCAATGCCTCTAGCCTGCCACTTTGCCAGCCTGTACCCCTAAAGTCTATATCAGAGTCCCAGCTGCTCCCATTGCTGCTGCAGTTGCCCGAGCCTGTTTGAGTGCCTCGGCTCCAAGTCCCCACACTGTTCAGTCCCTGATTGGGTCTGCAGACATGAACTAGCATTGTTTGTATGCAGCCCTGCAGATACACAAAGGATTACACCAAGAGTTATTGTCCCCATCTGCAGCTCCTCCAGCCTTGGGCTTTAGAGACTGCTGGGGCAGGGCCTGGAGCCTGAGCTGTGTGGCTGACTGTGTTTAGAACATGACCTCAGGAACTACCTTTCTTTCTTTGGCTGCTTTTCAGGCTGCCCACAAGGTCTGTTACTCTTGGTCCAAGGCCTACTCACACCAGGAGCTACAGGTGGGAGGCTGTGGGTCCAAGCCAGCCAGTGAGACCTCTTTGATGGCAACTAAAAAATGTAGAGGACTCACTGCTGTCCTTCCTGTTTGGTTATAAGGATGTGATGCCAAGAGCTGTAGCAGCTGTCATATACCAAGAGGAGATGAGCACCAGGACGAAAGTCACAGAAGAAAGAGTGCATGCCCCTAATGCGTCTACTTTGGAGCCACCATGAACTACCCTGGAGCCACCCTTGGGCCAGACTTCCTGCTGTTGAGGCACAAACCAAATACGCTCTTCCTGGTGTGTTCCAAGAGCTGCTCATAGTCAAGTCCCCAGTACTTGACATGTCTGAGCAAGTCAAGAATCATGCACCACAGAGTGTCCTAGAGCATGCCAGTGGGCCCACTGTGAACACAGGTGTTTGTGAGTGAAGGAGAGAGGCAAGCAAGTCATGGGAGACTGGAAGATAGAACCAAGCCAGGGCTTACAGGGAAGGAAGGGCCAAAAGACGTGGACTAGGGCAGTCACCGGAAATGAGAGAGACCAGGGAAACAGATTATCCAGAGTAGCCTCCAGGAGGACCTCGCCCTGCAGACACAGTTCAGGCCTCTTACATGGAAAACTGTAGGGGAAATTGTGTGTGCATATGTGAGCACATGTGTGTGTGAACATACATGCATATGTGCATGTTTTTGTGTGTGCATGTGTAGCTGTAAGTGGATACATGTGTACACAGATGTGAATGCATCAATACACACGTATGTACATACATGTGCCTGTGTTTATGTACATGCATTGCTAATGTATGGTTAGAATTGGTTATGTGGGGGTCTCTGTGCAACAGCAACAAGAAATGAAGAGACACAGTAGAAATGACACCGTCTATTCTGGACACAGAGACTGAAATGCCATTAGTTGTTCCTTTACTGCTGGGTCATCTGCCCTCATGAGCCTCAGATTTCTACTTGTGAATTGAGCTCTTTCTTTGTATCACCTAGCCTGTTTTAAAAGCTTGACTTTGATAAATTAAAAAAATATAATAAAAGAGCTAATATTTACAATTCCTGATACTTGGAAACCTCTTAATAAACTGGTTGATATTTATCACCATCATCATCACCATTATTAATCACTATCACTGTCACATCATTACCACCGCTACCATCATCACCATCATCACTACCATCCTCACCACCAGCACTATTGTCCTGCATCTGGTCCTGGGTGATGGGTCTCCTCTACATTGTTTTTCAGGGTTCCTTGGCCTCTACCTGCACACAGATAGAACTCAACACCCTGGGATTTGTGTCCACCTGGGAGTCTCAGGATAGGCCTGCTAATTTTCAACACTGAGCAGAGTTCTGGGCTTAAAGTCACAGATAGAACAACCTTACACATGGCCACAGGAACCCAAGAGGTACCTCAGCTGGCTTGGGACCAGAGGGGATTTCTTAAAGAGGCAGCCTCAGTTCTGGTCTCTTTAGCTGAACAAGATCTTGGCAGTCCTCCCATACATTCTGTATGTTGTTCCTCATGACAGCCAGGCTACCATGAGGTCAGGCCCCTTGATCCCCCTTCCCACCTATGCAGATATCTGACAGGCTAGGAGAACCTCTACCTTTCATTTATCTCCTTGTTGCCCAAGAGTTAGATCTTGTTCATGTCCCCACTGCAGATATGATGATATCTGTTAGTTTTAGTGGGTACAACTCAGAACCACCTGGAAAGAATGTCTTAGTTAGGGGTTATCTAGATCTGTTTGGCCCATGGGCATATCTTTGGGGGCTTATCTTGGTTGTTATTTAATGTAGAAAGTCCCAGCCCACTGTGGGTAGCACCATTTCCTAGGCAGTGGGTCTTGGACAATATGAGAGGGGAAAGCTAGCTGAGAGCAAGCACGCAAGGACACACTAACTCTTCTGCTGCTGCAGATGGGATGTGACTAGCAGCTTGAGCTCTTGCCTTGATCATCCCACAATGATGGGCTGTAATTTAGGATGGGAAGCTAATGAACTTTCCCTCTTCTATGGTGCCTTTTGCCAGGGTGTCACAGCAACAGAAAGTAGGATAAGGTATTTGAAGGCAGATGTACTGCCTGGGAGCAGAGAAGCACTCAGGTGGCCACTGTCCCCCAAGTGAGCACTAGTCCCCCAAAGTGAGCACTCCATGGCACCTCCCTATTTCCATGAAGACGGTTGTGGGACCCTCGCTTGGTGCCAAGGGCCTCTCTCTTTAGAATGCCCTCACTGCTTCTCTCATTGTTGGGAGCTGTTGTTTCTCTGTGCTCCCTTTGGGATGGGCGCCCCATTGCTACATTGCCTTTTACTTGGCATCAGTGCAGCAAGAGAATGAAGAAATCCTGTTAGCGCTACTTTTTAATCGATTTTATTCATGTTTCTTACGTCTCTTTCTCCCTTCACCACCTCAATCCTTTCCAACAACCCCAAAACTGGGTAGGGAAGAAAAAATCTTAGTGGGGAGAAGAGGTGTAGTTTTTCTTAGCTACTTCCTGCTGGTTAAGGTTGTAGGGTTCTGTGGGGCAAATCCAATCTTCGTTTTAGGATATCTCCAATGTCTTCTCATCCAGCTATATCAACAGCAACCAAGAGTAGCAGGGTGGGGATGGAGGAAGCACCAGCAGCCTTTTTTCTCAGAGCCCCCTCAACACTCTCTGGGCTCTGGCCTTTATTCCCTCTCCAGAGTCCTCAAAATTAAACTATCTGCAGCTGGCAAAGAGGCCCTCTCACAGCCCGAGTGAGGCAAATAGTTTGCTGCTGTGGACCATCTGAATCAGTCCCATATCCTACACGCGGGATCAAGACGAAAACATGTTACATCCACAACAAAATCCCACACAGAGAGTGAGGGTTTATTCACAGCTAAGACACCCAAGACCCAGAGAGTACTGAGGACAACCTCACCCATGCCTCTTCCCAGTTGTTGCCACCAAGTATGTGCAGCGTTCCAGAGGGGCTGTAGAGTGGCATAGATCCAATCCAAGAAGTGTCACAGGTGACCGAAGACAGGGCCACCCATTCTTGCATCTCTGTGGCCCATGAGCCGGACACGAGAGTGGCGGCTGTTGGGTGTATAACACAGTGTGGGATCTCTGTAGTTCTCGGCCCACCCTCATCATGCTGAACCTTGCATCTCGGCTGTCCCTCGGGGAAGCTTGTCCTCAGCATGTTCATTAGGCAGAAGTGATTGCATGCCACAGTTTATGAGACTAACTGTGTCCGTGGCAGACAAGAGCTGCAGAGCTAGAGGGCGCAGAGAGGCACTTGTTTGGCTTGGCTGTGGGTTTTTAAGAGTGGAAAATGCCAGAGTTCTTAACATGTTCAGAAAAACAATCTGAGAAAGCTCATGTTCGCTCTGAACCTGGAAGCTGCCTCTGGCTCTCTTCGCTGGTGTGTTGAACCTCCAGCCACTGCCCCACCTGGCCTGGCCATCCACAGGGGAACACCTCACTGTCCTATCCGTCTCATAGACACCACACAGGGGCCTCTGACCCTGAACACTAGCTCAGCAAAACTGGCTGTTTCTTCTCAGGGTTTTCCCTTCCCAGAATCCTCAAGAAGGAAGGAAGGATGGCCCATCTGTGTTCCAACTTCTGCTGGAGATCTGTTTTGTGTAGGAATGAGACTGGGCTCCTGTTTAGAGCCAAGCATTGGAATTGGCTGATTTACTTGAATGAGCCCTCCCCCCAAGTCTTCAAGAGAGAAGCTTCTTTTTCTCTTGTGTGCTAAAGCCCACCAGGGCTGGCACGAGGACCCTGGCCCTGCACAGTAGCAGCCTCATGTGGAGGTCCCAAGGAGCCACTCTAGCTCTGAGTACGGCCCTGTGTCCATGTCCCCAAAGTGACACAGGAAACTACAGTACTGCATCCCTAGAGCAGCTTCAGCCAGAAGGTGCCCATTGCTGACATCCTCTTTTTTAATTAGGGTTCTCTGGCCTAAAAGGTATTAAATGGCACCTTGACTCAACCATGGTTGGGTCTCATGAGAAGAACATTTTTCTCTGAGCATGTCTTGCCACTTCACCTGGAAGAGAGGGAGAGAAAAAGAGACTCACACATCCTTGCCTGTGTTTTGGGAGGTAGGGTCTTTGCAGATGTGATCAAGTTTAACGGAGGTCACATTGGATCAGAGTGATCCTCGTTCCAATGTGACTAGTATCCTTACTGAAGTGGGAGACATAGGAGAGAGACCACATGGAAAAGGAGTGTCGAATGACTGACCCCAGCCAAGGACTGTCTGGCCACTGAAATGTCAGAGAGGCTGAAGAGGCTCCTAGCCTCAGAGGAGTGTGGGGGAGTCTCTGTGCTCAAGGACAGAGATGGCCCAGTCACCTCTAGTGGATGCAACGATTCCCTTGACGAGCAGAACCAGTGTTCGAGGAGCCCTGCACTGAGTGGCAGCCATAGGACCCAGAAGTGGCAGCGCAGAGCATTCCCCTGGAGCCTGCAGAAATGGAGAGGTGACCATGAGCCCCTGCAAAGCCCCAGAGCTTCTGCTTAGAAAGGGGCCAGACTAGAGTGGGGTCAGTGCTGGGTGCTGATGGCAGAAAATGCCAACACCCTTGTCCTCACCACTGTTCTCTTCCACCCAAGCCTAGAACCCCGGATCTCACCTGACTGGAGTTTCTATGACCTTTGCTACTTTGCCATATCCTGAGACTCTGTTTATTCAGCTGACAAATGAGTAGGCTGGTTCTAATGCTTCCTAAGGCCCTCTGGGCTCTGGATATGCTAACCAGCGAGTCTTTAGAAGAGCTTGAATTATAAGGCATTGTTATGCAGGAACACAGCCACACAAAGATAACTTGATGAGGGAACAAAGGCTTAAACAGGTATGTCAGGTGCCGGGATCAGACTTAGAGAGACTATTTGAAAACCAAAGCCCCTCACCACCATGCCCTGGGAGCAGCGTTCGATTTGAACAAAGGGTTTGTATCGACAGGACATGTTATAGTTCGATTTCTAGGAAAGAACATAATGAGATGCCTCATTCTAAATATTGTTTCAATTGCAGCAGGACCTGTACTTCATTCTTGTTACCCAGGAGACTCTTTGTGTCAGGCCAGCCCATACTCACAGGCAATCTGTGCAGCCTGGCAGGCAGTTCGGTCAGCACTGCCCTCCTGGGAAGTGATCAGGACCAGGGACCCATTGGTGTAGAGTGAACCTGTAGTCTTGGGTGTTGTAGGCAAGGACAATTGGTGTCCAGAAAGGAACAACATTTCTTCAGGGTCCTACCTGGAAATGGCGGACATAAGGATCTCGCTGTGTTCTGGGGAGACCTAGGTGCCATTCCACCCTGGCCTGCAGGAGAGGCCTGGCCACAGATGCTGGGCTGAGTTCAGTGCAGGCTTCCCCAGAGGGCTTTGTACCCTGCTGTCCCTACAGGTGGCTGATTATGAGGCACCCAGCACTCTCCTGCTGTAGGTCTTGGGGCACATGCTGCCTCAGCCCTCTCGGACTTGCTTTGTGCCCCTAATAAATCCCTAACTGTATTGCTCTTTCCCCATGCCCCAGTGCCTCCCACCTCCACACCTGAGCCCACTACCCTTCCCACCACATTTCCACAGCCTACTTTCTCCCACTCTCAGACTAGGAAGCCCCAGAAAGCCCTTCTGTACCTTCTGGTGGGGTTGGCTGCCTCCTGGCTCCCCAGGACGCCTGAGAGTTGGCAAGACCTTGCTGTAGGGTCCAGGGGCATTAGCTTCGTACCCCGATGCCTCTGTCTGCACAGCAAAGCCTGGCTCCTGCTCAGAGTCCAGCTCGTATACCTGACTGTGGGAACCCAGCTATGGTCTTTGTCCATCTGCAGTCTATGAAATGGCTGTGTCTTTGTGAAGTGGGTGTCAAAGAGGGGCTGAGTCCTGGCCACCTGCACCCCACGCTCATGGACACCACAGCCACAATGGTTTCAGTTGTAGCCTCAATGCAGTAACAGATGCTGTCATAAAGTGTCCTCGGCCATGAAATCTTTATAAATGACTGGCCTGCGCACAGACAGTGGCAATGACAATATGAGTACATTGGGATCCACACAGGAAGACAGGCCCTCTCTGTGTGTGTGTTGGGGGGTCACTGTAGAGGTCACCACATCTGCACACCTCAGTGCAGCTTTCCCATTCACAGCCCACCATGACGAACTGTCCCAGGCAGTCAGCTGCCCACAGGATCCGCACAGCTGTGGGTGGGTTAATCACAGGCTGGATCCAATCCTGAAAAAGCTAAAGACATAAGTCCAGGGATGCCACTGGTATGTCACTGCCAAATGGCACCCCTAGGCCCCATGGTCATAAGGTAGCTAGTCTGTAGGCAGCCTGGCATACCTTTCCCCTTCTCCTCCCTCACCTCTGACCATGAGAAGCCCACAGGGGAGGCTTGGGAGGCGGCAGGCGCTGTCATGTCACTGCTCCCCTCACCAAGACTGTAGGCTTCTGGGTTAGGTCCAATGGCGGGGACTGCTGAGAACCACTTACCCTCCAGCATCCTGATGATGGTTCCCTGAAGTTGTCCCTGGGCACCACAGCTCTGAGGCACTTGCTGGGGTTCAGTCGGGACTGGGCAGAAGCAGAGGGTGTCTAGGCTGAGGGCAGGGTCCCGTCAAGGAGAAAGGTCACATAAGGGGTCACAGCACTTTAAGCCATGCTGGCAGGTGTTGCATACAGAGGACATGTGGCTCTGGAGGGCACTGGTTAATGGAAGGGAGGCAGGGCAGACATGTCTAAGACGATGCAGCCGGCAGGCCCAAAAGATGGGTAGCCTTGGGGATAGGTTTCTTACAGCAAGCTCACGGGAAAAGAGTCGCTTTCTGTCCTCTCAGCTTCCATCCAGGATTCAGGTGCTCTGCCTCTGATGCTTCCCCATTGGCCCTAGCATTGCTCTAGCTTTGGAGAGCCTGCGCCCTTGTCTCATTAAGCCATTAGGAGGGGTATCCATGGAAACCACATACTTGGGCACTCCACACAGATGAATATTTATTCAATTAACAAGCCCGGGGTGCCAAGAGGCCTTGGCTCCTGCACGCCTGACATGGGGGTTTTCAAGGACGGGGGGGTGTTGTGTTGCTGCTTAGAAGGCTCACTCTAGCCTTGATCATCATCTCCATGGTCTGGTGAGTCTCCAAGCCATCTCTGAGATAGGCCCCACTGTTTTGTGAAGGGGAAGAGCTGAGAACTGGGTGCAGCTGGCTTGGAATATGAATCCCTAAGTCTTCCTCAGGCCTGATCCAGAACTGATATACAGTAGATGTTCAAGCAGGGCTGGATCTAGTTTGAAAGACCAAGGGATGATTGGTCTTCTTGGGAAGCCCTTTCCAGTCACACAGGACCAGGGTCATATGGGCAACCCGTCCTTGTCTGTCCTCTGCTACTGCTTCCAGGAGCTGTGTGTGCTCACATGCAAACGCCTGTGTGTTGGTATGTATGGTGGTACATACATAACAAGGGCTCCTGGCTAGTATCCTGAAGGAACTGAGGGCATAGGCATCACCGTCAGTAACTGGAACACTCCTGAGAAACCGTAAAACAGCCAGGCCAGGGGAGGACTGGGCTCTGCCCCTGGGTGACTGCTGCTCCCCTGGAACTGTTTGGATACTACAACGGCTGCCAACTGGGTTACGTTTGTGTCTATGTGCTTGCATGTGGATACATGTATGCGCATGTGTGGACATGCATGCATGTCCCTGTGCATGAACATTTATGTGATGCGTCCGTGCACAGGTAGGTGGATGTAGATGTGTGAGTGCATGAGTCTTGGGTAGGAAGCAATCTTTGAGAGGGGACACATTCCCTCTATTGTGAAGGCAGAGTTAGGGTGCCCCAAAAAAGGATTTGGGGTCTCATGGGCCCCGGGCTTTGCTTCAGTTTCCTCACTTGTTAGTGGGCATGGTGATGCCCAGGGTCAGGTCCTTTGTTTACACATAAAAATCACGAAGTACATGTGGCACTGTGCCTGTACATACAGGGAATACCCATGGGTCCTCCATGTTTCTTTAGGCATGTTGATGGACAAGCAGAGCCCCTTGGGAGACTTTCCAACTCAACCCTAGCTGGCTAGGGTCCTGTGAATGATTACTTTGAGACCTCCCCCAGCTTCACCCCCCAACACACACACTCTGAACCTGCAGTGTCTCCAGACTCAGTTCTCCCTCTTTTATCATAATGGTATAAGTTGGGACAAAAGATTCCTTAGGGAAATGGCACAAAGCCTCCCTCCTGTGCACTGTCAGGATGAAACAACAGAGAAGCACAGGCCTTCTCCCTTCCTCAAGAGGTCAAGAGAGTGCTGAGCGGTCATGGCAGGGAAGTCATGGCAGCAGGAACATAAGCAGGCCCATCACATTGCATTGCCAGTCAGAGGCAGAGAGAACTGGAAGTAGAGTGAGGCTACAAAACCTCGAAGTCAACTCCCAGTGCATACTTCCTATGTTAAGGCTCTGCCTCCTAAAGGTTCCATTACCCCCACCCCTAGTTCCAAGTGAGCCTATGGAGAACATTACAAATCTAAGCCACGACACTATCCTTCACTCAGCTCTGGACAGGAGCTGACAAGCACCCAGTCTCTCCTGCCAGAAGCTGGAGCCTCTGTGGTGCAGCCTCTGCATCCAGAAATGTTGAGTGAGGGGTTCAAACTTCACCTCTTCCCATGGTAACCGGTTCCCCTATCTTCTCATCTGCAACATGGGATAAAAATGCTGATGCCTAGGAGTCAGCATCTCCTATCTTGGACATCTCCGGGCCTCTGTGCCCCAACCTCCCCTACATACTAAGGCCATGGAAATGCTGGAAAAACTTTAACTGAGTCAGTCAGTGTTAAGCTCATCAGAACACTGGAAATCTGAGTGACCAGTTACTAAGGCATGAATGTGACAGCTGGTTAGAGAGGTGTGACCCTGTCACACACCGCAGGCACTTACCTATAGAGGTCAGTGCTATGGCCATGAAAGATCAGGACTGAAGGAGCTCATGACACCCAGGACATGACTGGAGACTTAAGAGTGAACACGCTTGCTGATTCTCCTGACCCTGGGACTGTGAGTAAGGCTGGTAGTTGGTTTCCAAGTAGGCAAAATGAACAGGGAGCCAAAGGGAAGCCACAATCAGGATGGATGAGGACCAGGTAAGTGTTCTTTGTCTACCCCACCTGCTCTCCAGGAGCCCAACATGCACATACCTGGCTGCAGATCCAGTCTTGAAAACAGACCCAGAAACCAGCACCTCACCCCCAAGAATCAGACCTTCAATGTGATATATGACCCGGCCATAAGTCATTAGTCTTCAGAGGAAGCCAATATCCCGGATCAAACTTCATCCACTCCCCAAAGGAAAGACCCATACCCAAGAAGCTATTTTAGTTAGGGTTTCTATTGCTGTGATAAAACACCATGACCAAAGCAACTTGAGGAGGGAAGGGTTTCTTTCAGCTTACAACTCTCAGTTACATCCCATCACTGAGGGAAGTCAGAGCAGAAGTGAATCAGAAACCTGGAGGCAAGAGCTTATGAAGAGGCCACGGAGGAATGCTGCTTAGTGGCTTGCTCCCCATGGCTTGCTCAGCTTTTTTTCTTATACAATCTAGGACCACCATCCCACGGATGGCACCATCCACAGTGGTGCCATCAATCATCAATCAAGAAATTGTCCCACAGGCTTGACTATGGGGAAATCTAGCAGGGACATTTTTTGGCTGAGGTATAGTCTTCCTAAATGATTCTAGCTGGTGTCAAAGACCCTCTGCTTTGAATGACACCCTCTCTTCTTCCTAAAAATCCTGCGGCCAGCCTTGAGGACCTGCTGTGGAGCCTCCAAATACTCTCAGAATGAGCACAACCTTCTATCTACACTGTTAGAGCCAGAAGATATGGGAGGCAAATGAGAGATCCCCAAGTGAGGGTTCCACAATCTCACCCCACACTTAAACAGTGGGGTGGCTCAGGAGCCCTCTCCTGGATGTGTTACGGGGGCCTGGACACTGCTCAACCTAGAAACCCTGAGTCTGGGCCACCTTCTCTGCTCCCATAGCTCTATCTAGTCTTGACCTCCAAAGGGCCACGACTCCCTGTCTGGTGCTGTTTGTTTCTAGCCCAGGATAATGACCAGAACACTATTGGTCTTCACAGATAGATTGCTCAATAAATACCTTAGAACAGGAGGCAGCAACTACAGACCAAAACAGAGCCTGTCAGTTAATTTTGTAAATACAATTTTATCAGAACACAGCAACACATGTTGGCTGCACGCTGCGCCGTCCCTATGCCTCTCAGAGACTAGCATGGAGCTGGGAGGCTGCCGCAGAGACACACTACAGCCAATGACTGATTTTCTGTTGTCCCGAGCGTTTGCTGAGCCTGTACAGTGAAGAGCGCTACAGCAGGGTAGGGAGGCAGGATCATCCTGCTCACCAATTTCATGTCTCCAGATCTTAAATCACAGCTGTATCTCAGTTTTCTCCCTTTTCAAAAAGGGGCTTGGATCAAGTGTCTAAGTTCCCTTCAGGATTTAAACCCATAGTAGCTGTGTGTTCAGGACTGAATTCTACCTCTGTTGTGATGTCTCACACCCATCAGGCTTTAGCTGAGAATCAGAAAGCAAATGCTGGGAGAGCCATGAGAAGCCTGGAAGATGGCCGGTGGGAAAGCCAGAGGGAGCAGGCCTGTGGGAAACAGCACAGGGGTCCTCAGAACATTAAAATCAGAGTGCAGACATCTTAGCCAGCAGAAAATGCAAACTAAAACTGGCTTATTATTCTATCCCACCCTATTCAGAGCTGCCGTCATCAAAGAAACAGATGATAACAAACGCTGGGTGAGGATGTGAAGAAGGAGGAACCCTCATTCCCTGCTGGTGTTAGTGCAAACTGGTGCAGCCACTGTGGGAATCAGTGTGGCGGTTTCTCATAAAATGAAGAATGGAATTATCTGGTGACCCAAAGCTTCCATTCCTGGGCATCGGCCCGAAGACCTCCAAGTCCACGCATCACGGAAGTGCTCACGCATTCACATTTACTGCTGCTCTAGTCACAATAGCCAGGAAACGGAAGCAACCTAGACGTCTGTGAGCAGAAGATGGACAACGGAAATGCGACGTTTATGCAAGATGGCATTTTGTGCATCCACAAAGAAAATGAAATCATGACATTTGCAGGAGAATGGATGCAACTGAAGATGATTATGTTAAATAAAACAAGCCTGACTCAGAAAGACAAATAACACTTATGGTCTCTCATATGGCAATTCTAGATTTTGAGGGTGTGTGTGTCTGCGCATGTGTGCACATGTAGGTTGGAAAAGTAGGAAGCAGAGCGGAGGAAATCTTAAAGGAGAAAGGAGAAAGAATGAAAGAGAAAGAAAAAATGCATGTGGATGTTGAGATGGTTTAGTGGGTAGAGGCACTTGCCTCCAAGCCTGACCACCTGAGTTTGATACCTGGACATGGTAGAGAGAGAGAATCAATTCCGGCAAGTTGTCTTTTGATCGTCATAGATGCATGCCATAAGACTCAAGCACACCCACACATACACACATGGAATAAACAAACACATAAACAAATAGTTAATTTAGAGAGTGCTTATGGCATGAAATCGGAAAGGGGATCTACTCTTAGGGGTGAAAGGAGCCGGAAAGGAGAATGGGGGAGGGCAGTGAGGTGGGGCGAGGAGGAACAAAGTGTAATAATGCTAAGACGAAGCCCATTACCTCGTGTGCTGGCTTTTAAAAAACCAATAAGCCAGATGTGGTGGTGCACGTCTTTAATCTAAGCACTTGGGAGGCAGAGGCAGGCAGACCTCTGTGAATTTGAGGCCAGCCTGGTCTACAGAGTAAAATCTGGGTCAGCACGGAGCTGCGTAGTGAGACTCTGTCTAAAAGTAAGTAAATAAATAATAAAAATTTAAAAGGAACATGGGTAGGGTGTGTCTTAGTGACAGAGCACTTCCCTGACGTTCCAATAAACCAGCCAGCAAGCAGAGTTGCTTTATCAGCCAGCGGTCCCACTGCTGAGCGCATGCCCAGAAGGAGAGGGAGCAGGCACTGAGGGAGGCGCTTTGCACTTGAGTTCTCCGCAGCATTGTTCACAGCGAGCGGCGGGCACACTACAAGTGCCCATTGAAGCACGGATGGATAAGAAGAATGTGTTCTGGACACAGGACGTGATGGTGTTTATTTGTAAGCTACACTGACGAGCCCAAGCGCTGACTGAGAGGCTGCTGCAGACAGTAGAGGCTTTCACATGTCCAGAGCGCTGGGTTCCACAGGACGCTGTCATGGACAGTGGGTATTTTCTACTTTAAGGCAGTTTGTGTGAGAATGGTTTAAACCTATTAAAAAAAATAATAAAAATAACACAAGAGCCTCGTGTGTGTTAACTGGGACTCACTGCCTTGTTCCCTTTGCTCCGGCGCTCATGCCCTCAGCATTCACCAGGTGCCTAGCATGGTTTTCTGAGCAATAAAGATTGATGTAGTCACCATAGTCCTTGACTCTTCTACAAGGCCTGTCTCCTGCACCCGCAGCACAGTCTCAGCATTAGTAATTTCATCCACCTGTCACATCTTGGGTTGACCAGCATCCCTGAAACACTAGCTTGTCTCCCCAGCTGTCGCCTCTAGTCCAGGCCAGGCGTGCGTCTTCTGTCTTCCCCTGAGGACATTCCTGTAGTTGGCCTTTTTGTGTTTCCGGTTACAAACAGCTGTGAGGGGTGCGGCGTTCTCTTCCTGAGCAATCTCCCTGGGCCTGCTGGGTTTCTCATGGAGGGCAATGAGGATGCTCATCCTTGGCTGCCATGCTGTGCTGTGATTCCTCTCCTGGCACAGCACTTGGCCTTTCTCCCGCCATGCTGTTTCCACAGGCCACATCCATTGATCTCTTCTGCTGATGTTATTTTGATGAGCTGGCCAAGGGTTGCCTGATTTATCTGTTCTTGTTTCCTGGAAACTTGTAAATGCCCCTAGCAGACACACTCAGACACAGAAGCCTGTTCCCTCTCTCCACTTGCCCTCTAGTTAGTGTCCTTCATGCTGCTCTAATTTATTCTGCTTCTTCGAAAGGTAGGTTTTCAAGCCGACACTTCCGAGTATCCAGTAACCACCCAGCACTGTCCAGAAACAGCAGTCCTCTGTCTCACCATCATCCCAACATATCACCCATCATTCCTTCCCACCCCATAACAAACCATCCACCATCACTCATCATCCATTTGTACCCATCACTCATCATCCATCCCTCATCACCCATCATCCACTCCTACCCATCACCCATCATCTATTCCCTACCCATCCCTCATCTGTCCATCTACCTGCCATCATCCATTCAAACACTATCTAATCTATCTGCTTATTATCTAGCAACTTATCTATGTTCTACTAATCACTTCTGTAGCTATAATAAATCAATATTTATATCTGTATCTAGCAATCTCTTATCTATCAATCAACATCGATCATTTATATGTATATCTATCAACTATCTACTATGTCAATCATCTATCTATCCATTTATCTATTATCCATCTATCTATTTACCTATATATCCTCTACCTGTTTATCATTTATTTATCCATCATCCATCATCTAACCATATATCATCTATCTACCACCTATCACCTCTCTTGTCTATCACCTGCTTGTACTTGTAGACCCTCATCTCTCCAGTTGAAAACTCAGTCTCAGCCTTCATTGTTTTGCTGCCATTTGGTACAGATTTGACTGAAGCAAGCAGACTCAGGCTGCTCCCGTGTCTTTGTGGCCCGTGTCTTGAGTTAACACTTCTTCACTTCTGGCAGAACAAGATGTTCCTGTCTAATTTTGTACATTTCTTGCCCTAGCCCTAAACCCAGCCATTTCTCCCAGGAATCCTGGCTCCTCTCAGGATTCCATTTTTGTAGGAAATGTTTCAGAAACTATGATCTAGGTGCCAGGATTAGACAGGGTTTTGAATGGCCTTTAAACAAACAGAGGAGATTCACTGAGGCAGTATTCAGACAGCCACAGATGTCACATGTGTATAGGACAGTCATATTAGCACATCCATACACATACATGCACCTGCATGTACACATACTTACTGTCAACTCAAAAACACAGCTCCCACCCCAAGGAGGATAAGAGACAGTTTATTCCAAAGTCAAACATGAGTGTCACAACCTAGGAACTAAGATTTAGGCCACCCCAAATTCCATGCCCCAACTTGGAAGTGGTTTTGTGAAGTTTTTATAGTAACAGAGCAAAGAGACTCATAACTCAAGGCTCCTTTCAATACATTTGATGGAAACATCAAGCAGGCGGGTGGCAGTGAAGTGAGACATCTCAGCTAGAGGCCTCAGATGCTATCTGGTGGCATTCTCAGCCTTTTGGTTGGTGGAAACTAGGGTTCTGTTTGTACATCCCAAAAGGTTTATCTGCTAGTCACAGGAGGTTGGATCAGACACAGAGGTAGGCAAGGAATGGCTGTCAAGAGACCGGAAGATAGCCCAAGATAAAATATAATTAGGCTCTGGGCCTGCAGCAACCCAGCGTTTCCACAGTCACTGAAGTTCTAGTCAGTTACTCAGCCTTAAAGAAGGGTCGGTGGGAGGTGTGATTCCCTTCAGGAACTTTCATGACAGCTCACACAGACACACATAGTACACAAAGGCACACACAGTACACATACAGGCACACAATACACAAAGGCACACACAGTTCACAGAGGCACACACAGTTTACACAATGTAAGCGTGTTCCGTTGTAAATCTTGAGTTCACACTGACTCCAGTAACTCCCTACAGGTTCTCCGACTTCAGAATAATCTCTCTTCTTCCAGCTGTAGGGATTCATTTATACAACTACAAGCCTGGAGGCACCTACCCACTGCCTGGGAGGCTGTGGCCATCCCTGGAATAAGAGAAAGTTCTGGACTGGGGAGATGACGCACCTGGCTATACAAACATGAGGATCTGAGTTTGATCCCGAGACACCATGAAAAAGCTGGGCAGAGAGTGTTTAACTTCGTGCTGAGATCTCCAACCCCTTTAGAGAGTCCCTGGACCTCATTGGCCTGTCAGCCTTGCCAATCAGTAAGCTCCAGGTTCGGTGGGGGATGCCATTTCAAAATGTATGGTGAAGATGCTGGGGAAATGGCTTAGTGGTCTAAAGCACTTGCTGCTCTTGCAGAAAACCTGGCTTCCGTTCCCAGCACCTGCATAGCAGTTCATAACCATCTGTAGCTCCAGTTCAAGGATCCAACACCCTCTCTGGCCTCCTCAGGCACCAGGCATGCATGTGTTGAGCAGACATACATGCAGGCAAAATTCATACATATAGAATAAAAATAACTAAAGAAATCCTTAAAAGCATGAGGTTGAGAAAAATAGAGAAGCACACCTAACCTTGATCTCTGGCCTCCACAGGCACACAAGTGCACATGAAAATACTACCAGCCCATGCACACACACACACACACACACACACACACACACACAAACACACAGGAAACTCCAAGTGTATCTGTCTCTCCCATCACCCCACCATCCGCATTCCCTCTTTTCCCTCTGACCCCAGCTTAGGGTGGGCGCAGGCTCATTGCTGCCTTGCTTGGATTCAGCTCACCTCCTTATTTCCACAGTGGCTATGTTCTCAAAATATATTTGCCCTAGTTTTTCCCTCTTTCTCATGCTCGTTACTGTGATCTACCATGTCAACCATTAATGAGCTTCCAAAGGTCAAAGTGCAGGGCAGGCACTGTAGAGCCTGCCCCCAGGAAGGAGGCAGTGAAATGGCTCTCGCTCCTGTGGGAAAGGTCTCTCACCTCACTCATTTGAGAGAGAGGCTCATGGGAACCACACAACGGTACCAGCCCTGCTCAGAAGGGCAGAAGCCATTCTTCTGACCACCCTGCTGACCAGGCTGCGGGGACAGAAGTGTCTTATTTTTGCTTTCTCTGCTTTGTACGTGTTTAAAGCTCTTTGCATATTTGGTGACTGGCTTCTGCCGACAGTAACTCCCATGGTATAACAAGATGTCTCCACACCAAAGCTGTGTTTTCAGAATCACTCATCAAAGCAGTATTTTCTTTTGTGCTGACTCTGGCTTTTCAGCCACAGGAAGCTGACTCTTACAGCCTGTCTTCAAGCAGGGATTCCCCACACTGGGATCTGGGACTCAGTTATGTGTTCCTCCACTGGAGATGCTGAGATCTCCAACTCCCTTGGAGTTTATCCTTGTGCTAGGTGGATCTAACTCTTCTTTCATGGGGCCATCTACCCACCCCACACCACTTTATGTGACAATCTGGGAGCCCCCTTACCTCTCTGGAGCACCTGGTTCTCCGCTGTTTGGGTGTCCCTAATGGGTTGTTTCCATGCTGAGCCTGTGTCACTCTGTGTGCCAGGCTATGCCATCACCACCCAGGACACTCTCCTCCCACCCTGCTCCACGTTTATTTTTCCATGTGAACTTTCGTCTCAAGCCCAGCTTTGTTCAAAGGAAAAACCACTGGAATCCCAGCTAGGGTCCCATTAGGTTCCCTTCAGCTGGGAAGATGACACCTTAGCCTACAACTTCCTCACTACTGTATTTGGGTCTTTCTGTGTCTTAGAGTGGTTTATGACCTCTCTGTACAGCTGTGGACACTTCTGTTTCACCAGCAGAGGTGGGTGTGGCTAGGTGCTGCTGACTCTTTGCCCTTTGATGCTCATTCATTACAAGTCCTCCACTACCTGGCTGATACATGACCCACAGGAATGAGTAGGATAGAGGGGAGATGGGCTAATCTCTCAGCCCCTGCTTTCGAGGCCTGGAGTACACTGGTTGCTTTTCTGGGGAAGGCTGTGGCCTCTAGGTCTGAGGCCTATCTTCTTATCTTCTATCTTCTTATCTCCAGGGTATCCTGGCTAGCTCCTCAACCCATTTCTGCAATGCCATTATTGATTCCTTTCATGGGATCCACACCAGGAAGACAGCTGTTGCCCTAATCCTGCTTGCCTGTGCCCTCTGTCACCTAGCAAGACTCTGATTAAGGCTCCGCCTTTTTGAAGAGAGCAAACTGGTTTTCTCCTGAGACCTGCATGCCTCCACCGTTTCTTCAGTGAGGTAGACCCTGAAATGGCCCAAGACACCACTGTCGTCCTGAGCAGCCATTCCTGCAGGCAGGAGAGGTTCAGGATGATCCAGGCCCCAAGCAGACATGGAGCTTCCATTCTGGGTCTAAGACCATTGAGACATTTTCCCTTCAGCAGAGAGGGATACAGCTGGACTGTTCTTGTCAAAGGGAACACAGGTCTCCATCAGAGGAGAGAGAAAGACAGGCCTGGAGACATGACTGAGCCCAGGAGGCAGCCATGCCTGAAGAAACATTGTGCCTGCCTTCTTTTTTTTTTTTTTTTTTTCTGCTCTAAAGCCATGTTTTCGCTTGGGCCAGCTTGGTTATGTTCCTGGGGTGAGGTGGAGGGTGGAGGAGGTCTGTGCGCTGGAGTGGGGAAGTGCTTTAGGAGCTGAGCCAAGCTCCTTGCAAAGGACATGTCCCTCAGGGTCTTGGTGGCATAGTTCTGAGGGGCCCTGTCTCCCACGTGGCCCCAGAAGCGTTACTGAGGGCCAACCACTCTGAGCCACCAGTGTGAGCTAGCTAATGGAACGGGCTTCATTGTCTGCCACAGCAGGGCTTTGTCCCTCTAGACAAGCCACCATCACCCTTCTCGTCCATCCTCCTGTCCCACGGTCCTTGCACAAGAGCACAAAGTCCCAGCAGCACCCTTGCTTTTCACACTTGGTAAAATCAAGGCTCAGAGTGGTTGGCCAGTTTGCGTGTGGTCACACGGAGAGGACATGAGGCCTCCTCACAAGATAGAATGCTGGTGGATAGGGAGAGAGGTCCCTTTGTTCTCAGCCAGAGGAAGTGGCCTCATAACCAACACTGCTTCCACCTGGAGGAAGGAGAGGGCAGCCCTGGAGTAGAGCTAAGGCTTAAGGGCTTTGTGTGCCAAGTAGCTGAGACTAATGTGACCATTGCTCCAGTTTGTAGACGTTACTGAGGGACATGTCTCCTTGGCTACCAACTAGCTGGGCCTGGACAGCAAATGCAAACATGGCTTTGCCCTTCACTCTTGAATGAACTCGATCAATGGTTGCTATTACAAAACTACTGGGGACTATTTGTCATGCAGCAGTAGCTAACTGAGACAGGGATGACTAAGCGGCGAAAGAAATAAACACAGCAGGTTTCACACTGCAGGTTCAGTCATTCCAACATCTGCAGGGCAGCTGGTGACTGGGCCTCCCTGTAAGTGTGGATGTTCCAACTCAGCCCAGGGCATGTACTGTAAAACTCTGCTTCCCATGGAGGCACTAGCTTTTCTCTCAAGCCCTTCAACAGATTGGGCGATTGGTCTGCAAGGTTTCTGCCATGTAGCAAAATATCTAAAGTAAACAATTTGAGGATTTACTATGATTCACATTTCCTCAGCGTTCAGCCCCTCTCAGTCAGTCTTTGTTGTTGAGACATAGTACACGGTAGAACAAATTAAAAAGAGAAAAGGCTGGAGGGACAGAGACTGCTCGGTGGCTGAGAGTGCTTGCTGCTTAAGCTTGAGGACCCCAGGACCCAGACCAGGTCCTGAACATGCCTGCAAAACCAGTGCCAAGAAGAGTGGAGACAGGAGGAATGCTGGGACTAGCTGGTAGCCGGAGAGTCCCTGCCTCACAAGAACAAGGATGGGGAACTATAGAGGGAGACACTGCTTACACCTACACACACAAAAAGGAAAAAAAAAAACACATTTATCTTTCTTGTGTTTCACAGCTTTCAGTCCACCACGGAGGAGAGAGCATGGGGACAGAGCAGGCTCACAGCATGGCAGCCAGGCGAGGGAGATGGAGGCAGAGGTGGGGGAGGGGGTAGAAGGGGAGGCACCTGGAAGTGTTAGCTTTTGTCTTTCTCTCCCTCTTTTGCTTCCTCCTCTTACCCTCCCCAGAGTTCCAGCCTTGGGAGGTATTCCCAACAGTTGTAGCAAATTTCTTTTCCTTTGTTCCCCCTCTGGAAATTTCCTCCCAGACCTACCCAGGGATACGCTGTACCAATCCCCAGGACCTCTGGGTCCAATGGGATGGACAGAAAACTACCACCAGTCTAGTCCTCGTCAGTCTGACACCTGTCCTGGCTTGCTTTTGGTTGCTGTGATTGATCTCTGACCAAAAGCAACTCAGGACCCCCTGCCCAGCGCAATGCTGCCCACAGTGGGGTGGGGCTCCCACATTAACCATTAAATAAAAAGTCACACAGTCTCCTACAGGCCAATTTGATGGAGGCATCTTCCTTACCAAAATTTCCTCTTCCCCGATGACTCCAGCTTGTATCAAGTTGACAAAAAGCAACCAGCACAGACCCAAACACATCTTCCTAACTCTTAGCACTCCAACATCAGCCCCTAGAAGACTCATGTCCATCTCACAATGCAGAGCACATTCAGTCTAACAGTTCCAGAATTGGTCCAAAGCCCAACTCAAAGTCTCCTCTGAAAGTTAAGGCACACTCTTTTAATTTTTTTTCAATTTATTTATTTTTATTAAGTATAATTTATTCTTCTTGTATCCTGGCTGTAGCTCCCTCCCTCTTCCCCTCCCAACCCCACCCTTCTTCCGCCCCTTCCATCTGACCCTAGCCTATCAGGTCTTATCAGGACTGGCTGCATTGTCTTGCTCTGTGGCCTGGTAAGACTGCTCCTCCCTCAGGGGGAGGAGATCAAGAGCCAGCAATTGAGTTCATGTCAGAGAAAGTCCCTGTTCTCCTTCCTATGGAACCCACTTGGACACTGAGCTGCCGTGGGCTACATCTGTTCAGGGGTTAGAGGTTACCTCCACTCATGGTGTCAAGGCACACTCTTAGACATGAACACCGGCAAAAGAAAAACGAAAGTCATATACCCCTAAGAGTAAATGATATGAACATTTCCACTCTGAAAGGGAGAAGAACATCCACAGAAAGAAGGTGTCATTTCAAAGCAAATCCAGTGGGGCCAATGCTGAACCCATTGTCTTAGGAAGGGCTTCTATTGCTACTGTGAAGTCCCAAGAGGAAAGGCAAGTTGAGGAGTTAAAGCTTTATTGGGCTTATGCTTCCACATCCTATTCATCATCAAAGGAAGTCAGGACAAGAGCTCAAGCAGGGAAGGAACCTGGAGGCAGGAGCTGATGCAGAGTCCATGGAGGAGTTCGGCATACTGTTCTCCTCGTGGTTTGCTCAGCCTGCCTAATATAGAAATAAGGGTCACCAGCCCAGGGATGGTACCACCCACAATGGGATGGGTCCTCCTCCATCAATCGCTAATTAAGAAAATTCCTTACAGGCTTGCCTACAGCCTGATCTTATGAAGGCATTTTCTTAATTGAGTTTCCCTCCTCTCAGATGACAATAGCTTATATCAAGTTGGCATAAAACCATGCAGCACACCCATATTATCTTTCACATGAAGCATGGTATGAGCCCCAACTCCTACAGACTTTGTATCCTATATGGACACAGGAAAGCCTGGGTTGGTTGCTGATGGCTTTCCTTGGCAGAAATTCCACACTCCTGGTAGCAGTAAAATCTTGGGGTGACTATTGCCTCTTCAGCTTCGCAGTCACATGACCTTCTCAAGGGCTGTCTGCAGGGGTACTCAGACTCCCAAGCTCTTATTTTTGGAATCTGTGTTGAACCCCCACGACCCCATATTGTTTGCATTCTGCATGTCTGCAAAGCCAGCGTTGTGTGGCTAATGCCGGAGTCCTCTGCCCCCTTGGCTTTAGCGGCCTTGGAGTGCTTCAGTGGCAGGATGCAGGCAGACATGTCCCCCAAGGCAGCCCGTGAGGAGAGTATGCTGAAGATCTTCACTCAAACCAGTTTTTCAAATGACTTCAAATATTTACAGTCTTCAGGTACGAGGTGTGTGGGGGAGGGGGGAGTCCAGGAGTTCAGCTGCTTCCAGAGATGGCCTCAAGATGTCATTTCTATTGAGTCATTCTAAAAGACTTGGGACACTTTTTAATGATCCTAATCCTTTCAGTAACCATATCACCCTCAGCCCCAAATTTTTATTTGCTTTTTTTCCCTCCTGGGCAAACCACAAGTTTTTGACACTTAAAACTGCCTTCCTTCCTTTCCTTCTTTTTTTCTTTTCTTATTATGTGTGTGTGTGTGTGTGTTTATGCGTGTGTGTACACTCATCCATAAGTGTATGTTGTAGAGTATTTGTGGAGGTCATAGGTAGGTAGAAATTGTTTCTCTCCTTTCACCATGTAGGTCCCAGGGATCAAATTCAGCTCCTCAGTTTTAGCAGCAGACACCTTTACCCACTGAGCCATCTAGCAGGCCCTCAAACTTTTATTCCTAGCTCTGGCCAATAATTCTCACTATAAACTCAACCAAAGCCACCACCAATGACCATGCTACAGCGTGAAAGCTGTGCTGCCAAACTAATTTGGCGCCTTTAAACTCAGCTTACCTCAGCATGTTGGACACAAATAAAGCACAGACGAGGTCTTTGCTGCAACCCAACGTGAATGGCCTCAGGTTTGGTTCCCAACAGAATCCACTGGCAGCTTCCCTCCCAAGTTCCCAGCAGAACCACCCACTGAGCTCTGCTTACAGCACTGGTGTTCTCTAGTGGGCATCCCCCAGCTCTTTACATTCCAAACCGATTCCCAAAGAGTCTGAATGCCATGGGCAGGACAGGACAGTCACACTGATGACCCTGTTCTCAGAACCCCATTCCTGTAACAACTGTCTTCTGCTCACTGTGGCACAGTTCTTCAGATCTGTTGGTCTTGGGTCCATAAGGAGGCAGAGCACCGTGGCAGTGGGAGCACGTTTGAGAAGCCACTCACCTTGCTGGAGGTCCCCACACTAGCCAGCTTTTTCTTTTTATCCCGTCTGAGCCCCCAATCTCTGGGAAGGTGTCACATTCAAGGGACAGTCTCCCTAATTCCCAGACAGTGACTCCTGGAAGCATCCTCACAGGGAAACATCAAAGTTCGGTTTTACTCATTTTCTAGGCCCTTCTCAAGCCAGTCAAGTTGGCACTCAAGATTCATCATTGTGCACAGGGCCATGGCCTGTAGTTGGAAAGCCTGAGAGAATACATGTGGAACTGCCCTCTCCTCAGGTCCCTCCTTTCTCTCTTCACATTTGAGGGTCCAGGATCTGCGTGGGATTATCCAGAGGCCCCAGAAGCCTCCAGCACCCAAGAGAGCCCCACTCCACAGGATTGGCTGACATGAAAGCCTGGCTGTGTTTCCAACATGGAGAGCTGAGTTCTGGGAAGGAGAGTAACAGGGCCGCGCCCACCTTCACTGGGGACTTTAAGAGGCACTATACTCCATTGCTCTTCACATCACCTCACCTCACAGGCTGCAGAACACATCATCTGGGTGCAGAGCCCACACAGGAACTAAAGGGGCCAGGACTCTGAGCCCAGGCCAGTTTCCACACCCCTCTTGGCTCCCCATCCAGTGAGGTCCCTAGTGGGCTCTCCGCAGGTATCAAGTCTGTAAGACCCAAAAACACAACGGCTTTCACTTACGTCTCCAGTTTCGAGGCATCTGGAGTATCTTTAAAGACTTCCTTTATATCTACTGAGTTGGCTTTGCTAGCCAGAGCTGGGCTCAGAGTCATCCACCTGCCTCAACAGCCACTTGTGACTGTGCAGGCTGGGGACCCAAGCGCCTGGCAATTCTGTTGGTCTTGTCTCCACTGCGCTTCACATGGCCACCTGCAGTCCCCGGTCATCTGTGCCTCCTGGCTGTGTTTTCTTGCGCAGAGGCCCCTCCAGAAGTTCGCATGTTCAGCTGCCAAATTCTCCCAAAAACAATACTTCTGAAGGTTTTAGAGAAAACAAACATCTTACTTTAAAAAATGTTTCCTTTGGCAAAAGAGTGGATTGCAGAGGAACCATGGAGAGCAAATCTGCCTTCTCCTCACAGGGCCTCTCTGGACTTGTGTTCAGGAGCCTGCGGGTCACCTATTAACACTCTGTCAGCAGCTCAGCTCCGGGGGTGATAGCAGGTGGCTCTTGGCTTAGTCTCCTCTCCGGAGCCTTGGGACAAGCCCTGCCTTGATGGAGTGGCAGCCGCTGAGCCCCTGTGGTCCCCACGCTGCACCAAGTCAGCCCTCATCACGGCCGAGCAGACACAGAGAGCCCTGTCCCCCGACAGTGCCCAGACACCCTGACTCCCACTTCACCTGCCCTCCACAGCACCTTCCCCTCAAGCTTCATTCCAGCCTGTTCAGGACTCCAACCTCTCTCTCCAGGGAAGGGTGGCTCCCTTCTTCCTCAACAGTGCCCTAGGCTGAGGAGTCCACCCTCCCCCTGCATGAATGAAGGCAGGGGACCACCCCTTCCCCACCTGCCTCAGCTGAATAGAGATTTCCCCCAGGAAGACATGGGTCCTCTGCTGCTTGCCACACACCTGGTAAGTCACTGTGCACATGACATTTTGACACTGTCTCCTGATGATAAGCATCTCATGGGACAGCGGCTGATATTTACTGAGCATTTACTTGAGGTTTGGGTTATGGATTCCATTAATTAAGTACTGAGTTCACTGTCAAACCAAGCCTTCCATATGGGTTTTATGGTCAACCCAACCCCCCAGGCAAGACCCCGACTCTTGCTTGCAGACACACAGCAAGGGTGTTCCCATTGATAAAGGGCAGCCTAGGAGCCACATGCCTCTTCCAACCTCTGCTGTGCTGAAGTGAAGGAACAGGGCTGTGTTTTATCATAATGGAGAGGTGAGTGGGGAGGACGTGCCATCAACATGGGCATAAACAGGGGAGAGAGCTATCCTCCCTCACAGAGGGAGGATATCCTCCCTAACAGATAGGCTGGTAAAGCAAGTTGGAATCAGAAATGTAGCCAGTACTGTTGCCCCCTGATGAGGATGAAGTTCTGGCGGTAAGCTCAGTAAACCATGGCCACATCCCTATAGCAGACAGCTCTGGAGGCCTTGTGCCTCTCTCTCCTGGCCAAGGGAAATGTCTCACTGTGTCTCAGGCAGCCCCTTCTCAACAGAGAGTCCCCCATCTGTGGCCGAGAGCCATCTCAGCCTCCATCATGCCCTCTCCTCCTTTCTGTGACACCCTGTTGCCCTTAGAATGAAAACACATTCTTCCTGAGATTCAGAGAGGATGAGAAACAGCCCACCCATGGCTGGTGTTTGGAGACTCAAGGATGAAGTTTCCTTGGAAACAATAACTGCTGTTCTCTGCCTGGAGACTCACAGCCTGGTGTGGCCTAAACAGGCTCCTCTCACTGGGCCTGCTGAAGCCCAGGCTGAGGTCCCTTGCACTGGCTCGGAGCATAGGTCAGGCAAACCATTTATCCAGGTGCCATCTGTAGCACCCACCTGGCAGATGTCAGAAGCCACTGTGGCCCAGGAGGAACACTGGGGGGCAATTGGCTTGCTCTCTGCCCCAAGTGGTCTGGCACCTAGTCCAGCAGTGATCTGGAGTGTATATCCTTGGGATTTAAATCCAGGACACTAGAGCACATCAGTAGATGCTCTCAAGCGGAGAGTTAAAGACTCTGGAAAGGACAGAGCACTGCACCAGGCCTCAGAGTCAGGGCTCTTAGGGGCCAACAGCCTCACTCCCTGGCAGTTCCATGCTTTCTAAAAAGGAGACTTGGTTCAAGAGCAGAGGGGGATGTGGGAGAAGGAAGGAGTCTCAGTAACTTGCTCCTTAGCCTAGTGGCCTCTGCTTGATGGTCCCTTGGGCCCTACAGAGCTCTCCTCTGTCACATGGCAGCCCAAGCCACTCTGCAATGTTGCAAATGTTGACAGGCTCAGGGAGGCAAGGCCACCTGAGAATCTCACATCCGTGTGTGTTTGCCTCTTTTCCTCCAAGTCAAAGAGAGGAACAGGAATGCTTGGCTTAAAGAATTTCCTCTGAACCCTAGGAATGGGGATCCCCAGGGCATACAGCTGGGCCTTTCACCACCCAAGGCAAACTTTGTCTCCACAGTAGCCATGACAGTTGCCTTAGAGAGCACATTGGCTAGTATTCTTGCAGACAAAGATCTGGAAGCATGTACAAGAGTCCTGAGGCTTTGAGTATTCATTGACTGCTCATCACCTGGGCATCCCATCCTGCAGTGGCCTGTCTTGGCTGTCAGCCTGGGACCAAAGAGGAAACTGAAGCAGCACAAGGAAAGAAACTCAGACTTCCCCTCGCATGGCATAGCAAAGGAATAAACATTTTTTTAGTGGCCTTATAATGGGATGTAATTTTCTTCTCCACTGAGGTCACTCTCATCAACACCAAAACTTCAGTTGGCTAACCAGCAATAAAAATAAAAAGGTGCCAATCAGCAGACAACGGTGGGCATTCTCTGCAACAGAAGAGGAAAGGCAGACGTGTCAAACACTTAGGGAGTTGTGGATGGTTCTTTGGTCTCAGGAGAGATCACAGCCCGTGATTTATTTGCTAGTCCCTGCCACAGAAGGCATCTGTACATTCGGGTGAGCGACTGTGTACTTGCGAGCATGCGCTGCCAGAGACTTTCATCGATGCCAAGGCTTTCGAAACTCTTTCTACTCACAACTGTTTTCCACCTGAGAAATTCGTACTTGGCTCCGGATATAAAGCTCTACTAAAAATAGATGTAGAAATCAAGCATTTACTGATAATTCACAAATTTATTTGAAACTATTATCTGGCTTATGTGTAATTTTATCCTTTTTTAATGTTAAAGGCACATTTGCATGTTGGTGAAATGGACGTGCTTGTCTGTTTGCATAAAGAACTAAATTATGGCTGAGTATTGGATGCGGCAAGATGCAGAGCATCTTCAAACTTCTCAGAGCTGATGGATGTTTTGATTCTGTAGCCTCAGCTCTGCAAATGCAGTTTCACATAAACATGCATGGTGCAGAACGGCAGAAACTTGGCACCAAAACTCCTAGAACCATACTTTTATGAAATACAAGTCAGTAGCTCAGATAATCGATTTTTAAAACAAACACTCTAACACAATGCAAACCCATGACATAATCAATACCCACATGCTGAGGAATGGCATTTGAAAGTATTTAAAAGTCTTCATTTTCTGACATTAAGCTACTATGCTTCCATGTGAGCAGAAAACTTTGTGCATATAGTAAAATCACAGCAACCCACAGAACCCCAGAACCTCTCATTTTAGCCAAGGAAGCGTCCGTTGGTTCTGTGTGTCAGGACCGCACTCACAGTGTAAAGCGCGCGTGCTATGCCTTCAGAATCAAGGTTGCAGTGAAGTTGTGCGAAGCAGCGTGAGCGAGCATTGCCAGGGCACCTCAGAGTCTTCGTGCGTTTGATTTTGAATTGATTTTTGGTCATTGCATAATTTTTTTTTTTTTTTGTACTGGTGTCAGATTTATCTCAACCTCCCCATTCAGATACGCAGCCCCGTTTGGGGTAGTGACCCACAGGTAAATACTGTACTCCAGGACACAGGGAAGTGTGTGTGCCTGCCTCAGAAGCCCCAGAGACCAAAGCTTTCCCAGCTCAGCATCGAGACCTAGTGGATTCCCACTGGAGAGTCTGAATCTGGTTATTTCCCTCACCGGCCCAGAGTGGTTGATGAGGATGCTGTGATGGCCCATCATCGTTGTGAGTACCAGGAGGTACCAGGAGGAACCACAGCTGGGAGGGCACCGGGCTCGGCAGATTAGCCAGCAGCCCTTGACAAGGATGGCTGTAGTAAGGTTACCCAAGGGGTGCCCGCTGAGGTTCCTGGAAAGTTAGAGGGGAGCACTTCTAGCTAAGGAGGACCATTATTGATATGATTACTATCATCATCATCACCACCACTATTATCATCATCATTACCATAATCAGTATCATTATTTTATCATGTGCTTGTATGAGGCCCCACACGGTGCCTAGAGTCAGGGACCCCAGGCAAAGCCAGACAGATCAGAGGCAATGCAGGGAGAAGAGGCTGTTGCTGAGCAAGGACCTGCCTCCCAGCTCAACTCTCCTGGGCTCCCTGGAAAGTCAGTCCTCAAAATGTCAGCGCTCTCACCTGAGCCATGAGAGGTCAACCCCACCCCCACAGACTCTGGAAGGAATCTACTGTACATACTTAGAGGGTCTGGCCCGGCCTTCGGCTTAGCCTGCGGGCTAACACTCCACTGACTGGAATGGGGGCTTGGCAGCATGGAAATAGAAGGGTGGAAGGGGCACCTGGGGGTTGTTTGACTCAGCCCTGAGGTTGGTAGAGGGGAGAGCTGGGCTGTCCCTCTCAGGCCACCTCACTCTTCCATAGAGAAGACGGTGCCAGTCCACCCACATGGCACCGTTGGGGCTCACTGTGCAGAAGGGGGACCAGCTTCCCCAGACTTGCTGGAAGTCTGGCTGCACAGTGGAATGTGGAGCTGAGTACGGCCTGGGGCTCCAAGTGACTCTGCCACCTGGCTGTAGGTGGAACTTCATGTAGGTGGAACTTCATGGATCTTGATCACCGGAACAGGGGACCTGTGGACAAAGTTCTCTATCTCATTACAAAAATAAGATTTTCCCACTCTGGAAAGGGCAAGAAAAACAAATTTTGTTTGCCTCTTGCCCACACCAAACAACTTCAAGGACATGGCAGACATGGAGGCCTCCCAGGCCTGTGACCCATGTCACAGAAACAGCAGTGTCTTCATCTGAGACTGCCTCTAGGAAGCCACCAAGCTCTGCGGAGACTCTAGACAGAGTTAGATTGTATCAAAAACTGCCCAGAACCCAATCTCAGCCTGATGACTGAGCCTGAGCTTCCCTTGGTGCCCACAGAAGCCAGCTTTTTGTAGGGCTATATTGGGCCCACTGTGACATGTCTGTGGCAACCCCTGGGTAAGTCAAGGCTTGCAGAGGGGCCACGATGTAGCTGATGACCTACAGCATGTGGCCCTTGCCAAGGGGTGAGGCTCCAGGGAATAGCGAGTGCCTTCTGGCCTGCCCACTCAGTTGGTGGGGAAGTCAGGAGCAGCCTGGGAGAAAGGTGATTGTACCCACTCCTCTTGGTCATGAGCTAGCCGAAATGGACCCAGGAGCTGCTTTGTGTCCCCAGCCCCTCCACAGCACAACAATTCCTGCCAGCTCTGCCTTGAACCATGCCTGGGCTGTTACTGGAAGAGGAGCAGGTTGGCTCTGGGCTGCACTAGGAAGCTGGTGATGGGATGATATGCCCAGGGGGTCCATGATGGTGGTAGCAGGAGATATCCCTTGAGGAGACCTACTGCCTGTTTTTGCACACCCCAGATGCTGTGAGTGTGCCCAGAGCTGGCTTTGCAAAGCAGGACAGACATGCTTTGGCAGGCTAAGTCCAACCTCCACTGTGTAACCAAACTCTTGCTTTACCCCAGGAAAAACATCTCCATGCCGAGTGCTTCAATGAGGAGGAAGACATGGGTGTGCACAGTGGAAGTGGAGTCAGCAGAGAGGAATAACAAATGCCATGCTCATCACCAGAACCCAGCACCTTGAGCTTCTCTTTAAGGGACAGGCAGCATCCTCATTCCAAGGGGAAACTGAGGCACAGACCAGTTGAACAACTTCCCACTGAGGACCAAGACAGGCTCTGTACCTGTGGAACAGAGTTCACAGGCTCATAGTCCTAACCAGGACATTATCCTGACTTTAAGGGAGATCAGTGTGATATGCACTTTGCCCCCATCCCTAGGCCACAGGGTGGGCTGAGCCCCGGGATGCTCCCTAGTTGTCCAAAAAACTGAGGGGAAGCAATTGGGTCCTGGAGATGTTCCCTTCTCCACATCACAGTAGCCCCTTTCAGAGGCTGCTCCTTAAGGGTCACAGAGGAGCAAAGATGTCCCTTTCCTTAGCAACCTGTTCCCAAGACGCAATGGGTGAGAGGGTCTCACCTGCCAGAGCACCTCCTTTTCTTTCTCCAAGGAGTGGAAGTCATGATTGGCCATCAAGAGCCCCCAGCTGCTTCTCTTCCAGTAACAGCCCAGGCATGGTTCAAGGCAGAGCTGGCAGGAATTGTGCTGTGGAGGGGCTGGGGACACAGAGCAGCTCCTGGGTCCATTTCGGCTAGCTCATGACCAAGAGGAGTGGGTACAATCACCTTTCTCCCAGGCTGCTCCTGACTTCCCCACCAACTGAGTGGGCAGGCCAGAAGGCACTCGCTATTCCCTGGAGCCTTTGGCCATGGAGAGAGGCTGGTCTGAACTGGGACATGTGGCTTTTTGCAGATGCCTTCAGCTCCCTGTGTCTGTTTCCCGTCCTAACAAGAATCCATCCTGGGGTAGCATCTCTTCAAGGTCTCTTCCCTCTGACCCTTCTCAGCCTGGTCCAGGTGACTGTTTTTCTACAGCTGCAAGAAGCTGAGCCTCAGCATGGCAGCGTGTATGAAGATGCTGTGATCCTGACACTTTCGAAATAAGGTTTCTAATTGGGCTCATCGCTCACTTTTTCCTACTGTTTTCATAAATTGCATTTAATTGTTTTCAGGTTGGTTCTTCAAAAATAAATTGTTACCTAGAATCTCTGGGGTTCCTGCCCACACAGTGTCGGGCAAGGTGTCCCAGGGGCCTGGGAAGTTTATTTCTGCTGTGCGTGTCTTGATGTGGGCGCTTTGCTCACATCTCTGAGGGGGCTAGGAATTTCTCTCAAAGTCCAGAGCCTTCAGTGAGTCAGATGAGTGGTGCCTGGCCTGTGGAGATGATGTGGATGACAGTGGCAGTCATGCCAGTAGGAGACAGGGATGAAGGCCAAGTGCGGCTCTTGCGCTGTGTGGCTCACCTGCAGTCTCTTCATTATTCCTGAAGGGGATGACTATACCCCCTTCATCAAGAAGGAAATCAAGAAAACCACTCTCTCCTCCTCCCCCCCCACTGGCCCCTTCCTCAGCACCTCAGTGGAGCCCTACCAGGTGCCTGGCTCCCCTGCAGGCAGTCAAGGAGGCGGTATCCATGACAACAGGGCCACCCGCCTCCTGGGTAGGGCCATCTTCTTGTAGAAGCCTTCCTGGCACATGTCCAGGGCACAGTGTGCCCTGTCCACCGCTCAGCTCCCGGATGCAGCCTCAGGCACCCATGGGAACCCCCCTCCACCTTTGGGGGCCGTGGGAGGAATTTTAAACTCCTCAAGTATTCTTCAAAAGCACCCATGTGGTTAGTTAAGCCTCCTAAGATAATTGCAGTCAAGCAATTACTTCTTTAAAGACATTTGGGGGTGTTAAGATCCTGGCTCCTATTTTTCATGATAACAGTGAGTCCTTTTGTGCCTGGAACCTGGTGGGTCTGTTCCCAACAGGTGCTCCTGGGGTAAGGGCGCATCACACTCTCCTTCTGCAGGCATGGGTGGCTCCCTCCCCCACAGTCCCCTCCCCCACAGTCCCCTCCCCAGCAGACCCCTAGCAAAGCCATGGAAGGGAGTCAGTGTTTTCTGAATCCCAGCTGAAGAAAGAACAGAACAGCAAAGAAAAATACTTTCATCCAGTGGCAGCAGCAACCCAGCCAAGCCTGACTGGCAGAAGCAACTGTACCCTGGCCCCTGCCCTGGCCACTCTCCCAGCCACATTGCCTCTGCAGCAGAGCAGAAGGTTGAGGTGCAGGTCCCCAAGGGCGTGCCACAAAACATTAGTACACACACCTGCCCAGCTCTCTCTCTCTCTCTCTCTCTCTCTCTCTCTCTCTCTCTCTCTCTGAGTCTCCTGAGGTGTCTTCCAGAGCCCACACTCTAGGAGCAGCAATGGTTGTGAGCAGCCCTGAGACCTATGTCAGAAAGCCTGTGAGGGAAAGACACAGTGGGGGGGAGTGGCTACCGATGTTTGGAGGACACAAGTGAAGCTTTATAAAGGAGGTGGCAGAGCCTCGGGCCAGTTCTAAGTAAAGGTGTTCCCCTCTGATGGGCACCACAGCAGTGGCAGCCTTGGTGGGTGGGTGGAGGTGTAAATGACAGAATGAGGACTCTGAGCTCAAGCCCTCATGCTTCTGCTAGTCAGCCTGGGAGCTCTTGACACACCGCCCCGCCCCCCATAAGCCACCTGACCTGCTGAGGTAGGATGTGTGGAGTGGAGCTGAAGTGACCACTCAGCCTAAACTATCCATCCTCTACCGGACTACCCAAGAATGTCACCCAGTTCCATGGACAACTTTCCCGCCCAACCCCCACCCAGCTCCCTATCAATCTTCCGTCCTTTCTCCACTTGACTGCACTCCTCACCGATTCCCTGGCTAGCCCCCACCTCTGGCCATGTGTCTATCCCTTCTCCTCCACCTCAAGGGTAACCTCCTGACCCTTTACTGCAGCTTCCTTTCCATTTTTTAGCACCACCTCTGCCCTCTGGTGGACAGCACCCACTTCTAGCTGATGGCCTGAGAGCTTTCCTCTCAAAGCCCCAGGGGCCTTAGCAGACTCTTAGGCTGACTCCAGCCCCACGTGTATTCCCCCTTTGGGTACTTCACTTACTACCTTATTATAAGGCCTGTTCCCATGGCTGATGGATGGCTATCCAGAGGCCACAGGGCCCCTTCGCTGTAGGCTGGCCTCATAGGAACATCTACAACCTCACTGACACCAAACCAAACCAGCCTCCTTCTCACTCCTGCCCTATGAAATCCTTCTATTAAATATTCTTCCTTCCCTTCCAGAGCAAGTCCCATGTCTTTGGGGCCTGACTGTCCATGAGATGTCCCGATTGTCACTGTGGGCTGGACCACTGTGCAACAACAGAGTCAGCAGGCCAGTTCAGGCCCCACCCAGAGTAGGGCAGGGGTGCCACACCTTTCAACTTCCTCCCACCACGCCCATGCGCCCTCAGATCTGGGGACTCACACCTGCAAAGTGGATCAAAGTCAACGCAGAAAGTAGACACGGGGAGAGTAGCTCCCCTGCACCTTTACCCAAAATTCCTCTTTCCTTGGCAGTTACCCTCTGCTAAATGCAGTCCCAAAATACTCACAGAAAATTTAAAACATAGTTCACAACTTGTAAATTTCAAACCAGCATTCTGAATATCTTGTCCTGTCCTGTTTCATCCCTCTCAGATGTGACTGGTTTTTCTGTGCAGTGTATTCTTGCAGTATATGCTACCTTCCTGAAGTCACATAGCAGCCTTCCTGGTTTTCAGATGATGCCCTGTGCTTCAGTACCTGTGTCCAGTATCCCTGGCTTTACTTAGTAATGGCTCCAAGGTAAACAAAGGAGTTGTTGGATGCTTTCCTACAGTGGAGTGCTGCAATGGTTCTGTTTTTACTATCAGTTAGTGTTAATATCTTACTGCTTATAATTTATAAATTAAATGTTACCAAAGGTATCGGTACAGGGAGAATATGGCATATATAGGATTTGGTACAATTTGTGGTTTCAGGTGCCCAAGAGTTGGAACACAAGCCCCCTCTGAAAAAAGGGTGACCACAGTGAACTTGAGGATTAAATTGGTACCTCCTTAATAGCATTTGTTATCCGACAGTCTCATAGCTGTCAGTACTTAGTGGAAATTTTATGCCTTGGATGCCAAACAGTCCACTCACAAACCCAAACAGAAAAGGACTACATCATTGCAGAAAAAAATTAACTCCCAATTAGTCAGCACATTTCAAAATGAGAGGGTGGAGGTGGAACAGAAACAGGAAGAGGGGGAAGAAAGAATGGGGAGGGGGAGGAAAGGAAAAAGAAAGCATATTTCTTTTTCTCATTGTTGTAACCAAGCACCCATAAGAAGCACCTTAAAGAAGGAGGGTTTATTCTGACTCTTGATTTGAGGAGAGACAGTCCAGCCCGTGAAGGAAGGCAAGGCATCAGGAGTGCAAGGTGAGCATGAGGCAGACGGCAGCATTCGGTCCACAGTCAGGAAGCAGAGAGAGATGAAGGATGGCGCTCAAGTAGCTTCCTCCTTTCCCTTTTATTCAGTCCAGGACCCCAGCCCCTAGGCATGGTGCCATGTACACTCAGGTGGCTCTTCCCTGCTCAGGTGACCTCTGCCAGCTCCCTGACATGTACACCTGCACCCTTAATGTCCTAAGGGTTTCTCTTTTTCCTTCCTTCCTTCCTTCCTTCCTTCCTTCCTTCCTTCCTTCCTCCTTCCTCCTTCCTTCCTTCCTCCTTCCTTCCTCCTTCTTTCCTTCCTTCCTTTTTTTCTCTTCCTTTTATATATGTGTACATGTGTGTGTGGTGCCCGTGTGTTCACATGCATATGTAGTCAAAAATTCACATTGCTCTTGATCGTTCTCCACTTTATTTATTGAAGCAGTCTCTTGCTGAACCTCGGACTCACCAATTCCAGCAAGTTAGCCAGCTTGCCCCCAGGATTCCATCTCTACCTTCTGACTGCTGAGGTACAAGTGGCTGCCTGGTTTTGTATGTGGGTTCTGAGAAGCTGAACCCTGAATGTCATACCTGCATGGCTAGTACCTTTTCCATTCCCAAGTGTTTCATAATCCAGTCAAGTTGATGACAAAAATATTTATCACCGTAAGTCCATCCCATGTCGACTTGACAGCAAATACACCATTTTAGACTCATAACATTTCACCCCCGGTCCCCAAAGTACCATGCCTACCTCATAATAAAAAACATATTTAATTCACTTACAAGAGTTAAAGTCTTAACAATTCTGACATTGCTCAAAATCTCAAAGTTCAAAGGCTTTTCCAAGACCCAAGGAAATATTTTAATGATGGGTTCCTACAGAATAAAAAAAAAAAAAAAAAAGATGTATACTTTCCGAGCATGAGACACAAGTCATTACCATTCTAGAAGGAGAGAATGGGAGAATAACCAGGAGACATAAGACCAATGCAAGAAGATAATTCAGCAGGGCAAACAGCAACCCTGTAGCTCCATGTCTTGCATGGAGATAAGAGATATTCTCTGGGCTCCAGTGATCTTGAGTCTCACCTGGAGTATGTGAAATCTCTCTCTCTCTCTCTCTCTCTCTCTCTCTCTCTCTCTCTCTCTCATTCACTCACATCTGAAGCTCTCCTCAATGGATGTCTCACAGTCCTGGGCATCTCCAATATTCTGGTCTCCAACTCAGTGTCACCTCCACAGCCTGACAGTCTCTCCTTGCAAAGACTCCAATTCTGCAATACATCATCTAGCCTCGGTGTTTTTCTGGACCTTGGCACAAACATCCATGCCCACCTCACTCTTCCATCTTGCATGTCTGCAAAACCAGCAACACACAGATGCTGCTGCCACATTCTGATGCCAGCTCAAGAAGTAGCCTGGCTCTCTGATGTCACAGCTGTTTAATTATAAAATTAGCCATCACAGAAAGGGCTGGAAGGAAGGAGAGGGAAGAGGGAGGGCTTTGGTTCCTTCCGAGGCATCGGGGTACTCTGATCTCAGAGGTGGTGCAGACATTCTCACTCACATTAGACTCCCTGCCATCTTAACAACCGGTTCCTCTTTCCAAACTACCACTTACTGACTTGTACAGGAAGGCTCCAATTTATCACGTAAATAAGCTGCTTTTAACTCAACTGTGCACTGATTTACTAAGTCGACGACATGTGACTATTCCAGTATTTGCTTCTTTCTTTCCTTCTTTCTTTCTTTCTTTCTTTCTTTCTTTCTTTCTTTCTTTCTCTCTTTCCTTTCTCTCTTTCTTTCTTTTTTATTCCTGACACAGAAAAGCAAAAGCTCACTGGTGGATCTTTTGTCTTTGTCCCCTCCCTGAGCTTCCCAGGGCCCTCTGTTTGTATCTCCAGGCATCTGGGACAAGCTCCCGCAAGCAGGGCTTGATATGTTTCACAGGACACAGGGGAACTGCTCAGGGGGGTGAAATTCTATATCAATGATGAAAAGAACTCTTTAAAAGCAACACACACAATGTAACTTTTAAAGAAAATCAATACATGTTGTAGTGAAAAATTCGAATAATAAAAAAAAAGAGAAAAGGAAGAAGTAAAGATGCCCCCAAACTCCTCCACTACCCAAAAGTACTAGCCTCTGCCAATATTGACAAACACCCTGCAGACACCGGTCTCTGGTGGACACATCTGTCTTTCATGTGGCTGAGGAGCTCCTGAGTGTCTGGAGTTTGCCACCAGGCAGGTCTCAGAAGACACTTCACAGTAATGGACATAAAGTTTTCCTGTCCTTTTTTTTTTTTTTATGTGTGTGTGTGGCATGAGTTTGTACACACACACCATTTATGATGTGCATAAAGAGGTCAGACAACTTTTGGAAACTGGTTCCCCTTCAAGCTTGTAGAGGCAGGCTCTCCTGTTTCTGCTAGAAAGCATATTCTAGGCTCCCTGGGCTCTGTGTAATCCTCCTGTTTCCGCCTTAGGACTGCTAGGATTACACGTGTGCCATTACGCCCAGCTTTCTTCTGTGGGTCCAGGAATTGAATCCAGGCCCTCAGGCTGGCATGGCAAGTGCTTTGACCTGCCGAGCCCATCTCCCTGGCCCCACACTATGCCTTTTTAACCTGTGTTGGACATCAAAGTCACGTCTTCATGCTTACACAGTAAGCAGTTTATTAACGGATCCAGACTCCAAACCCCACTCCACACACCTTAATTTGAACAGAATGCCTCTCAGGAAGGATCTGAACGAGAGGTGATCCCAGGGATCATTGACCAAGAGGAGAAGGGAATGTTGAAAGAAAGGGAGAACCAGTACTCTTAGGAGTCATGGAGCCACGGGTACAGGGTCTGACAAGAGCCACAGGCTGCATGGTTGTGAGGTTCCCACATGGCACAGGGATTGATGTTTTTAGAATGGACATAGCCTCTCCCAGCAACCTTACTGGGGGAGGGAGATATGTGTCCCCTGGGTCTCACTCTAGACCAGCTCTGGACTGGGGTCCAGAGGTACACAGGAGTTTCCATCTACTCAGAACTGTTGAAACATAGGTGCCCCCATGATAAAAAGAGTAGAACTGGGCAACAATGATTCTCCACAGAGAAGGGCTCTTCCCAGGGTAAGGAGTGAGCAGCACAGAGCAGGAGTAAGAGGCCATTGCCAAGGCAGTGTCTCCAGGGAAAATATGGCTGGACAAGCAGTTTGCTTGTGATCCTCTATGCATATGACACAACGAAGAGGAAATCCACAGTGCTGTCTATAGAGCAAAATGAGGGTCAGGAAGGAGGAGACATGCAAAGGTGATCATTTGACCATAGTGTGGAAAGGGCTGACATGACCCAATCAAGAGTTTCAGAAACTTCCACCAGTGTATTGGCACTTTGACTAATATTGAGCAGCAGTTAGTCCCCAGTGAGGCTTCCCTCTCTGGGGATCTGGGAGGAGCTGGTGATGGTTTCTGTGAGAGGCTAAGGTCTGGGATCTTAAACACTAAAAGTCTAAATATGGCTGACTGAACAGACTGCTCAGAAACATGACAGAAAATCTAGACAAATAACCCGTAAGCAAAAACAGACTGGAGGAGGTGACTTCAGTGGGTACTGATCAAAGAGGGGAGGGCAGGGGAAACTGGCTGCTGGAGGGCTTATGAACAGAGCATGTTGTTTCAATAAAAGAGAAACTCAAGGGAGGCTGCTGGGATGGAGTAGTCAGAAGAGCCTTCCCGTAGACATGGGAAGCCTTCCCGTTCCATGTCCGTGTGAACCCAGCATGATCCAGAAGGGCAAGTCCTTTCCTGAGACCCCACCGAGCTGATGGCAAGGATCATGGTGGGTCAGCAGACAGAGCCAAGATCCTGTCTGGGTAGAGATGGAGCTGGCTAGGGCTACAGTTAGGAGCCAGCCAGGCCAGAGCTGGTGACTCTCGGAAGCCTCCTGGCCAGGAGGAAGGGATCCAGGTCTTGGGGCATTTGTTAATTAACTCCAGCACCCAGACTCTGAAGTCCCCTTGCCTATCCTGTGATCATTCTGAAACTGGAGATAGGAAAGCTATTGTATAAATTGCTTTGCAGAACCTTCCAGAACCACCTCTTGGTCCCTGCCCCAAGGAAAGAGAACCTTTGACTCAGGGGCCTGTGGAGCCTGTGTTCTGACTGGAGATGCTGAAGGCTGCAAAAGCACTCCCAACCCCCTACTTAGCATCCACTCAGTGCATCAGACCCTCACGCTGCTCATCCTGCTGTGTGAGTACAGGACCAATGGGAGAGTAAAGGCAGGTACAGGGGCAGGTGGGGGAATGGGACACTGACCACAAGGACACGGGCACCATTGTAGAGCCTGTCTTGTGAACCGGGGAGCCAGGAGAGTGGTGGTGAGTCAGGTCAGACTACAGGCAGGAGAGCAGCTGTTCCAGCTGACAGGACTGTGAAGGGAGGACTCCTTCTCTGTCTCTTTGTCCTGTCCCTTTGTCCTGTCCAGGTCCTTGGGCATCCATTGTGACATGTCCTCCTGCCCCAGAGGCTGTCTGACTTACTGAGTCCGGTGACTGAGAGCTGCTTTCCCTAGGAATGCCTTCACTGACACACTAGAGATAATGTTTAACCAGCTGCCTCGTCTGAGCAAAAGTGAACCTTTGTATCCTTGGCGTGGGTCCTTGCATGGACCCTGGAGCCTCTAAGCTGTAGTACATGCTGTTCCTTTGCCTGCCCCTTGCCTTCGCCTGGAAAACTCACACTCTACTTTCGAGATTGCTTTGGCAGGAGGCCATTTCTAACTGCTATGATGCTCCCCAACTCAGGTCCCCATGTTCAGCAGCAGCTGGGCAATGCTATCACCATCGCTCCTGCCAGGGTCCCCAGGATGCAGTAAAGACTGGACATAGACGCCATCTCCACAATGTGCTTCTCATCCCAAATCTTCTCCAGTGGCCTATAGGAGCCATAGTCACTGCTGCCAGGATACCTTTGTGTCTACCCCAGTTCCAGACAAAGGCCCCAATAGAATATATGTCTGAAAAAGGAACTCAGCCCTGGAGTGTGACCCTCTGGCCATTTTTACCACCACAGCCCAAGCCTGCTGCTTCTTAGTCCTGACCCATCAGAGACGAATGAGCGTGGCTGAAGGAAGGAGAGTGGGAAGCCCAGTTCATCCCCAGTTGCCTGCCCCGAAGAAACCCTGGAGGGCCTCTGGAGTCACTGTCTCCAGAGTAACCTTGCTAAGCACCAGGTTCCCAACGTGCAAACCTAGCTTGTCCGGTTTCCTCCACTACACGGCATGAGGGTATGCGCTGTGTATGCTTGTTACATATGTGAGTACACACTGTGTTCTCGTTACGTGGGTGAGCCTGTAAGGTGTGTACCGAATGTGCAGGTGTGTGAGCTTGCCTCGAGTTGGTACGTAAGTTTTCATTTGTTGCCTGTGTAAAGCACGCGTGGTGTTTGGATGTTGTGTGTGAGCATTTGAGTGCATGGTACCATTCGCCATGCTACAGACGGGAACCACCAGAGCTGAGCCAGTGTGGCTAGTCTGAGGGGAGAGAGCATCTTACCAGGGATGGCATGATCTGAGCTATCTCCGGGAGATCACCTGCTTCCAATCGCTCATTCACCTAATTGATAGCTATTGATCATGGGCCAAGAGCAGAGGCCGCAATGCTGACAAATGTCGAGCATTTTGCAGCAGCTCACTTGGTGTTCTGCCCTGGCAGAGAGGAACGGGGGGAGCTGGGATAGAGCTGTGACTGATGTGAGGAAGTGTGAGGTCACTTCCCAGAGCTAACTCAATGGGGCAGAATGTGGTTCTAGAAGAATGTGCCCACCCCAGGTTAATGCCAGGGCAGCAGAGTCAGAGATACTGAGCAGAAATTAGCCTGTAGGAGCTATCCCTGTCTGCTGGACCCTGGACCACTCTGCCACACTCTGGTTTTGCCACTGCCAGCCAACAGGTTGTGACAATATGGCCTGGGAATGACTCTTGACATCAGACTCTCACCTAGGGGCCCAGTATGCAGGACAACTCAAGCCTCAAAGATGTCGGGGGCACCTGATACGCAGGGAGATACTGATGCCCGCAGTTGTAGGAGAAGTGGGGAGCTTTCCTATCTTAGTCTGGCATAGCTTGCCTGACAGGAGCAGTTCACAAGGACAGAGGTAGCACAGTGAGGCCTCTTATACTGCTCTGGTCATTTCTGGACTCTTCCTCTAACTGCCTCTCGATGACACCCAAATGTCCCATTAGTACTTAATCCTTGTCCCAGGGTCTGCTTTCTGGAGAGCCCATTTTAGGAGAGCCTTTCGGACAAGGCCAGTCCAGAGGAAGAGGTCACCCAGAGCCCTGCCCAGGAGCCTCAGGGTGCTCAGCAGGCCTGAGCTGCACAGGACACAGAGGTGGCATTGGCAAATCTCATGTGTGCTCCTTCCCAGCTCACTGTGGCAGGCAGGTGCCAGGACTTTCTGGGTGTTTCAAGCTCCAAAGTGACACAAGGCCACCACTGAGCAGGGTCGCTGGGTGTTGGGAGGTGCTGTCTCAGCAGCACAGCTCATGAGGCTCTGCCTTCCTGGCCCCTAACTGGCTTCTTCTGCTCCACTCCTCCTAGAACTAAAACCGCTGTGGGGAAAAGCCACCTGAGACTGAGGAAGAGAACCCCAAAGTCAAGACAGGACGGCCATGTCACTTCTCACAGACATGACCCCCCTTCCTGAGTGTCTCACGTTGTGATCCAGACATTTATTCAGCCATTTGCTTCTGATTTGCTGGATAGAATGCACCGGCCAGACTGCCCCAGGCCCTCCTTACCTCTTCCTCTTTGCTTCTTGGCTTCCTCTGCTCCAAGTCAGGAAACCACGCTTTTATTTCTTTTTAAACAAGGCCAGTGAACTGGAAAGTGTGGAGTTCAAGTTCGGGTCAAAACAACCAAAATAGCCAGCTGTGGGGGCAAGGTGGGCTCACAGCTCCAGGCGAGTTATCCTAACCCCTCATAAACAGCGACATACCCATCCTCCCACATAAACACGTGTGTATACACACTGCACACACACATGCGTGTGTAAACATGCACACGGGCAGATATAGATATACACACTATATGCATTTACACATACACACTTGGAGGTGCACGTGACTACACTGCACATGTCAACACAATGTTTACGCACATATACACATATGTGTGAGCACAGCCAGTACACACAGTCACCTATGTGTGCACACACCACACACATTCATATATATGTGTGTGTGTATATACACATACATACACATATATAAGTATACACCACACACACACATCCACACACAGACATACACACGCGTGCGCACATGTAAGGAGTGCAGGACAACTCCAATTGCCTGCTCCCTACTGCACAGCGGGTAGTGGCTTGGGAGGAAGTGTAGCTGTCCCTGGGGCCTGCTGCAGCTCTGGGTCTCTCTGCACCAAGGAAGCAATGGCGCCTGCTATTTGCTGAGAGTCCAGGCATGTGTGAGTCTGCATGGGTCTCCAATAGGTGCAACTGGGGAAACTGAGGCACAGTGGGACAAATAAGGAAAGGAGAGCCCACGATGAGGTGGCTCTCAGTTCATGAGATAGCCTACTTCGCGCGTCAGCTTGGCGGGGTCACAGGGTCCCCAGGTGTCAGGCCTGGGAGTGTCAGGATGAGATCGTCACTGGAAGGGGTGGACATTTACCTATTAGGGTTAAAGAGTTACAGCCTGCAACCTGAGTGACCTCACATATCGGGAAGTAGGGAGTTCCATGCCCCAGGAGGATGGGGAGCTTGAAGACATGGCGGCACTAAATGGTCAGAGATTGTAGCACTGCAAAGTACTACCTATGGAGCAGGAAGGGCAAGAATTCAGTTAGGATTATACAGCACTATTCTGTGCCAGATCAGTTCCCCAGCCATGTGCCTTTTGTTTAGGCTGGCATCTGGTTTTACAGAAAACAGAATTTAAAAACAAACAAACAAACAAAAAATCACCAACCAAACAAACCTGCCTTTACTTGCTGCTCAGTGTCTCCTGAATTCACTGTTACTGGGTGAGTCTCATTTCTTACACCAAGCACCCAGGGCAGCATCCAGTTGGAGACTATTGTTCTTGGCCTGGCCTGTTTCCTCTTCATCACAGGGGTGTCTTTCCCCCAGGCAATTATATCTGAGGGTCTGCCCTGTGCTGAAGAAATCAAGGAGAAGAACTCTAGTCTCTATCCTCCGTCATGAAGACCCTCTAGGTTCTGAAGCAGAAGTTTTGTAGGCGCCTTGAGAGGGAGAGCGGACACTGCTGAAAGGACACGCTGACCCTGGCCTGGGTGGTCCTCTTTGTAGTCACTGGTCCAGGTAGGGAGTAGGAAGCAAGGGCTCATTCTCAACCACAAATATGACCATGAAATTCTAGAGACAAACTCAGAGCTCATAGCTTGGCTTCCAGGATGTATGGATGAGGACATGTGCTCAAGCTTGCCGGGAACCATGACCCCAAGGCCCTAAAAGAGTGATCACAGCACTTGCTGCAAGTGCTCAAAATGGGTTTGGGGCATCTCAGATGATGATATCCCCCAAAGGCTGTGAAATGAAAAGGTGTGAAAGTACCAGAATTCCCATTCACCACTCATCCATCTATCTGCTCATACCCATCCATTCATCCACCCTCTCAACTAGTCATCTATGCATCTAGCCACTCACATACATACCCCTTCTCCACCTATCCAGTCATCTACCTGTCTATCCACTCAATTACCCATTCACCTGGTCATCCATCCATCTACTCATCTACCTATCCAGTCATCCAACTGTCTATCCACTCAGCTACCCATCTACCCACCCACATACCCCGTCATCAAACTATCTATCCACTCATCTACCCATCCATCCACCTTTTCATCTATCGGTCTATCCACTCATGTACCCATTCATTTACCCACCAACCCACTCACCCATCCATCCATTTATCTACCTATTCATCTATATCTATATATTATCTATCTATCTATCTATCTATCTATCTATCTATCTATCTATCTATCTATCTATCTGACCCTTCTGTCTATCTAATCCTTCATCTGTTCCTCCAACTACCCCCATCCGTCCACCCACCCATTTTTTCACCCATCTGTCAGTGAACACACAGGCCCAGGAGCCCTACTGTGCTCTAGCCCCTGGCACACTCCGAAGAAACACTCTCTGGTCTACCCCCATGGATCTGGCCACAGACTGAGAAGGAACAAGCTATAACTTGAAAAAAAAAATCAGTGCATGCACAAGAGGAACAGTAGGTGCTGGACACAGGTGGGGGTCTCTACTCTCCTTAGTCACTTTGTTCTGTCCTTTTCCCTGACAGAACAAACAGAGCCCAGGCCCTGACGGGTCAGGCTGTGCCTGTGTGTGACTGCAGGTGGCCTGGTTGTTTGTGAGCAAGCTGCACCCCATGGCTTGTTACACACTGCAAACCCTGCAAGGGCACTTGGGGAAGATAGAACAATCCTGCAGGGAAGCACTTCTCCTTCTCATTTCCTTTATTCTTTTCTCAACTGACAAATCCCTATGACATGGCAGCAGGTCTGCCAAGGAGACCTTAGGAGAAAGTTTACACTGGAGACCTTGAACTCACCCAAAGCTGACCAAGGCACTGATCCTCCTGAGGACTAAATGCCTGCTGTCCCTCGCCCAGAGTGTAGAAGTCCATCACACAGAAGATCTAGAACCTGCATGGCCATCCTGAGGTTGCAGTCAAAGACCTGGCTTTGGTTATTCTGGCAAGTGACAGAGCAAGAGGCCAACAGGCTCAGGGAGTGACCCTTGGCATGTGTCTACTCTAAGCCAGAGGCAAAGTCAAGGTGGGTGGCCAGCATGTGGCCCCAGGGGACCAACAGACAGGATCTTTTTTGGTCAGATCTTCAAAGTCTCACCACTGGCAGGGAAGCCAGGCTCCTCCGTGTGCTCCCCCAGACACTTTGGGAGAGAAACTGATGCCTGACCTTCTGCCACTTCCTCCCATTCCTCCTTCAGGCTCTGAGCAAGCACATTCCAGAGAGGGGAGAGCATGACCTGAGCATGCCTGCACAGCCCTTTGGAAGGCTCTGGGAGCTCAGGTTCAGATTCTCTGGGCCAGGTAGGAACTAAGCCAGGGATGGCTATAGTGGCCTTGTCATGGGAGACTGAGGGTAACAAAGGCCTCAGGAGATAGTGGCAGGTTCCAGTGTCAGGGTGAGTTATTACCCTACTTTGTTCCAGGCTTCATGGGATCAGTTCAAAGTGGTTTTGGGTCCCTGAGTGCCCAGTGTGGATAGTAGCTTCTAGAAGCAAGAGTGACTCTGATCCCCAAGGCTTCTGACTGGCAAGGAGGGCTGGCAAGGGTGTGGCCACAATTTTAGCACAGCGATCTCCAGAGACAGCCTTCAAGAGAGCCAATGGCCACTGGAACAAGCCTGCAGGGAATGGCAGTTTCTGAGTAGCGGTCTTAGATCTTCCCAATGGCTATAGTGAATCCTGGAAGCTGCCAACAGTGGCTTCCTTGACCCTGGAGTCACCAGTGGCTGTAACATTTCCAGGGATGCCAGATTACAGACTGTCTCTGCTTGTCCCCACCACTCCTTCCAACCACCCTCTGAAGCCCAGCTGACTAGTGTCCACCTTCATTTCTCTGAATTGGCCCATCTAGCACTTCTGACACCAGAGGGGTCTCTGTTTCCTGACTCTCTCAAACTTCCACTGCTGGACAAAGAAACAAATGTGTGTTGACAAAAGCAGCTCCTTGGTGGATGTTGGAAAACCACTTGCTCGCCACCTTCTGATCACAAGGGGCAGATATGGCAGAAGGAAGTTCAGACTTTGGTGGAAGAATGGGATTGTGGGCATACCAAGAAATTTAAATAGATAGGAGAATGCAGAGCCTGAGGTAAGGGTTGTGGTGCTGCCATTCCATAGGATAGGAGGTCGCCCAAGGGTGTGGAGGGGTATTGGCAAAGAACAATACCGATGCCAAGCCACATATGGCCTGCGCCGATGCCACACAGTGTAAGCAGAAGAAAGGCAGATGGTCACACTCTGCACATGAGGACTCCAGGGAAGGAGCCGCTCACAGGGCATGACCGTGCTTCTTAGGAGAAAGGGCATAAGGTTGGGGCATTGTTTTCCCCATGATACCCATGCATTCAGCCAGTCCCTATAATCTGAGTGTGTATGTCACACCCTCAGCTGAGGGGCTGGGTGAATAACAAGAGGAAAATAAAAATGTACCCAGGGTTGCCAAGAGCGTGCCCCAGGCTCCCTTGCAAACCCTAGCCTCAGAGGCTTTGCACGTAAAGGCTGTGCATTCTCGGAGGAGCAGCACTGACTCTCTGAGCACACGTAAAGTGGGCACCTCGGTCCAGAGCAGCCGTACTACCTGCTTAAGCCAGGCAACCTGAGACAGCATTCCTTCTCCCACCGGTCTAGAGCCAGAGCCCGGAATAGGACCACACTCCCTCCCCAGGCTCAGGAGAGCTTCTTCCATGCCTTCTCCTGCTCCTGGGACTCCAGCTGTCCCAAGCCTATGGCCATAGCACTCCCAGACCCTCTTCAGTCTCTACAAACTCCTCTATCTGTCTCTGCGCCTCTGTAAAGACATGTGTTTTAGATTTAGGGCAGCTTGGGCAGCCCAGGAACACTGTGTCCAGAGGCTCAAATTCATCACATCTGCAAGGACATCTTTTTAAGTTCACACACATCAGCTTTCCGGGATCAGAACAGGAACAATCCTTGGTCCATGGCACCAAGTGAGGGCAGCCAGAAATATGTGTGTAACATAGCTCTTGGCCTTAGAACAGTGTGCCGGCCTCACGGGGCAACAGCTTCCTCACACCTCCAGTCAAAAGGCCCCAGGAGCCCATCTCATCTCAAGGTGTAAGCCCCCTCAGAACTGCGGTGTGACCCACAGGATCAGGTCACAATTCCTGGCCTTGCTGTCCCAGGTGCCCCATTCCCTCATAGCTGATGCAGCCGAGGAACCAGTCTCGGGAGTGTGGCCCCGTCTAGCAGCATGTCTCCTAGAACTCAGGACAGTGGTCTGTGGAGAACTGTCAAGCAGGAACTCTAAGGTGTCAAGTGCTGGGGCTTGTACAGGACAGAGATGGGCCCAGGCTTCCTTTTTCCTGAGCCCTGTGCCCACCAGTACTTAACCCATGCCCCCAGAGTCCTGTGCCCACCTGTGTCTACTCATGCTCATCTGTGCCTCTTTCCTTGTGTCCTGGGGTCACCTCACTGACTCCTAGCTGAGGCTTGCTCTATAGGAAACAAATGATGGAGATAAAGGTGTCTCCTTCATGCCCTGAAGCAGCCTTCTGTCCTATCCCCCCTGCCTCTGGCTAGTCCCCATCTGTCCCTGCCTGTCTATACCTGTACCTCTGCCAGGCTGGGTTTCCATAGGTCATCTATTGAGTTACCCTACTTGGGTTAGCTCTGATTAAGGACTCTCACATAAAGAAATGGAGGCATTCAGACCAGTTCCTATCTGCTATGTCCCAGGGGAGCCAGGCATGTGGCTCCCCAGGGAAGTGGTTGTGGTTGTAAAGGAAGGGAGCACTGGGAGTGCCTCCTCACAGTTTGGGCTGCAGAACTACTTATTCGCTCCTAAGAAACTGTGCGGTCCCCATGGGGTAAATAACACTATCTTCCCTGTTTCAGAGTAGAGCAGAGAAGGCTCAGGGAAGTTAAGCAACACGTCCAAGGTCACACAGTTTAGAAGCAGCAGAGCAGAGCTTGCAATCCTGTCCTTCTGCAAGCAAGGCCTCTTCTGCCTTCTCTCCCTGGCCAACTCTGTCTCCAGCATTTAGGAGAAATGCTGCAGGCAGCCCCAAAGCACCTTGGGAATTAGCAGAAAGTTCTGAAACTAGGTTAGGAAATAATAATTAGATACCTCCTGGGGTGGGGGACTAGGCTGAGTAAAAATTCAGGTCAGGATGCCTGGAGATGTCCGTCTCTTCCCCTAAGACAAACATAGCTTGGGAGTGATGCTAGGTCCCTGTCAACAGGACGCCCTGCTGCCCTGAGAGTCTGGGCTGTGGAGTCCTAACTAGAAAATCTGTTTCCCTCTCTCTGGTCCCACCCCCACCACCTTCCCAGGTCCCCTTCTGTGCTGCAGACCTGGTATGGCCATGGAGCAGCCTGTTTCTGCCCCTCTTCCAGGCCTCACAGGCTCCCAGCCCAGCCAGCCAGCACAGTCCACCTCTAGAAAATAGACCCCGTAACTACTCTTTCCCCAAAGTGTGTCCCAACCAGGAGAGGCCAGGAGCTCCCCCTCACACCCTTCTTTCTCCCTTAGTGCTGCTTCCTGCTCACACTGTGGTCAGCTGGCCAAGCCACACAGAGGAAGTGGCCATGGCCACACAGCTCCGCTCTATTAGTCTCCGTGCCTTCCTACACAACACACAGGTAGAACACAGGGCTCCACACCTCCGGGGACCTTGCTCACATGCTGTCACCTGCTCCTGTGACATCTGTATTCCCATGTGACAAGCGTCACAGAGGTCTTGGCTTCACTTCTGAATATGGACCTATGTAAGGATTGCAAACACTGGAGCACCCAGAGCATAGGCAGGTCTTGGGTGAGAGTGGGTGGGTGTTCAGAGTTTCCACATGGGTGAATGGGATATTAACTAGATTGTGGGAGGGTGGGTGAGCAGGAAGAGGGGTGAACAGATGGCTACATGGATGGTTAGTGTGTAGGTTTTTCTATTTTTTTTTAAAGCTATCTATTTATTTTGCAATCCTAGCAGTCAAACCCAGGACCTTGAGCATGATAGGCGGGCATTCCAGCACTGATCTACACCCCGGGTCCCTCTTTTCTTGAAATAACATTTTTATTCAGTTTTGAACATTAATTTTCAAGGCGTGTCTTTCTTTATTGTGGTGCATGACTTTCCCTGGAAAGACATGAACAGACACCTATTTACCACTCAGATTCCACTCAGATTCTACTTGGTGAACCAATGAGTTTGCTGGTGTTACTTAGAGCACCATGGCTGACCCAAAGGTATCCCTGAAAAGCACACCCCGAGGAAAAATGTAAATCTAAAAGGATTTAAGAACTGTGTCACAAAGCTGGGGGTAGTGGTGCACACCTTCAACCCCAGCACTCTGGGATCAACAGGCAGATCTCTGGATCTGAGGCAAGCGTGGTCTACATACAGACTGAGTTCCTAAACAGACAGGGCTACAAAAAAAGAGAGAGAGAAAGAAAGAGAGAGAGAGAGAGAGAGAGAGAGAGAGAGAAAGCAGAGGTAGTGTCAAAAGGGCTTGGGGGCTCAGTCATTTGGGGTTTCTTATTCTTCACGCAGCTGAAGGTACATAGCTGGCTTTCCTGAAATTCTCCAGAAGTTGGATGTGGCCTCAGAAAAACCCAAAATCTCAGAATCTCCTAATTGCAGATTTTGTTTTATTTTGTTTTGTTTTGTTTTGTTTTGTTTTGTTTTGTTTTTTGAGGCAGCCTCTCTCTGCATATCCCTGGCTGTCTTGGAACTCACTTTACAGATCCACCTCTCTCATTCAGCTTCCAAGTGTTGAAATTAAAGGGGAAAAAAAGGCTCTTGCAGTTTTTCAGTCTTGAGGAGGTTAGAAGTGCCTGGCAGGGTCTTCTCCATGGAGGCTGAAGGAACAGTTTATTATGGTGTGATTGTAATAGACAAATTGCTGTGTTTTACTCCCGCCTTATTCAGTCCATCTCCCAGAAGCTCACTATGCAAGGCTCTGTAACCAAGTCTGCACTTTCTATCACCATTTAAAGATGGTGATAGATTTAAAGATGCTCAGATGCCTCCTGAGCAGAGATGGCTACACAGCCCTTTAGTCCTTTTTAAAGGATGCCCAGTGATTTTAATTTGTGAAATCACTGATGTCTTCCCAAAGGGTGGACCTTACATTTAGAAAAAACTGGCCTCAGCTGAGAATGCTGAAAGCTTTAGTCAATTTTGACAATTTGTAAGTACTATTTGGCATTTAGTCCCCAAACTGGCGGACTGGGAATTAGAGGCACAATGGAAATTCTGTGCAGCAGGCCCAGTTTTATAAGCAGATTTAAATATTTGTTCAGTAAAGTGAATTTCATAATCACATAACTTAGCTGGAATGTCCCAAGTAAGAATAATTCTTTCTAATAGAATTCCTCTTACAGCTACTGGGAGGACCTTGAGGGAAAGGGGGTCCCCAGCCCTCTTTGGCAAGGACAAACATAAAGACCTTATCCCTCGCGCCAGATTTTTGTAAATTTAAACCTTATGCTATAAATAAGAAGTTAGATTTTAGTTTTATTTCAGTACATTTAATTTTGAACTTAGAAAATGTTTTGTATAAGCTTAGATTTTGCAAAAATATTTTTACAAAATACTTCGAGGTTAGACAAAATTGTTTATGTAAGGAAAAAAATGCATTCTGTTTTTTACATTCTTATCAATAAGAATAAATATTTGTTTCTGTGTATATTAGTATGTGAACAAGCATGTCAATTACCATTTTTAATTCCAAGTAATCTGACTTAGTATAGGACTCAGGAAGAAAGTGATTTTAAGTCTTTTCTCAATATATTGGTAATTTATGGAAAAAAAAAAAAACAATTGTTTGTAGTCCCAAGTACCTAGTAAAGACCAGCTGAGACAAGATTTCATCTGTGGTGTGAATGACCAAGTTTGTACCACCCGTGTGCGTGGCTAAGCTTGGGGCACATTCATGGACCTCTAAGCATGCAGCAAGGGCTTCACTTTAAAACTCTCTTCTGGGGGCAGGAGGTTGCAAGGGTGGAGTGTGGGCATGAGGGGAGGGGAAGATGAGTGGGACTGGAGTGGGTGATGTGGAATTCACAAAGAACCAATAAAAAAAGTTTTTTAAAACATCACCAGGGTTTTTCCATCCTCAAATCCCACAATAAACTCTTGCATGCCTGCAGTTCCACCAGTTCAGACACAAATAAGGACCTGAGAAAACCAGCTTCTTTTGGAAAGGAAGCCACAGACAGACAATAGCCTTGTACATTAAAGCCCTAAATTCAAAACCATCCCAAAAACATTTATACAAATTTTAAATTAGGTGTCTCAAGAACAGTAATTTTAGTACACAATAAGTTAAAAAAAAAAAAGCCAAATGAAGCAGCCACAGATTTGCCACTTAATTATTTCTAAGAATTCTAGGGGTGGATTGAATCGTAACCCATGCTGGCTTAGACACAAGATGACAAGTTAAAAACAGTTCCATTAATTTAGAGTGCACTCTTCATAGAAACAAGGTAGGAAATTGCACGTCTTAGGCAAAGCCTCCTCAGATGACAGCAAAAGCTCAGGAGATGAAAATTGCTACATAGACTTAAGATAACATCTTTCCTTGTTTTGATTAACTTATTGTTGTTATGAGTGCCTTACCTGCATTACCCTGCTGTGTGCAGTGCCCACAGAGACGGGAAGAGGGAGTCAGATACCCCAGGACTGGAGTTACAGATGGCTGTGAGCCCCAGTGTGGGTGCTAGGAACCAGATCTGGGTCCTGTGGAAGATCAGCCACTGAGCCACCTCTCCAGACCTTTTCCCAGTTCTAGAAAATCAAACAGCAGAGAGGGAGAGCCCCTTAAAAAGAAATAGAGATTTCTAATGAAAGTCAGAATGTCAGTGTTTAGATCAATAGGGTGGTCTGAAATCCCTTAGCAAACCCCAGTGGGTCCTGATGTGATATGGGAAACTCCATAATCAAAATCTTCAGTTTTTTGTTCAAGAAGTGCAGATAGCATAAGAACCATCTTTCCTTCTGTTTTACGTGAGGAGGCCATGGCAATCTTTTCCTGTGATACAGAATCTATTCTGCATGGAGATGACTGAGAAGAGGATTAGAGCAGTTTGGGGAGAGAAGGAAGAAGAGGCACCACCAGATGGGACAGGTGAGGGTAGGGGCTGAGCGAAGTTAGTTTCCCCGGGACTCATCTTGATTTCTCATACAGCCTCTAAAACTTCAGTCTTTAACACCTCTTTTAGGTTTTTAAATACATCTCCCCAACACTCTTCATTTTCTTCCTTGCCTTTTGTTTCCCTTCTTGGTGTCCTATGCTAGCTGAAGAGTGTCAGGGTTTGGGTCAGATGGGTGTTTGCTTTTCGGAGTGCCTCCCTCAACTCTCACACGAACGCACATCAACACACATGCACACACATTCACCACACACACACACACACAAAATAATCTTTCTTTTTTAAAACTAAAAGACTGAGTGTGGCCTGCTCCCCGAAGGACGGGATCTAATTTTGCCTTGGCCTCCCGTGACCAGCACCCACCGTTGTTCCTCAGGACAGTGTGGTTGTGACCCAGTTTCTTCCCACATCAGGCCAGAATCTGCCTCCAGGTATTTCCTGTCCCCTGGCCCAGGCCTTTTCCTAACACCGGCTGGTTTGATTTAAGCTTCCTGCAGGGTCAGCAGATTTGCAAACCGCAGGTTTCTTCAATTTCTTTGAAGAGGAAAAAAAGGAAAGGAAAATCATTTTCCAAAGTATTATCTTCCCTTTCAATCAATCAAGGCCGCCAGGCCTGGCTGAGACCCAGCGCCTGCTGGACAGCAGATCAGATGAGTTAGACCCCAGGAAGGCCTAGGAGAGGCTTAGGTGTCCTGTCCCAGGTCCCTACTGGCTCCACATCCCAGGAAGGGGTCTGGCCCAGCTGGATGGGAGGAAGCCAACACTGACTCACCAGCCTACATTGTTCCCTGATGCAGACAGTAGACCTGAGCAGCACCCAGGGTGCACTGTCAGGTGGATGGGGTCACTCCCACAAGCTCAGGTCCCATCACTTCCCTTAGACTCGGTGGCTTAGACCTCTCAGTGGCTCTAAACCCACTGAGAGGTCACCCTGCACACCTGGCCATGGCAGCCTCCGTGAGACTGGGAGTCAGACACAAGCTCACAGACCCAAGGGGCTTTCAGCTCTGTAGGAATCACCTGTGCAGGGGCCTGGAGACATCTGTGGGGGAACCGGAGAGGGACAGTTGATAGTGGCGGTAAAGACCTAAGGAGAAGTACTTGGCCACCCTGCAAGGAACAAAAGGGAAAATAATGACAGGGGTGACCACTGCTGAGGTTTGCCTCTTTGTATCGCTCATGGCTCCCACCCTCCAGTAAGTGTGCTTGCTTGCTTTGCTTATCAAATAAGTCCACAGCAGGAATCAAACAGTCTGCCCTACCCTTGACAGCTCATCAAAACCCTAGCAGGCAGGGTCCCCAACCCACAGTCACACGCTATCCCAGCCAGGTCCACCTGACCTCATTCATGATCCCACGAAGACCCGGCTTTAGGGTCCCACCTCTGTCCCACTCACCCCCACTGCCTTTATCTCCCCCCCCATAGGTCCCACTCCTTCCTGGGCACTCCCCTCCCCCTTTCTCAGAGGTTAGGAAGGACATCTGTTGTCAACTCTTCCTGGGGGTGAATGCTGACCAGTGGCTGCTGTGGTCACATCTCCATGCCCCTGCCGTTGACACCACTGTCCTGGCCTCAGCCACAGCAGCAGCCACGGGTCAGCACTGGTCAACATCCGGAGATCCCTGAGTTTGGGATTTCAGGGCTGTAGTGGACTGTAGCCTCAGAGGCTGAGGGGGTCCACCAGGCACCTGCTGCCTCCATTCACCTCCAGGGAAGCCTGTAACAGCCTCCAGAGAATGGAAAACACAGCAGGGGCTCACAGAGTTCCCATCATCCTCAGCCACTCAACTCCCTGTCCCAATCCCAAGGGGCCAACAGTAGAAAGGCTCTCCCTTCCTCCAGAGCAAAGTAATGGGGGACCTATGCACCCCAAATTTACTTCAACTACTCCTCTCCTCCCTGACCTACATAACATTTTTGGATTGGCTACCCTCACCCCTCAACTCCTGTCACAGAAATCTCTCGGTGCCCACACAGCTGAGGGAAGTGGACATAGCCCCTCTGCCTCATGCATGGCCCATGCTCCATACACTCCCCTGGAGAGGTCTGCCCCTCACCGACCCATAACCTTCCCACATCAGCACGTCCCCCTGCCCCCAAACCCTCTGAAGGAAGATGGTCCCAACTCTCACTATTCTCCAAGAACACAACAGCTACACCATGGTGGTAAACAGAAAAAAAAAAAAATCACACACCTTTTGTTGCTGCTCATAGGGCCCCCAGTCTGATGGGATCTAAGGGCAGATGAGGAGCTATCAGGGCCGAGGGCTGCTCTCTGCAATAGCCTGGCTTGGCCTGAGCTAAACAGGTCACCATTCTCCCCACAGCCCCTACCCAGTGACCTAAGCTCTGAGCTCCCAGCAGCAACAGCAGCCCTGGGCTCTCCATGAGCTGGGATCTGAACACTGTATGTGTGTGGGTGAAGATGTTTGTCTTTGAGGGGGATTTATATGCGCGCACCTACTGTCTGCTTTTCTCCCCTACAGCTTATCAACATATCTTCTTTCTAAGTAGACAGGTGATAAAGAGGAGGACGAACAAAGGCCTTCCCCAAAGGAGGCCCCCATTTAATCTTTGCAGCCCGCAGACCTGGTTTCACATGGCAGAAATCTATCACGTTATGATTTGGGAGGTGGATCTGACCTTGGATTTAGGACAGTGCCACTCACAGGACCAAGGAAATCACTGCTGGTGGCTGCGGCTTCGTGGGCAGGGGGTGGACAGGCAGCAAGCAGAGCTCAAGGGCACTGCTCATCTGCTCTCAGGAGGGGCTTTGGCAGGCTGTCATTTAGAAGGGCTCAAGGACAAGAGACACGTGTAAGGAAGATTTCCCAAGCCAGATGCTAGGGATGGAGTGGGGAGTTAGGCCTGGCCCAGCTAAGCAGGAAAGGATAGTGAGAATTACTTCTAGTCCTGTCTCCAGCCATGACCTTCAGGGTCACTCACCTCAAGGAATGTTGTCAGCTCAGGCATTGATTTGGCAGGAAAAAATCCTCACCTTCCTGCACAGCCTCCCTGAGCTTGGTATGGATGCCGACCCCAGGGCAAGCCACAGCAAGAGAGGGCAGAAAGCTGAGAGGCCAGTCCAGTCACCAGCAGGAAGGCCTGGGGTGGGCCAGGCTCTGAAGCAGCAGAGGGAAGAATTGTAGCTCATTCCCTGTAGTAGCTAAGAGGTCTGCCTGGCGCTGGGTGTGAGGTTCCAAGCAAAACTGAGACCCCGATAGAAGGTGCCTGGGCAAAGCCCAAGAATGAGGCTGCATTGGTTAGCCCTGCGGGGCCATGCGCTGTGACTGTCCTTAGATGGGGCCAACACTGTGAGGCTGGTCGATGCAGAGGAAGGACAGCTTGTGGAGCAGACTGGAGAGGCAGATCACCATCTTTGAGGGCATGGGTCTGGGATGACCAGTACTGAAGAGCCAAGAACACCACAGACAGTGTCCTAAGAGTGCTAGAGGCTGGCTTCATCTGGGGTGTCTGTTGTCTGGGGTTTTTTGTTTTATGGTCTTTGTTTTCACTGGGATGAAATTCACCTTTGCTTATGCTTTTATTACTTGATTGGCTGACTATTTGCTGAGCACCGAACTCAGGGGCTGGGGCCCTCCACTGAGCTGCTTCCCCAACCCTTCCCCTTCACCACTTTAAGGTTCACCACCATGGCCTCCACCATGGGGAGATGCCTCAGCAGCGAGGAGTGCTCACTCCTCTATCGGAGACCAGAGTTCAGACAGCAGCATTCACATCGGGCAGCTCACAGAGTCCTGTAACTCCAGCTCCGACTGATCTGATAACCCCTCCTGGCCTCCATGATCACAGACAGACAGACAGACAGACAGACAGAAAGACAATTTTTTTTTTTTTAAATTTCTGAGGTCAAAATAAAATAGAGTTCACCACTCTGCTGCATTTAGGGTATTCAGTGCCAGGCACCCACCTTCTCTTTCTACATTTTCATCTCCCCCGAAGGAACCCCCACACCCATTAGGGAGTAACTCTCCCCCTGCAGCCCATTTTACCATCTATTCCTGTGGATTTGTCCATTGTGGACACTTCATAGAAGTAGTATCATAGCGCGTGTGACCTCTTATGCCTGACTTCGCTCACTCAGCGTAAATGATCTCCAGGTCCAGCCATCTTCGAAGATGAACCAGGGATCCATCCTTTAGCTCACTGTGTTGGAACTGGCTACATCGCTCACGTTTATGGTAATGGGCATTTCCATTGTTTTCACTCCAGTGATTCTGTGTGGTGTGGCATCGAGCTTGGCTGTACGTTCTTGGACAGATCAAGTAGGAGTGGAAGGACTGGGCAGAATTTCGAAGATGGAAGTACTGATAGCTTGTTCAGAAGATGAGAACGATTGCTAAAGGAAGGAGCAGTGAAAACTCAGCAGAGGGGCCTGGAGGGGACTGAACGGAGAAAAGCCAGGTTTGATGGCCAGGTGGTAGGTGAGTGGCTTGGAAGAGCTCCCATGATGGAGCTTCCAAGAAGGAGGTGGGAGAGGACTGCTGAGTCAGCCAAAGGAGACGGAACATCTACCCTGGGTATACCTGTCCCCTCTCTGGCCCCAGAGAGGTCCCCTGCCCTCGGGCATAATTTAAACAAAGGGAAGCACCAGCAGATCGGGTGGATTTCATTCCATTTGCACCCTACAACAGCCTCACACAGCTACCTTTAAGAGTCCTTCCCTGGGGATGTTCCCTTCCTGCCACACAGACCCTTACCTTTCTCCTGACTCCTCTGCCCATGGTTTGTGCATGACCACTTTCTCCACCCCTTTTCTCATTTGAAGTTTTGGCCCAGGGCTCTCTTGCTGGCCTGGCTTGATACGGAGGAGGGTCTACAGGGCAGGACCCAGGCCTGGGGTGACTTTCTGCCGAGTGCAGTAAGTGGATCAGTGTGTTAGACCTTGTTTCTTACTGGGGTAGCATGTGGCCTCTGTCTCGGTGCCTAACGGTTTTCTCAATAGCTGGTCTAAGCTTGCTGGCCTCTTCAGCATCCTGGGATGTCCATTGCTAATTGAGCTTCACACTCAACGCTTCACACACTAAACGCTTCCATTTAGAAGCTCTCTACAGAGAACTGTCCCCAGTCCCATGGGCTTTTTTTCTGGAGCCTTGGTGAAATCCCTCAAAACTCCATAACTCTTGCATTCTACTGCACCCCCCTCCCCAATCACCAGATGGGTGATACCAACTTCTGCTGCCATCTCTGTATGCAGCTGGGCCCCTTCTACCATGCCTGCAGTGGCTTCTGGGTGTCCGTGGAGCTGAGATGAGGAAGGCACTCCCCAGGTGTGCCCATTGGAAGCCCTTCTGAGCAGGGCATCCCAACAGTGCTATCTTTTTAGGCACCTTATTTTTATTTTCTATAAGATTTATTATCGTATGTGTTATGAGAGTTCATTTGTGTATCCTGTGTATGTAGGTACCTGCAGAGGCCCGAAGAGGATGTCAGATCTTCTGAGACTGTTATGATCCACCCTGTGGGTGCTGGGAATTGAACCCAGATTATCTGTCAGAGCAGCCAATGCTCTTAACCGCTGAGCCATCTCTTCAGTTCCAGACCCTTCTTAAAGGAAAGTCTTGAAACAAATTTGCATGTTCACACCCAGATTTCATTCCTTCCTTGTTATCCTATAGTTTCTCTTTATCAGCTAACACTGGTTTTGTCCACAGCTTTAATAGTAGATAAACTGTCCAAAGTGCTCTTTCCCCATCTTTCTGCTTCACATTTTGCTCCTCTCACCGAAAACCTGGCTAACCACTATCCATGCCACAGCCTGAATACTATGCAATCTGGAAATTTCCTCCACCAATAACTGAGCTCATTGCTTGTGAATTCAACCTCACTCAAGATTCTGGACACATGTAAACCATCCCTACATGAATGGATTCCAGTTAGATTCCCAGTGGAATCCCCACGCACACAGGAAACTTCAAGAAGAGCTCCAAGCCCTTCCATACTCTTCCTGCAAAGCAGTTACAAATGCCTGCGAATGCACTTGGTGCTGATTTTCCATCATTGTTACTGCTTTTTCACTGCTGTGGCAAAATGCTAGGCAGAAGTAACTTGAGGGAGGGAAAAAAATCAATCTTGGCCTATGGCTTCAGAAGGCTGTTGTGGCAGGAGCATGTGGCACAGGCTTCTCAAATCTTGGTAGACCAGTACAAGAAGCAGTTTTAACCTTCAGATTATCACTGCTAATGGCCGACTACTTCCTCCAGTTACGCCCCACCTTCTAAGGGCTCCGTGCTCTCCCCAAACAGCTCCACAATAAGTAGGCCTGTGAGGGCCATCTCACACTCCAGCTTTAACACCAGAAAGTGAGGTAGGAGGCTTGTCATGCAGGAGCTCTGAATTGGAGGGCTCGCAGGAGAAGGACAGCTGGCTAGTCTCCTCTGAGGGGAGAGGACACAGTAGGGGGTGGATTTAGGTGTATAATTCAGGTGATACAATGAAGTGGGGGATGTGAAAACCCACAGTGGGGACAGGTCAGGTGACATCCCTAATAGGAAGTTTGGGTGGACAAAATAAAGATAGGGGGAAAGTGGGTATCCATGGCCATATGGGCGGCACTTTGGGATATACACAGGAGACCTGGAAGGTGGGGATCCCACAGGGGTGAGCTGGTGAGTGGTAGGTTTAGAGTGAGAGTGAAGGTTGTTCAGGAAATGCTAGCAGGTCACCCTTGAGAGTATCACCATCACCGACACAGCACTGAAGAGTCAGATTCTGAGCTGTAGGGGTGGCCTGAGTTGGGGCTGGACAGGGCCATTTGGTGGTGCAAGCTTTTGTCTGGTGCCTGACAGCTCTATCTTTTCAAGCGGGGGCGGGGGGGGGCAGAGCTGGAAAGGGATCTGGTGTCAGGAGACAGGGAGAGGATTCAGGGCAGAAATGTGGATGGATTCCAGGAGCTGAGGACAGGGAAGGAGTGGACTATGACACGGGAGGTGTCCTTTCAGGGGTGGCCTAGGCAGAACTGGCTCAGGAAGGGACTGAGGTGGGTAGAGGGGCAGTCCCCCACTAGGCCATGGTCGTTTCCCTCTCCTGCTCAGGGTGTGCAAAGTCTCTTCATGATCTCAGCTCCACTAGACGGAAGGAGGACCCTGTCCCTGCCCAGGGACATGCAATGAGTACTGGCAGAATAACGAACCTGCAGCATCGCTCTGCTGCAGGCAGCACCGTGAGCTCCGCAGGTGTTGAGCAACACACCATGACCCTCACCTGTGAGAAGCCAGTTGCCAGTCGCTCTTCTCATTCCTAGACACCACAAATGATCCCTGGGGTGATAGGACGTCTCCAGTTAAGAACCAGTCATTGTCTTGGGGCTGTGGAGCAGGGGAAGCCATTATCCAGTCTGACTTCTCCCATTAGTCTACTCACTACCCAAAGAGACAATGACTTAAATGTTGGGGACACCTGACTTAGCAACAGAGATATCTCATCCCAGGGAAATAAAGAAATGGAAGGAAGGAAGGAAGGAAGGAAGGAAGGAAGGAAGGAAGGAAGGA
>NW_026596051.1:18447387-18475875 GCF_907164565.1 Psammomys obesus | reverse complement strand
AAGAAAGGAAGGAAGGAAGGAAGGAAGGAAGGAAGGAAGGAAGGAAGAAAGAAAGAAAGAAAGAAAGAAAGAAAGAAAGAAAGAAAGAAAAGATGAAACATTAAAAATACTCCAACTGGGAAAAAGGAAGAGCATATTTTTCCCCAAGCAGAGTCCCTTTGTAAGAGCCAAAGATACACAAACAGCCTAACTGCTGCAGAGAGACAAACACATTCTCTCTGGTTAAACCGCCTGGGTCTCCCTCTTCAATTTCACTCTGAGGAGACATTTCTAAGCTTGAATGTGGGATGGTGCTGGGGTTTTGATTTGCTGAGAATGACGATTGAGGCCAATTACACTTAATCACCACTGTGCCAGGCATTGAGCGAAGGTGGCACTGGCCTTGTCTGTGGGTAGGGCACAAAGCAGAGGAGGCACCTGCTGGGGTCCAAGTGTGGTGCCGGGACCAACCCAGGGCAATGGAAATCCATTTTAGTTCCTCTGGCCACTTCCTTCCTCTTTCACAGCCTCACTTAGGGGCCTCCTTTCTATTACAAAGATAGAAATTAGTGGTTCCCATGTGGTAGGTGATAAAAATAGTTATGTTTACAGATTACATGACAGATGACACATGCTGTGTGGAAACACCTCACATTTCCTTAGTCGCTTAATGCTGATGACAACCCCTCAGCTAGACTTCCTAAGCAAGAAAAGGGTGGTGCTCAGAGTGTCCAGGCAGCCTGGCTACTGTAAGTTCGAAGGCAGGGTCATGACTGGCTCACTGGGTGCTTGGAAACACTATAACTTTGACTCTGTCTACAGGGTTCATTTGGTGGAACCCAAGACCAGCTGTGGCTTGTGGTGGGGGGGGGGTATAAAAGGCTGGGCACAAGGGAAGGCAGGCACAGGGCTCTAGAAGGCCACACTTGGATCGTGCCCGCACTGTTATCCTGCCAGCCAAGTGAGACCGGCCATGCCTGTGTACCTGTGACAAGGGTTTTTGAGATGGGGGTGGGGGGTACCACAAACAGGACAAGGCCTGTGGCCCTTGTGTCTGCACCATATCATAGAAGACTTGCAAGCCAGAGTCTGAGAAGCTCTTCCACCTGCCCAACCTCCACTAGGAACAGGGCCTTCTGGGAGGCGGCTCCTGCAAAGGTTTATTTTCACCCATGATGGGATAATTACAGGGAAGAGGGGAAAAATCAAGTGTTAGGAATCACAGACTAGAGAAAACGCAGCCTACTTCCTCAGGTTTCTCTGAAATCACGATCTCTTCTTGAATGTTGCTGCAGCCTCAGGCTCCACGCCAAGAGATGCTTCCCTTGACCTGGCCCGACACGGTCCTGGCTGGCCAGCAGTCCACAGGAACCTCACTCTTCCACGGGACTGTGACTGACTGCGTGGAGGCCTCTGATGCATCAGTCTACCTACTGTAGATTGGGTCTCCTTCCTTCCCTGGCCCCCCAAATGTGCCAAGTTGTCTTCTCTTCCTCTGCCCTCGTCTATTGTTCTCCAGAGCCACAATCATCTCCTTCCCCTCTTATCCTTCTACTTCTCTGGCTAAAGACCTGGAGGAGTCCTCTGGAGAACTGAGGGGATCCAAGGCTGAGGAGAATGGTCTGGAAGGCAGTTAACCCCTATCTTTCCACCATTGTGGCTGATGAGGAGTTGGGGACATCTTTTCATCGTTCTCAGGTGACCAAAGATGAGCCTCAAGGTACCCTGGGTGGAGATGAGTTGCAAGGTTAGCTGACTCCTGTCTAACTCCTTGCCCTCTTTTTTTTTTTCTTAACAAAATGTAGTGTTTACTTCTGTTTTAGGTCTACAGACATATTTGGCTGAGCCCCCATCAGACAAGCCATTCCCCACTCATGACATCTTGCAGTGATGTGGCCATCTGGTCTACCAGTGAGCCCATATGGATGAACTGGCAGCCACCAATTCCTGTCGGTCTTTCTCTCTCTGACAAAAGTCCTGCCCCTAGCACAACAATGCCATGCAAATCAGCTTCACCCATAGACCTGCCACAAGCTCCTTAGAGCCACACCTTCCCGATATGGGACCATCTTGCCAAACCCAAGTGGAAGTAGTTGTAGCAGGACTTGGGGTAAGAAAAGGAAAGGGGTGGGTCTGAGAGGAGCTAAGGACACATGGCTGGGCCAGTTGGCAATGGAAGGCTCCAGAATCTGCAACAAGCCAAGGAGTCATGCCTCCCTAGTCTGCCAGCCAGCCCCTTCCTTTCTACAGCAGTGACAACCTTTAGCTCGTCTCCCTTACATCAGTCACTGCTGGGCCCAACCTGTCCCTTCTGCCTCAAGGCCCTCTAGCCTGTCTGGTGGCTGCAGGCCGCTATGTGCTGGGACCTGCCTCAGAGCGCTGCCCCTGCACTACCTGAAGCACTTGCACAATCTTGGTATTAGGTAGCTGTCCCTAAGGAGGCACAGGCCTCTGTGGGTGAGCAAGTTGACACAAGGCCTGGTACCAGGCTCTGCAGCAGCCTCCCTACCCATTTCTCCATCTCTGTCCCTCCTGAGGCTTCCCGGAGCTTCCTGCAGGAAGTGAGGCGCAAGGACATAATGCCTTGAGGGAGAAGGGACAGAACAGAACCAGGCGCTGCAGAAGGAAAAGGAGCACGTTGGTACATGCCTCAAACCTGAGTGTCACCATAGAAACTACTCCATTATAGGGACAGCTCTCACTTTTTGAATAGGGGCGCGGAGGTTCAAATCGAGCAAGGGTCATTCAAGGATATGGCAGGATCTGGAATCACTTGGGAGAGGAAGCCTCTGGACTTGCCTGTGACCATGACTGAAGGGGACTCTCCGATAATGCGACACCATTCCACAGTGCGGGCCCCAAACTGAATAAAGAGCAAGCGACTGAGCAGCAGTGCCCATGCCCTGCTTCCTCACTGACTGTAGTGTGGCCAGGGCTTCCCGCTGTGACCTGCAGGGCCCTCAACCTGTGAGCCAGAGTGAACCCTTCCTTCCCTGAGCTGCTTTTGTCATGGTATTTTTGCCACAGCAAAGGGAGAAGCAACTGATACTATCACAGAGCTAGTCAGCATGACATCAGGCATGCCAGATCCCCAATCCCTGAGTGGTACCTAGGGCATGACTTAGAGAATGAAGCCGACCAGGCAGGGTCGGGAACATGATGCTGCCCTGACCTGGGAAGCTATGTGGTTTTCCTCTCTGGGGCTGCATCTTTTGTACTCGGGCCTCCTATGTGAGGGCCCTGCCAATCAGCTAGCGTGCATTTAGAGCCAGTACCCAGTGTCCAAAGGTAGCCACTCACATGGCCTCCTCCCCTAAGGGGGCCACCCAAGACTCCATGTGGGAGGACAGGCAGCTGAGCAAGGAGTGGGGAGTGCCAGAGGCATTATTGTTTCTATGGCAACCTAAGCTGCTACTCACCTTCTGCAGCAGGAGCTGGGGGGGGGCACCCCAGTGCCTTTTCATCCCCTCCTGGAGTGACAGGCTGTGGCCAGAGCAGCCACTGTCAGGATATATGGTGGAATGGGCTGGGTGCCCGTGGAGGAATCACCCTGACTTACCCAGCATCCCTTTCCCTACTGAGCACAGAACAGCTGATCCAGCCTCTGCCATCCTTACCAGCTTCCAGAGTGCCTCCTCTCCCCACCTCTATCCACATTTTCCAAGGTGGAATTGGACCTCACGAGAAGCCAGGTGACTGGACACAGCCTCAGGAACCCACCCAAGGACTTGTCCTCTGTGGCTTCAAGGGCCAAGGGCACCATGAGGAATGGTCCAGCAGAGCCTGTCTCTCCTAAGCCCAACTCAGGATGGATAAGTGCACAATCCCATAAAAGCTGAGGCTATGGACCAGGGCAGAGAAATGACAGGGAAACAGTTTGCTGAGAGGTGGTGAGCTCTTAGTCTATGGGGACATTCAACAGATGCCGACTGTAGCTGCACAAGTGATGGGACTTAGTGACTATAAGGCCAAGAGCCTTCTTCAGAGGCCTCTATGTCGGGAAGGGGAGAGGTCACACTTTCAAAGAGCTCATTGCAAGAGTCCAGGCTCCAGGTAACAGTGGCTTATAGAGCAGGGTCAGAGGAAGCTCAGTAGTACTTTCCTTACAAGTGCAGAGCCCTGATACCTGCTCCAGGGAGAAGGACTCCCTGTCCCTGCTGGTCTGCAAATGGCACACAAGTGTGAATGCACCTTGCCCAAGTATATGAACACCATGCTTGTCCCATACAGATGGAGACCCATAGAGCTGCAGAGATCCCATGGCAGGCCAGGCAGAGCCTCATGCCCACAGGAGATACTGAGGAGCTGGGGTGCTTCAGCTCCAGGCTTGAATCTGAGGGTTCCCATCTCAGCAGACTTCCTCCAGCCTAATGGAACTGGAATTCACTGTAGTTCAGCTCTGTTCAGTTCAGCTCAGTCCAAATCCAATGCAATAGCAATCTGGATTTATTTCAGTTCATTTTAGTTCAACCCGAACAGAACTCAGCTCACTCCTAACGTCTGTGCCAGTCTGTGAGAAATACCTGTAGAGCGGTATCGGCAAGAATGCCCAAACCTGGGCACACCACTGCCTCGCTCATCCACCTGTCTGACCACCTGTCTGCCTGCCCGTCTGCCTTCTGTCTGCCCACCCATCTGCCTGCCTGAATAGTGCATGGACACCAGCCCACCTGGCTGTCCCTCCCAGAAGCTTACTTGTTATTCCCCTGCTGTCTCTTCCTTTACTCCTCCTCCATTTTCCTCTTCCCACCTCCTTCCCTCCTATAATCTTCCATCTCTCCTCAGGAGCGGCACATTTTTATCCTTCTCTTTTGAGGCAGGGTCTCTCTCTCGGGCCTGGAATTCACCAATTAAGCTAAACTGACTAAGCCCCAGCAATCCTCCTAGCTCTGCCTCCCTGCTCTGGTAACAAGCAGGAGCCACCACTGTTGGCTTTTGAAAATGTAGGTTCTGGTGGCAGAGTGTGGTAGCACACACCTTTATTTCCAGCACTTGGGAGGAGAGGCAGGTGGATCTCCATAAGCTCAAGGCCATCCTGGTCTACCTAGTGAATTCTAGGACAACCATGACTATGTAGAAAGAACCTGGGTCAAACAAATAAATAAACAAATGCAATTTAAAAAAAATGAGTTCTGAGAATCAGCTTTGCAGATGAAGTTGTCTCCCCAGGCCCCATAGTTTCCCTATTTCTCATGAGTTTTCTTGTCTTCTTCAATAAGAACAGACTTTTATTTATTTATTTTTTTCTCTGATGGAGTCTCCACAGCCTAAGATCAGACCAGACACTTTGGAAGATCTCAGTAATACTTCCTAAATTAACCAATTAACAAACAAAGAACAAGTTAGAAGGGCTTGCTCTGACAGACCACAGACCACAATTATGGTCTCACTATGCATCTCTGTCTGGCCTGGAACTTGCCTTGTAGACAGGCTGGCCTCAAACTCACAGAGATCCACCTGACTCTGTCTCCCAAGTGCTGAAGTTATAGGTATATGCCACCATACCAGGTCCAAAGTTATAATGTTTGAATGATTTGTGTTTATTTTACATGCATTGGTGTTTTGCCTGCATGTGTATATCTGGTGGATACCCTGGAACTAGAGTTACAGAGAGCAGTGAGCTGCTGTGTGGACACTGGGAATTGAACCCAGATCCTCTGGAAGAGCAACCAGTGCTCTTAACCACTGAGACATCTTTCTAGAGCCCCAAAGTCATAATATTTTAAAAGCAGGTGGCTTTGTGCAGATATGGGCAACATGGTCAAGGGCAGAGAAGAGAATGCCCAGAAAGGGACCCTGCCATGGTGGAGTGGCCATGAAGGTGGAGGATGGGGCTGCTGCACCGGGAGAGGGGTTCCCTGACACGTGATTGGAAGATTATGGAGCGGATAGGAACAAACAGGCTCTCTTTACTCAAGCACAAAGCTTGGATCTCATCAGACTAAAGTTTAAAATAAAAAACAAAAAACAGAAGTTTAAAAAGTAAGCACAATAAAGAAAACTATAACCTCAGAATGGGTAAGGATTTCATGGCAAACCACAAAACCACTAACCCTGGCAAAATGATTAATCAATTCAGCTCCATTATGGCAATAACTTAAGCTCGTTATAATCCATTATACATTTTTGTTTTTAAATGCATACTGAAATATTTACAAATAAATGCAGAGGAATCGACGTTTTAATGGAAAAGGGATTAGAGTTATGGTGGTGTAAACACAAGACACCAAGAAGAAAGCGAAAAGGGAAAAGGCACCCTATAACTTCTTATAACTCAAGTAACTGCCGCATGTACAGCAAGAGGATTGCCACCCTGAATACGTTAAGAATTCTCGCAAATCGACAAGAAGGATGAAAACAGAAGCAGGAGTCCTAGAAAGTGCACCATGTCAACAGTTACCCATGGTTAGCTCAAACACCATACAAGTCAACACCACAACGAGCTGTCTTGTGAGACTTGCCAGGAAGCCAAGTTAAAGAAGTCTTTCTACGGAGGGGGAGGGCTGTGAGGTTAGTGAGCTGCAGGGACTTATCACAGTGCTGAGAATGTGGACTGCACAACGACTTGGGGTGTAGACGTGGCACCCCCCACCCAGAGCCCCACAACCCTACATGCCAATCTTTGAGCAAAAGAATTTGTTGAGCAACCACCATATGCAGGACCCTCCCAGTGTAGCCTCTCTCTCTCTCTCTCTCTCTCTCAACCATCAAAGCCATTTACAAGCAGAGGGAAAGGCCATGCAGAAACAGAGGGGCCAGCAAAGCTCAGCCTGGGGGAGGAAAAAAAAAAAAAAAGGTGTTCAAATTCACAGCAAGGCCGAATTCTTCACCCAGGCACAGTGATGGTGGCTGCAGACGCCTTGCTGGGTGGGTGCGGGGGAAGCCGGGCTGCAGGGCTCTGGAGATAAAGCGGACTGGTTACTCATTCCAGAGGCGGTGTGTAAATACACCGCTCAAACATTCAACTCTTTTTCAAGTGGGCCTCACACCTGTCCCTTTGTCGACAGGAGCAGTAATCAGCCTGAGAGGAAGCTTGCCGGGAGGCGGCCTGAGAAGCGCTCGGCAGCCTCCGCGGCAGCTCATCTCCTGTGCTGCCGACTTCCCTTGGTGAAAATACAGAGGCCACTGGCATTATTAACTGTCGCAGCTGGAAAAAGATTCCCCACACACACACAGCCCTGGGGCTCTGCAGGAGAAAGAGATGCAGCCATACCCAGAACTGGGCTCATAGGAAATAGGGTACAGTACCCCCATCTTCCTCCTGAATCTGCATAGGCTGCACCCCATGGGTGAGACTCACCCCTGCACTCGGGCTGCACTCAGAGTAACAGGCCTCCTTGGTGTGCCCTCTGTGGACCACTTCACACGCAGTCCCCTGGATGCTGGGTGTGACATCGCCTGCCTGATACCCTAGTACTCAGAACTTGGGGCTATATAGCTAGACCCTGATCATGAATGCTTGTCGGCCTCACAGTGAGAGGACACATCCTCCGGCTGGGGAGATGACCCATTCACTAAAGAACTTGCCACGCAGGCATGAGTTAAATCATCTGCGTCCATGTTAAATACATGTGCCTGAAACTGCAGACCTCAGGAGATGGAGCAGGCAGATCCCTGGGGCTCCCTGGCGAGCCTGTCTAGCCTAAGTAGCAACCTCCAGGTGCCAGTGAGAAACTCTGGTTCAAAAAACAGAGAGACAGAATCAGAGGATAGACACCTGAGGTTGACCTTTGACATGCACACACACAGAGAGAGAGAGAACTGGGAGAGTTTCCAGACAGCGGGGTCCTACAGACACTGGTTTGGGTGGCGCATGTACATGGCTTCCCCATGCCAGACAGCCAGGGGCTTCTCTGTTTCCCAGCGATAAGGAAGCTCCAATGTAGCACTGACCATTCTTCGCTTCATCCAGTGTTTATAGAATCAAACCTTGCGATAAGGCAACACAGCTCCCAATTCAGATACAACTTGGTGACTTGCTGTGTGGTAGGTTCCCAGCTGGGGAATATCCCCCAGCCAGAAGTGGGCAGTGTGGGGACCGGAACCTTGCGGATGGGATGTTCTTCTCTGATGGCTCCACTCACTTGGGCCTACATCATCTCCCAGCCTTGTAGGCCATGCTTCAGGCAGCCCTTCCTTCCAAGACCTGAACCTCCTCCCTGCCCATGCTTTCTCTACCAGCCTCAGGCATTGGACTTGGCCAAGGGAGCCTCGGGGATCCAAAGATGCACTCCATAGGGTACTCCTCCTCACCTACACCCCTCAGGCACAGCATCAGGTACCCTAGCGAGCTACCGCTCCTTGCCTGTGCTGTTCCATCACCACCCTAACCTTCTATAGCCATGTCCCCATGGCCCAAGATATGCACTGCCCTGAGCATGTGTGCAGGTCAGCTTTAGCTGTCATTCCTCTCTGAGGTGAGGTTGGCTGGCCAGGGAGCCTTAGAGATTGCCTGTCTCTACCTCTTCAGCCTACGAATACAGATAACCACCATCAAGCCCAGCTTTTGTACAGATCCTAGGGACCTGAACACAAGACCTCATGCTTGCACAGAGACGCTTTTCCACTCAAGCCATCTCCACAGCCCCCTTGTTTTCTTACTATATTCTTCATGTCCTAAAGCACCATTCATAGCCGCTGACTTTCCAGAGTGTTCTCATTTGTTGTGGAGGTGACTCTCCTCATCCTGTGGAATGAGGCTGGGTTTCTGTCTCATGTTTGGGCTCCACATCTGTACCCACAGAGACAGGTTCTGAGGTTTGCTGACAGGTTTTGATATGAATCTAGCTTCATGAAAATGTATTGGGTAGTTTTCCATATTCTTCTCTCTGGAAAAGTTGACAGAACCCTGGCATTATTAGCACTGTGAATGTTTACAGCATTCCCTGGAAAACCACCAGCCCCCAAGCTATGGGAGGAAGGAACTGGGTCGAGATTTTCTTCTTGCCTTGAGACAATCTTTATGAGCCACACTTTCCAAGGAAACCTTCAGTCTGTCTAAATTCTCTTGGTTAAAACCGGTTTTGTCTGGGTTTTGTTGTCTTTTCTGTTTGCTAACTTAGAATTTGCTTTTCCTTGTTTAAATTAGCTGGAAGTGTGTGTGTGTGTGTGTGTGTGTGTGTGTGTGTGTGTGTGTGTGCGAGCAAATGTGTATGTGGAGTATATGTATATACACATATACACATACAACCCTACATAAATTCTGCTATTGATTAAGTCTCAGATAACTCCACTGACTTCTGGTCTGACCCTCATTAACACCTGACCTTGGAGTTCCCAGCATCTGCCAGGCATTTGTGACGGAGGACAGACAGCCTTCCATTCCTCTCTGCAGGGTGCAAAGGTCCAGCTTCAGCGTCAGCATGACCTTCCTGAATCTTTCCAACTGAAGGTGAGAATCCTTGTCCTCTAGGAGGGTTCTGGGTCTAGATCACATGACCAGTGGACACACCAGTGCTTATCCCAAAACCTGAAAGAGCAAGTCCCCCTGCCCAGGGAAAGGCCCCTGTGGATCACTGCTGGGTGTTCGATGGAAATCAGTCAACTTCTTCTCAGCCCCTGAGAGTAGACTTCATGGCCAACTGGGCTAGAAAGAGGCTACATAAGGGCTCTTGGGAAGCCCCTGCGTAAGCCAGGTCACCAACCCTGACTGTCCTGTGTGGCTAACTCTGCCAATTTCCACCATGGAGGAAAGAAGAGGGGAGGACAGATACATGCTCATGTTGCCTGCTCTAGGTCAACCCTGTTGCCAGCATGACTCTCTGTGGTCCTGCAGATGACCTGTTCATAGATGTGGCGACCCACTAAGCATCATTTGTGAAGGGACCTCACTTTACTCAGAAAGCAAAATGGCTCTGGCTCTGCCCATGGATTCCAATGTACCAATATACACCTGAGCTCCAGCTAGCCAACCCAAAAGGGCATCCTGAGACTTATCTGGAGCCATTGGGCGATGCCTATGGATGGGTCATGCTTTAAGTTCATGGCCAAGATCTGGGACACCTTCCTCCATTCCCTGAATACTACAATAGGTGAAAGCAGTACCCCTATTAAGGATGCTTACAGGCAGCCACCAAGGGCTGTCAATCTGATGATCTGGATTCCATGGCACCCTTCCTGCAGGAAACACTGCCAGGTTCCTTCCAGACTTCAGGGCCCTCCTGTTCTCCTAAAGTGCCTTCTGAATCCAGGCAGAGGACTTGGCCAGTTCTTATTGTATCATGAAAGGAACACTGTCAGAGTTCACAATGGGCTGTGGTCAGGAAGGAAGGACAAAAGAGAGTGGCAGCTATACAGAGCCACAACAGCTCAGATCTGTAAAGTGAAGAAGCCAAACCATGATTGGGGTCCAAGGATAAGATGGAGTGTGAGGGTGACAGGAGGTAACTTTCCCCTGATCAAATACCACAAATGGGGGCTTGAAATGCTAGTAATTTATCCTCTTGTGACTCTAAAGGAGAGGGGAGCAAGAACAAAATAAGGAAGTGAGTGGGGCAATGTCCCTTGCTGCTCCTTCCCGTCTCCGGAGTTGCCCTTCCTTGGATCTCAGCCACAATCACCCAGTGTCATCTCCACACAGCCTCCTGTACAGCTTTCTCCTCTGTCCTGCCCCCAATGTCATCTCCACATGGCCTCCTGTACAGCTTTCTTCTCTGTCACCACCCCAATGTCGTCTCCATGAGACTTGAGGTCCAAAGAAGCACAGCTGCACAGAGGAGAAAGTGACAGGTTCAACTCCTCCAGAGCAGCAGGGGCAGGGCAGTGAGGAGCCTCCCAAGAGTGTGCAGTGTACATGGAAGGACCTCTGTGCTCCTTCCAGGAACTAAGGCTGGGAAGAAAGACTGGGAAAATTAAGGGGGCATGGGTAGAAAGAGTTGCCCATTCCAGAATCCAGCAAAGAGTCGGAAATCCAGCCCCACTGATAATAGCACAATTGACTGCACAGAGTGTTTTCCTAAAGAGAACGAGGCTGTTAGAACAAGTGAACTGTGCTTACTCAGAGCCAGAATGTCCATAACCTTGGGTTTAATCATGACAGTTCTCTCACGCCCAAACCCTAATGATGTACCTCATTAAACCACCTTACAATTTTAAGAAAACAAAATTTTGTAAAGAAATAGTATAACCTGCTCATGTTTTTAAATTTTGCCTCATTGTTAAACCTTATACATCACATCCTTTAAGCAATGTGACCTCGAAAGCCACAAAGCATCTTTACTTGTTGCTAGGACACGAAGGGGCAACTCTCTACTGAGGAAGCCATTGTCTTTCCTTTAAGGGTTCTTCTCATTCTCTCTCTTTCTGTGTGTGTGTGTCCGTCCAAGTGTGTATGTAAGTGTGTGTGTGTGTGCGTGTGTGTAAGTGTTTGTGTGTGCATGTGTGCCTGTATGTGTGTGTGTGCATTTCAAGGGTAGGGGCTGAACAAATGGGCCTGAGTTCCATTCCCAGCATCCTGTCACACAGCTCAATACCACCTGTAACTGCAGCTCAATGGGACCCAATGTCTCTGGCCTCCACAGGCACCAGTACTATATGCACAGACCCACACAGAGAATTAAAAAGAAAATAGTTAAAAAAAAAAAAAAACAAAGCCTGAAGTGTGTACTGTGATGATTAATGTTGATGGTCAACAGGATCTAGAATCTCAGAGGAGACAAGCCCTCTACAAAGGTGTTTCCAGGTTAGGGTAATTGAAGAGGGACAAGTTACCCTAAGTGTGAGTGGCACCATCTCATGGGCTGGAGTCCTAGACTGAGTAACAGGGAGAAAGCATTCATTTCTCTCCGCTTCCTAAGTCCAGAGCCAGTGTGACAGTTGGTGCCATGGCTTCTCCATCATGGTGGAATGTATCCCCAAACTGCTAGACAAAACAAACCCTTTTCCCCTTAAGCTGTTTCTGTCAGATACTTGTCTCAGCAAAGTGATAGTGACTAACACATGGGCAGTGCTTCGCCTCTACGCTAACCTGCTGACTTTGCCTCATCCTGACTAATGCTGAAGTGAGGTCAAGGAGCGGCTTTAACTGGGGGACGGTTCCTAGGGGAGCCCCTTAGGCCAGCAGCAGCAGTGATGGGCGGCAAGCCCAACAAGGAAGAACACACGACAGACAAGTCTTTACTGACCCGCACTCCACGGCCTGTAACAGCTGTCAGAGAGACCGGAGCCCCAGGCAACATAACCACTAAGTGCCATGTGGGGTCCTGGGACAGAAGAAGGACGATGTGTAAACACTAAAATGAACCATGGATGACAGTCAGTCACATCAACATCAACACCAAGTCTTCGGCTGTGACGCATGTACCGCACTGTGTGAAAGGTCACCACAGCATATACCGGGTGTGGGTTCATGAGAACTTTCTGGCTTCTGCTCAATTTTCCTATAACCTAGAACCAATCTAAACTAGCCTATCAAAAAAGCAACAGGCACCGCTGCTGGGATTAAAAAGGCACAGAGTCCAGAAGAAAGACACCCAAGCACCTGCCGTGAGCACTATATTTATCTATGATGGATAAATACGTGACGGAGAGATGGGAAAGATGGAGTATGCGGTGGAGAGATGAAAGAGGAAGTGAAGCTGAGGGGTTTGGACACTGTGGAGAAAGGTGGAACTGGAGACTGCATGGCAGTGAGGATCCGGCAGATACAAGGAGGCTGTGGTGAGGTCTTGGCCCAGGCTGCTGCCAAGGGCCATGTCTGGGTCTGTGGTGCTACCGTAGCTGGGGTCTATGTCAATGTCTGTGGCCCAAGTTACCACCAAGGGCCAAGTGGATGTCGGTGGTCTGGGCTGCCACCGGAGACCATGTGAATAGCTGGGGGATATGCTGATCTGAGTGGCCTGCACTGCTGCCCGAGGCCATAAGGACTTTCTAGCCCATGCTGTTGTGGAGGGCCACGTGTGCATGTGTGGTCCTGTGGTAGCCAGGGTCTGTGTTGATGTCTCCGGCCAGTGTTACCACCAAAGTCGTGAAGATGTCCATGGTCTGGACTGCTGCCTGAGGCACAGTGCTCAGTTGGTCCCATGCCTTGCTGGTCACCACACTCGGGAGAGCTGCCCCTGCCCCTCACTGTCTGCAGCACTTGGAGAGTGGACCCTGTACCTCACCGGGGCAGCACAGCAGAGCTGGCCCCGGTGGCAAAGGCGCAGGTGAGCCGGCCTAAGGACATGAGAGCAGGAGAACTGCCCCTTGCTGACTGCTGCCTTGGGTGAGCTAGCCAAAGCAGTGCTGGAGAGCTCACCCTGGCAGTGCAAGCGCAGGAGAGCCGGCAGGCTGACAACTCAGCTACCCCTCAGGCCCAGAGCCAGGGCTATGAGTTGGCCCATCCCAGCTACCTCCCCATCTGTGATCTGCCGGAGTAGGTAAAAGGACTGGTCCTGCAGATCCAAAGCTTCGGGATCTCCATGACACAGGGCAACAACAGATATCCAAGAGGAGTACCAGTGAGGATTCAGTGTAGCTAGTGTAGCAGAAGCCAGAGACCTCGAAATAGACCAATGACTCATTGCAACGAGCATTTGCAAAGTCGAGATGTGTGGACAAAAGGGTATACTGTGTGACACACTGTGGCACATTACAGCTTCCATGACAAGATTTTTTTAAATTCTCTTACTTTATTTCATTTGGGGGGGGGCTAGATTATAAGAGCAAAGGGCAGATATGAAGGGAGGGGGAGATGAGTGGGATTAGGGTGTATGATGTGAATCACAAAGAATGGATAAAAAGACTTTTTTTTTCAAAAGAAGGAAAAAGAAAAGAAAGCAACATAGCCATACTCACTCACCAAATAGTAGGTATTTAAAAGTGAAAGTAGGTGGCTAGGCCAGGATAGATACAAAGGCACTCCTGACTGCAAAACAAGAGCCAGGCCAGGAAGGACAGAGACCCGTGAGGAAGAGTGTGGTGAACAGGGTCTAACCAGTGGGGGGAGGCTTGCGGGTGGGCGTTGAAGGGATAGGGGGATCTCGGAGAACACATGAAGTGAATCATAAGAGCCAGGAAGAAACCGGCCTCTGAAACGGCACCGGGAGTTCCTGCCGCACTTCCATCAGATATCAAGCACGCTCTGTTGACTCCATAAATGAAAAGTGCAGCTTTGGAAGACACGGTTCCTGGGCTGGTTACAGCCACGGAGTGAGTGATGGGCGGAGCGAACAGGAAACGCTACAGCAGCACAGAGTCAGATTAGAGATGAGAAAGGGGACATCAAAAGTGTCACAAGGGCCAAGGGACAGAGAGTGTAGGATGAGGAAAGAGCAAATAGGGGCTAGTCTTGGAGGATAGTAGTGAGGATGTTCTAGAAGAGCAGAGACAAGTTCTTTCAATAACTGGAATGAATCGGTAAAAACATTAAAGCCTTCAAATAGAGACAAACAATCAAAATGCCTTGCCAGCAGCTAGGAGAAGCCAGGAAGTGGACAAATGTTTGAACGTCAAGGAAAGCCACAAGGACCATCTCCCATTTTATGCTCAGCCAAAAAAACTACAAGATGGCAACTGGGTTGTGCATATGAATGTGGTCCCTTTCATCTGGTTGATGAGCTACCAAACTGGGCTGAGAAGACCCCTCTCCTGACTCCGATGACCAGCTGTGGCTTGATGTCACTGGCCCCTGAGAATTATTCTGTGTTTCAGCATCCCCTCCTCTCTCCAGAAGGTGGTGGCGCCTTCAGCATAGCTTAGAGCAAGAGGGTCTGACACAAACGTTGTCTTAAAACATCCCAAAGTAAGTGACTGCTACAAGATGGAACCAGGATCTAATTGATTGTAGCCTACACACACCACACCACATACACACACATACACCACACACATACCCCCCCATACTAGGTGTCAGGTCTGAGGCTGAGCCATCATGCCCTCAAGGTGGTACCAGGGTGTCCGCCTCTCCTCCCCTCATGCATTATTCATCTTCCCTGCATTAAAAAAAAGAAAGAAAGAAAGAAAAAAAAAACAAAAATGGCTCATGGCAAACTCTTGCTCTCTGAAAACATTGTTCAAAAGACTGCTTTAAAAAGTCTCTGGGCAGCCACTGTGAAAGTGATGTGTGTTTGTCTAAATTATTTAAAGGGAAGGACACAGACTTGGGGGCAGGGGCCAGGAGGTTCAGCTCTTGTTTTCTTCATCTGAGAGCTGCAAGTGAGAAAGCCCATGTACAGGCTTGACGGAGCAGCCCCCTCGTGAAGATGCTTGTGACTACAGAGGAAGAGCCGTTGAGGCCCTGTCGCAGGAGCAGAACCGGGGAACCACCCTGGTATGGAGACCTGTTGGAGGAAGTCAGAGCTACTTATGAGAGGCCTGGCTGGGTCCAAGGGAGCTGAGCTTGGCCATGCAGTGAGCTGAGGAAGCTACCTTAGAGCAATCGTGGACTTTCTAGAAAAGCAGGCTCTTAATGCTACAGAAGCTGTGGTGGAGGGCAGCCAAGATCCCTGGGGGCTCCTGCCATAGGCCTGAATGCTCTACATGGCCTTTTTATTCATGGGGACACTGTGACTCAGAGCGCTAAGTGGCACTAGAGGAGAAGCACCAGCCTCTTCAATTCATGCTCATATCTGGAGGAGAGCAGATAGGGCCCACACCCACCTCTGCCCTACCCTATATCCTCCAATACCCAGAGCTGACTTCAGGCCAAGCCAGACCAGACCTAGAGCCAGAAAGTGGGACTGGGGCCTCAACGAGAGTTGTCTGGGGCCTTTGTGCTGATCTTGACTGGGGAAGACTTTCCAGTGCCCTATAAAGGCCAGAATCCTGGGGCACTAGTCAGTGCAGCCAGAGGTTCCCAGTCTGGAACTCTGTCATCTAGAGAGCCCTGGGACAGGGCTGGGATGCTGGCTGAGCCTGCCTGCCCTGTGGACAGAACTATGTAGAAATTTCCCTATAGATATGATGTTGTAGGGAGATGGTGGCAGAATCAAGCTTCCCTCCCACTCATTGAGAGTATAGGCAGAGAGCTTGAAGCACACAGATCAGAAACTGAGAACTCACCTAATGTGTGAGGCCCTGAGTTCAATTCCCAGCCTGAGAGGCCTCACAGTGTATTTTATTTACTGGGTGTACTTACGTTTGAGGAAGCACCTCACTACTTAGCTCTGACTGGCCTGGAACTTGCTATGTCAACCAAGCCGGCCTTTAGATCAACAAGGTTCTCCTGCCTCCACCCCTGGGTGCAGGAATTATGACAGGCACTGCTACACCTGGTCCACATATGCCCTCCCTCCCTCTTGCTTCCTGGCCCCTGTCTCCATGGCTCTCCGTTCCCTCAGTCCCCAGGTGAACAAGGATGTGTCCACAGCTCCTTCTGCAGAGCTTGCTTTCTATGGGGCCATCACCTGAGCCAAGGTCACAGAGAGTGAATGAGACCAGCAGCTTACCCCTGTGGGTAAGCTCCTTCTGGGCTGAGTGTGTGTTCACAATCACGCAACAGTGCTTTCTGTGTGGCAGGGACCAATGCATCTCTACCACCTAGTCTCATCACAGGCCACATGTTCCTAATGTCTCTACATGGTAGGGAGCAGGCTGGTTTGGAGCTGTGCAGCGTCCTGGGCATAATTTGCAAACCCCTGTTTCCTCACCTACGGACAGAGAATCACAGGGATAGGGTAGAGCTCCTCTCTGCATCCTGGTACTCAGCCCAGACCTCCCCTTCAGGTGTTCCCTGACTGTGTATGAGGTCTTCCGGAACACACAAGCCAAACTGTACTTACAGTGTCAACAACTCTGTACTCCCTTCATATCATCAGGAGCCTGGCTGCCCTTGCTATACTGTACCCACACGAGATATGGGAGAAGACCACCCAGTGAAGGTCAGATGAACAGTTCTTTATTTTTAGGCAATCAAGAGCAGGCTCTCCCCCCAGGAGAGATGTAGGGTAGGGTTTATAAAGCCAGACACCACAATTACATCGCTCCAGAGGCAGGCCAGAGTCAGAAATTTCAACAGTTCAGTTGATTAAAACCATTTGTTTTGTGTTGTAAAGCAATGGACCTCCAGAAGCTGCAGGTGGAGCTGTATAAGAACACCCTAGCTAAACCTGGAACAAAATGGCGTCACTTTGGGCAGTTCAGTTTACCTGCTCTACAGAAGAAAGGGAAAGAGAGGCCAATACCACCCAGGGCTTTCTGCTCCCAAAGCTTCTCTGGGCACCAACCCTTTCCTAGGAGAAGACACCAAGTGTTCAGGAGGCCTCAGGTCAGTGGCACATGGTAAGACAGATGCCCTGGCACTCTTCCCAGAACCAAAGGCTTCTGGCTTCAGCAGATGAAAGGAGCAAATGCCTGACAATGAACAACATGAAAGATTAATGCTGCTGACTACACAACAAGCGCTGGAGCCAGTTGTCACATCCACAAGCAAAGAGACCTAAACTCCAGGGTCTAGAGAGAATGTCAGCGACCTCACCCTGCCCTGTCCATGCTTCCCTCCACAAAGGTGTCCATTGGAATGTCCATCTGGCTTCTAATGGCCCTGGAGGTTCACAACACTGAAGTGGCTCCCCCCCCCCGAATCACAGAAGGATGGTCCTCAGGTTGGTGAAGCTCAGTGACTCCCTCTCCCCAAGAAGTTGCTGGAGTTGAGGTGCAGGGCCCCTTGTTTCCCTGCCTCTCTGGGAACATTTGCTAATACAAATGAAACTCTAAAACCTAACAGTTAAACAGCAGAAGCAGCAGCGACAGGGCATGGAGCCCCCCAGTCCATGCTTGCTGCAGACTCTCTGGTCCACTTCTTACCTGAGTCCACACCCTTATACCAAGCCCATCTCACAGATGAGAACCACTGAGGCTCAGAGTAGCCAAAATGCCACGCCCCATCTTATAATCAGAGTGATATGTGGCCCAGGATTGGCTGGCCTGATGCCAGAGCTCATGACTCTTTAAGTCTTAGGACCAAAGACAGGGCGTAACTACTTCTCCTGGACCCCCAGCACTATGATGCCCTATAGGAAGGGCTACTGGCACAGATGCCAGGCAGAGCATATATAAGAGGGACTACAGAGACCCTGAGCCACTAGATCATCTGTGCATATGAAAAAGCTTCTGAGGCCATGGATAGGGCAGTCTCTGCATGCTCCTGGCTCCTTGCTGAAAAGATGACAGGGCCTTGGAGGATTAGTGTGGTTCACAGTTGCGTGTTTCAAAAATGCTCCAGAGTCAGACGTAATAATAGCATACATCTATCACCCCAAGACTTGGGAGACTGAGGCTGGAAGAGCATGAGTTTAAGGCTAATCTGGGCTATATAGTGAGACCATGTCTCAAAAGTGAAAATAAATAAATAAATAAAATGAAACAAAAAGACAAGGTGGCTTGAGACATGCAGGGTGAGAAAAGAGAGTCGAAGCTAGCTGTCCAGCCTGCCAGCCTTCCTCCCTCATGGCTTCCCTTTCTGGCCCCTTCCCTGCCCTAGCCTCCTCCTCAGTACAGTTGGATGCTTTCTAGTAAGCATCAAACCTCACAACACACAGCAGCTGTTTGCCGGCTTTAGGATCTGTGTATCCACCAGGCTCCCAAGCCTGCTGGGAAGATGCTTCCTGCTCCAGCTAGATTTTAATATTTAGATGGGAAGCTGGGATTTTAATTTTTATTGGGGAAGAGATTTAATTCCCAGCCTTTTAGAAGCCTTCAAGAAAGCAGAAAATGCCTCTTTTTACAGAGAATATTGTACCTTGAATCAAAATGAGTGTCAATTATCTTAATGGCTGTTACATAAAGTGCCTGCTTAGTCATTTCTTCAACTATTTGTCTGAAATAGGGAATTTCTCCAGCTTGCAGGGAAGACTGAAAGGAACTGAAATGCATTTTCACTCCCAGAAAATCTACAGTGGGTGTCCTACAGCTAGGAGTCCTGATATCCCAGCAACCACAGGGGCAGCAGTGATCACAGTGTGGGTGGGGCCATTCGCGTGCTGCCCCTGTCTTTATAGGGAGCCTGAGAGTTTGGGGAATGGTCACCCAAAGCGTGTAGCCCAAAAACTCTGGAAAAGGAGATACCACAGTCTAAGGCTCACCAGGCCCTGACCGCCAGCTCAGTGTCAGGATCATGCAGAATCCTCTGGAATCTTAGCCCTGCTAAAACGGGGTGGCCTCCCTTACCAGTGCCCGAATTTGCCTCATATGTGGAATTTCATCACAGAGTATGGTTTGGTTTTGAATTCAATGCACGGAGACAGATATGGGGTTGCAGTGATGAGGCTGTTTTGTGTGTGATGCCCTGATGGACAAGGATGAGGCTTAACTGGTATTTTGGCCAGTGGAATGAATAGCCAATTTGGTTCCCCTGCAGCTGTAGCAGCTGCCAGGAAGTTGGACAATGAAGTGCACAAGTTTAAAATGGATGGAGCCATGGTTAGAGGGACAGCAGTCACACGAGCGGCTACGAAGCCGACCATGGCCTCCCAGGGTGACACAAAGCTCAAAAATACACATTGTTATCTCAGAGCACCTGGAGTCTCTCAAGCCCAAGAAAAGTGACATCTCTAGACCTGTCCTTCATTTGGCCCACAACCAAGCAAAGCTCTGTCATGTGTCTGCTGCCTCTGCCTGGCCACTCCATAGTCCCAGCTGGGCCTAGGGGCTATTTCACCCAGCCTACCCCTGAGCCTCTACCACTTAGTTCCTGTGGACATATGCCACCCATGATGCCTGCTCATTGACCCCACAGCTATTAGCACAATGGGGCCAGGGCACAGAAGCCCTCCAATGTCCACATACAGTCTTACCTCACATCCTGAAAAGAGTATAGACCACAAATCAAGCTCTGTAGTAGACCACCTACAAGGAGAGCCACAGAAGGGTCCAGGGACCCAGGCTCAGGGCTAGCCTCCAAGGAGAAGGGAGGAGGAGGTCTGGAGAAGCAGGTTCTGATCCGCTGGGATGCAGGGAATGAATTCCAGGTTACAGGCTTAATGAAAGCAAGGGCTGGCAGACCAGATCCTGGAGGAAAGGATGTCCTGGTGAGTCTAGCAAAACAAACTAATAACATGAGAAGCCTGAAAGGGGAGCAGAACACACCAGGTCTTCCTGGCAGCCTGTAGCTTTCAGCTACAACCCAAAGGCAATAGATGCCATGGAAGAAGTTTGAACCCTGGAATTGCCCTGGCGTGTCTTCAGGTAGGCCAGGACAACAGGACTGTCCAACCAACAGCCACGGGATGGAGTGGGTAGATTCTAAAACAGACTCAAGAATGCAAGAGTTCAGCCAGGCATAGTGGTACACACCTTCCCAACACTGGGAAGGCAGAGGAAGGAGGATCTGTGTGAGTTCAAGATCAGCCAGGTTTGCACAGTGATTTCCAGGAGAGCCAGAGCTACATAGTGAGACCCCGTCTCAAAAAAAAAAAAAAAAACAAAAAAAAAAAAAAAAAAAAAAAAAAACAAAAAAAAAACACCAAAACAAACAAAGAATGCAGGACTTCATGGGTAGACAGAATTTTACTACTGAACTGTCCCCACCTTGGTGGTTTGTTGTAACTCTGTTTTTCAACATGTTTTGAAGTACCGTCTCTTAGAGCCTAGCAGGTGCAGCCAGGGGCACCCTCTTTCTTGCACACATTTTCAACTTGGCTTCTTACCAGACGCAATGGGGTTGAGCTAGGAGGCTCACAAGGACCCTAGCTTCCTGGCCTGGAACCCAAGATCCTGGACTCTTCGGCAACCTGTAGGTGGCATCCAGGTTACAGGGCTGGGATCTGAGTGTTGGAACATAGACCAGAGATGTTTGCCCTTGGATCCCCAGGTCAGGGTGGCGTATGTGCATGATGTGAAATGAGAGCCTGGCGTCATCAGGTCTAGGAAGCAAGTCTAACTTAATTGTTAAGTCTAACTTAACCTGTTAAGTCTAACTTAACTTGGCTCCTCACCCCCAACCTCTTGCTATCCCCTTCCTCTCTTCCCACACTCTCACATCTGGGCTGTCTCAGGTCCAGCTTAGCAGTAAACCGGAAATGGCCTCAGCAGGCCCTGTGTTCCCAGGCCCCATGAGCTACGCTGGGTAGTAAAAGCAGAGAAGGGCCACCAGATCAGCCCCACCAAATTCCCAAGAAGAGAAGAAACTCTAGTGAAACAGCAAAAACATTTTCTCTACGTTAGAGGGCAGGCACACGAGGAACCTAGCCAAGGAAGGACAGCCAGCTGAACCAGGCCCTAAAGAAACAGGTGGATGGATGGATGAATATGAATTACTGGGATGAGTGGAAGGACAAATAATGGATGTATGAATTAATGGATGGGTGCTTGGTGGGTGGAAAGATGATGAGTGAACATAGAGGAATGGATGGGTGGTGGTTGGGGATATGATGGGTTGTTTGGATGTGTGAAAGGATTAATAGATGAATAGATGGGTGATTGGTTGATGGGTAGATCAATGGATGATAACCAAATGATTATGGTGGATTGATGGGTAATGACTAGGTAGATGGAAGAGTGGGTGGATGATAGGTCAGCAGGTGGCTTGAATGATGAATGATAGATGTATGAATAGATGGATAGGTAGGTGTATGTATAGATCATAGATGTATATGGGTTAATGGATGAGTACTTGGGTGGGTGGGTAGATGATGGATGGGTAGGTAATGGGTGGATGAGTGGATAGATGGATAATAGGTAAATGGAGGGATGGATGGATGGATGGATGGATGGATGATGATGATAGGTGGGTAGGATGGATGGAAAGATACATGAAGGACTCATGGATGGATGATTGTTGGGTGGTTAGATGAGTCAGGGGTAGGTAGAGGATAGTAGATGGGTATCTGGATGGTGATGTGAAGGACAGATGCGTGTGGGAGGAGGGGAAATTATCTTCGATCAACCATGTCAGATGCCAGGGAATCTTGAGATTTGAAATTGACGTCCCCCTCTAAACCCTGCCTGAACCAGCCTTCCTCCAGCAGCCACACTGTCGAATTTCATCAGGATTTATTCTTTGTCTTTTCCTTAGTATATAGAGGCACAATTACCTGGTAGGGTCTGCTGATCAGGTCTGTCTGCTGTCAGAGCCTGAGGGGAACCTAGGCTTGGTGGTTGTGTCTTCCTCCCTTCCCCAGCAGATACATCTGGCAGACAGTAGGTTTTGCCATTTTTCTTCACTTGGGCCTGTATTCCTGAGTAATAACCAATGCTTACAGGAAAGCTGAAGGCCTCGCTAATGATATTGAAATCAGATCTCTGTGCACAGTCTGTACAACAGGCTATGAAGGCCTTGCATGCTGATGAGGTGTGGCCTGAGCTATTCAGCTGGAGAGAGGGGCTCCTGTCCAGCATCGTCAGGGGGCTGCTCCTCACCTTGCTTCATCTCCACAAAAAATCTAAAGTGAGTGAATGTGCCTTTCCAAGGCTTGGGATGTCTCTGCTCTCATCCACATCCTAATGGCCACGGGAAAAAAAGAGCCTCTAACAGCTGTGGGGGTGATCCCAGAAGGAGGGAGTTCAGAGAGTGATCCATAGGAACACTGCCCAAGAGAACAGGAAGTTCAGGCCCAGAGAAGAGTAGCCCAGGAACAAATCCATGCCAGGACACCCTATGCTCAAGAATGACAGCATCCAGGAAGACTGTTGACCAGTTCTGGGGCTCTCCACACTCACTGCCGCTGCGTCTGCAGACTTTTTCAGTGAACAAGGGCACTGAATTCACCCTCACCCTCTCCCTACTACAGGCTTCTGTTCCTCCTGCACATTTGCTAGGTTCTGTTCTTCTGTCGACTCTGGCCTCTCTTAGAGGATTCCCACGTGTCTCAGCAGCAGCACCCTTTGTGGGAAAGAGAATGAAGCAAGCATGGCAGGCTGGCAGTTGAGACGCTGCCCCACAGGCTGGGAAGCCCAGCACGTGCCCACTGCCCCCTCCCTGGTAGTCTTTGTTCTATTCTTTGCTCTCTTCTTGATTGTGTTTTCAAGAGTTTTGTTAGTTTTAGAAAATATTTTTGAAGAACCAGCTCTGGGCTTATATTATCGCTTCCTCTGGGCTTTCATTTTTGTACTCATTTGCTTGGGTTTGGATAAACTTGTTTCTTTTGCTTCTGGGGTATGGCCACTTCCTATGTGCTGGGAGCTGCTGAGCTCCTTCCTGCTCTGCCTGGGATAGAGAAGGGAGGACAAAATCCGTCTTATTTCTGGTCAGCTGGTCTCTGATCTTTTAGCTGATTTCATCTCTGGTGGCTGACACTCTCACACTGAATCACATCAACATTCAGTTTCAAATATTTTTCCAAATGCTCTCTTTTAAGTTCTAAGCATACATCATAACGCATGGGTCATCAAGGCTCAGATTTCTTAACCACTTGGGCTCTTTAATGGTTTCTCCTCCTGCTTCATTAGAGAGTTGCATGGGAAACACTTTCAGATGGGAAACTCCCAAAAGGATAATGATTGGCACCTCGATAAACCAATGACAGCCTTGGGAGTAGCCACAGTTCTAATGGGAGGTCATACCCCTGCCAACCCTGGAGGCAGAGTGGGAGGACAAGGAGGACAATGGTAAGTAGGCTCTGGATCCCTGATTTTACCTCCCAGGTGAGCTAGACCCCACCCTAGGGTGCTGCCTGAGCCCAGATATAGAACCCAGATCTGTGGTGCTGTCAGCACTTGCTCAGTGGTGCTGGTACACACCCCAAAACCCCTCTTCACCTGTCCCTAGCAGAGGGGAGGCCTCAGCCACAAGGCAATGAGAAAGAGGTCCTTGAGGTTCTCAAGCTGAGCATGGTGGCTCATATCTGTAATCCCAGTAGAGGCAGAAAGGTTGTCATGCATTTCAGACCAGCTTGTCTACAGACCAAGACCTATCTCAAAACAAACAAGCAAAAGGGAAAAAAAAGGACGTGGTCCTCACTCTCCAGAGTCTCAGGCCTCTGAGCACTGGCAGGGCAGCTTGATCTGATTGGATTTTCAAATCCTCATGCCTCCCAGGTTGTTCCCCACAGGGTCTGAAGGGATAGAGAGCACCGCTGCAGACAAAACTGCTTTCTGCCCTTGAAGCTGGACTCAGAGTTGATGAGTTTGTGCCCAAGCCCAGCAGGTTCCAAAGCCTGGCCTGGCTGATGATGCACAGGCCCAGCTGGATACAAGCATCCTCCTCAGCCCAGAATGTCAACTCAAGATGGTCCTGAGATAGCAGGGGCACACTGTCTGCAGCTCATGGGATGTATGCTTGAGTGTGCCCTCCCCCAGCTGCAGAAACAGGCCTCTTCTCAATCGCCTTTAAGAAGCTCAGGTTTAGTTGGCCCCAAGGCCAGAGTGTGGGAGAGCCAGCCTTGCCTCTTGTCTGCTGTGCTATCCCCTCCCTTTCCTTTGCCCTTGCCACTGGTGGCAGACAGGAGAGTTGGCCCCATTGGGGTTATGAGAGCAGGAGAGCTGCTCTGCCCCTCACCTGCTGCAGCACTCAGGAGAGCAGGCTGTGCACCTCACCTGAACAGCACGCAGAGCTGACCCTGATGGCAGGGGTGTGGGTGAGTTGGCCCAGAGAGTGTGAGCATGGGAAAGCTGGCCCCTCCACTTGTCTCCTGTGCAGCAACATGGGTGAGAGAAAAATGTCCTCCTGCCTCTTGCACCTTGTTACCAATGGCAGGCAGGAGAGCTGACCCCAAGGTCATGTGTGTGTGTGTGTGTGTGTGTGTGTGTGTGTGTGTGTGTGTGTATAGAGAGAGAGAGAGAGAGAGAGAGAGAAAGAGAGAGAGAGAGAAGCTATTCCCAAACTCTACTCTCCTTCCAGAGGACAAAGTTCAAGATCAAAGAATCCACACCTTCCCTCTCCTCCAGGTCCAAAGGAAGGTTCCTCCTACCACTGAATCTGGTGGCTGCACCACTCCAGGCTCTTCCAGCATTGTCCCAGAGCTCTCTTTGGTGTTTCTATGTTTTTGTCACTAGGTCCCTAATAGAACCCACACTAAGTTCCAGAGACAGTCTGAAGTAAGGGAGAGTCCCCAGCACTGTTTTGTTCTGTTCTGTTTTGTTTTGTTTTGTTCTGTATGGTTTCATTGGCTTTGGAGTTTTGGTTTGGAGTTTTGTTCTTGGTTTGATTTGGTTCTATGTAGCTTTGGCTGTCTTGGAACTCCCTCTGGACCCCAGGCTGTCCTTGAACTCACAGAGATTGCCTGTATCTCCCTCCCGAGTGCTGGGATTAAAGGAGTGTACCACCACTGCCCAGCTTCCCTGTGTTATTTAAGAGGCCTGGGTGCTTGCAGATTTTGCCATCTGCAGAACCCTCTCCCCTGTAGACACCAGGGGACTTTGTATATACTGAACTGTGTTTACCAACTTGGCCTCCAGGGATGGCAGTGTGAGGACTAACACACAAATGTCATGTAGGCAGAAGCCACACCCATCTCAGTATTTCTACCCATGACAACTCTGGGGTCAGGGCACAGCTCTGCCATGCTCTGTGGGTCAGTTGCTCCTCAGTAGAAGGAAAGGTGGGGACAGGGTGAATTGATGTAGGAGAGCAGCGTGCACAGTGCTGGGGACATCTGTGCTACAGGCATAGCTTAGGGCTCAGTACTCAGGGAAGCTTGCCAAGGGCATTTGTCAAGAAAGAAGATGCTTGGCTCCTTGGAGGCTCATGATGACCCAGAAGCACGCTGACGCCCTGCCAGCAGTGAAGGGACAGGGAAGGAAGCCAAGGCCAACAGCCTGGCTGAGGAGCAGCCTTCACAGAGGCTACTGTGGCTAGAGGTCCCCAGAAAGAAGCCTCAGTCATACTTCCAGCAGCCCCTGGCACAACTGGGGACAAATACTCCGAGGAGCTGTGTGACTTCACAGAGTCAAGAGTGCAGGTCCACACGGAGCCTCTGGTCTCAACTCCCAGAACTTTGCTTCTCCCCATGGGGCGAAGGTTCAGACCAGAAGAGCTGCCCACGAGACCTTAGATACTTCTTGGGTGTTATGGAAGGGATTGTGACCCTTCTACATTTCGTATTGGAGCGCCAGTTCCAGGATCAGTTGGTCTCCTCTGGAGACTTCTGGGGTCCCCTCTGCTTTTTTTACTGCCTTCTTTCCACAGGCATACCTGAGGTCACAGGTTTCAACAGAACCAGAGACAGACAAACAAACAGTATTACATAGTTGAGCCTCCTTGACTGGAAGCAGAGGAAACAGGTGTGGGAAATGAGTGAGCATTACCACCAATGGAACAACAGAGTGAGAGAGACAGGCTCAGGTGGGCACAATGGAGGCCTCCAGCCTGGGCAAACAGAGGTATCACCTCCAAGCAAACATCTGAGTGACAGATTAGAGGCAGTTTGGCTTCTCAGTCTGGTTCCAGGTGGGAGGCAGAGGCAAATGTGGGGCACCTGTGGGTGTTAAATGAGCTGCAGTGCTCTGGCTTAGCCCTTGGGATGGCACCAGCCCTCTGCAGGGCTGGCTGTGGCAAAGCTCCGGTTGTATGGCAGACTGAGCCAGGTGCTCAGGAGGTGGCTGTAAGTCATGGTCCCAGTGCTGGCTGAATGGCTTCAAGCTTCTGTCCCTCAGCCCAGCTTCTGGCCTGGCTTCTCTCTCATGAGGTGTGCCCCTAGAAAGATGGTTGGGAATTCAACTGAATGAGAAGGTGATTGTGCGATTCCCAAGGGAGCTCTGAGGCCAAGAGTCCATCCTCAGAAGTACTGTGTGGACCCAGGCCAGTAGGTCACATGCTGTCCTGGGACTCCCAGCCCTCGGTCTCCAGCTCCTAGAGAATCAGCAGCACAGATGATTTCCGGAATGGTCCACAGCTCCTCCTCTTTCCCTAGATCTCTGCTCACAAAGAGGTCTGTTTCTCGCTTGAGGTGAACTGACTGATGGGTTAGAAGAGTGTCTCCCCGACAGGAGAATACAGGTTAGAACAGAGTATTGAAGGAAAGAATGCAGGACAGACGAATGTGTGCAGAACAGAGGGAAGGGTGCAGAAAAGAGGGGTGCGTCCAGCATAGAAGGATCATACGGGAGAACAAGTGCTTTGGAGACAGGAGACAGGGCAGGAGCTTCTGAGGAAGATGAAGCTGGGCTGCAGGTGCTCCTGAGGAATCACAGAGAGCAAGGATACTCCCAACACCTGCGCACGCGGCATGAATTGGGAAGGATCCTTGTGTCTAAGCAGGAGTAATAGGTCAGGTCAGAAGGGTGGATGTGAACCTATGGACTTTGTGACAGAGGTGGAACCGACACAGACAATGGGGGCCTAAGGCAGCAGAGCCAGGGCTGAGAAGGAACCAGAGGGGCCTATAGCTGATCTGTGGGCTAGGATCACAGACATAGGGAGAAAAGGAAGGCTGGCGTCCAGGATGGAAGGTGATAGAGGAGTGTTCAAGGTAGTCGACAGAAAAAGTGTCATGACCAAAACTTGGGAAAGGAAAGGATTTATTTGACCTATACTTCTGGGTCACAGTTAACCATTGAGGAAAGTCGGGACAGGAGCTCACTCACAGCCAGGGAAGTGTAGCAGAAAAAATGGAGGACGCTGCCTGCTGGCTTGCTCACGCTTAGCTAGCTTCCTTCTACAACTCAGGACCATCAGCCCAGAGAATGGCAATCCCTACAGTGGTCTGGGCCATTCTACAGCTATTAACTACCTATATAATTGTAAAGACTATCCTCACAGACATGCCCACAGGCCATCTAATCTAGGTAATTTCTCAATCCAGGCTTTCCTCTCAGATGACCCTTTCAGAGGCGGAATGAACCTTTCACTGGGGTCACCTAAGACCATAGGAAAACACAGATATTTACAGTAGGATTCATAAAAGTGGCAAAATTATAGTTACGAAGTAGCAACGAAAGTAACTATGGTTGGGGGTCACCACAATGTGAGGAACTGTATTAAAGGGTCGCAGCATTAGGAAGGGTGAGAACCACTGCTCTAAACAAAGCTATAACAAAGGGGTACAAAAAGAGAGACAGCAGCCCTAAACCTAGAGGGCAAGCAGAAACATGGAAAATCTTCAGATGTGGTGTGAAAGTGGAGCTCGGGCAGGGTAGGAGAGAGCAGCCATTAAGGAAGACAGAGATGAGAGAGGTAGGGAGAGCAAGTGCCAAAAGGCTCTCCAGCCACAGGACCTCTGGGCAGAGGCTGAGAGACGGTGAGCAGATGGACAGAGGGGCGGGGACAGGGCTTGGGAACTGCTCCCGAAGTGGTGTCAGGCAGTTTGATAGGAGAATTTCTGTTTCTCCTTCTTCCGAAAGGAGAAGAGAGATCTGACCAGTGCTAATAAGCAAAAGTCCGGCAGTATATGAGGAAAGCTAAGTGCCCATGGAGCTGGGAGAGGGAGAGCTGGCTGAGGCTGGCTGAGGGAAGTGCCCCAAATACACACTTTAGGAGTCCTCTCACACACACAAGCACACCTCGTATGTGTGTCCATGACTAAGCATGTTTGCTGGTGCATGCAGATGCGCATCTACACACTCCACAACACCATTGTACATACGTATGTCCACACGCTGTCCACACCTGCTGAAGCCTATAATGCTGCTGGCTTCCCAGCACCAACCAATAATGAAAGCAGCACCTCCATTAAAGCTCCCAGAGCCTGAGGCGGGGGGGGGGGGGGGGGGGGGGGG